>NC_088398.1:34851751-35191751 GCF_034236695.1 Oncorhynchus nerka
CTCTTTGAAACTCACTGTAAGAAGACAAATATATTACACAAACAGCTTTATTTCTACTTCTATTTAATAATAGTTATTTCAATTAAGTCGATTAGGTTTTGTTTTGGTTCGTGGTGTTTAAGGCCAGGAGAGCAGGTCAGTAATTAGAGAGAGAGACTCTCCAGCGGTTTGCAGAATTCCTTAATTGACCCCCCCATAGATGTAACAAATATAAACCAGGAGCTGTGCCAGGCCTGCCACGTCTGTTAACTCATCCAGCTGTAATGCATAGAATTCCCTGGCTTGTATGTGAAGCAGTAATTGTTTCAAATCATCTCCTGCCATGTCACTGATGTGTCGTGAAACAGTGTTGTTTGATGAAGACCTTGTCTGTATAGTTTTTTTGGCCTTTTCCCCCAGCATTGTCCCAGCCATATCCGCGGAAGCAGGAAGAATTAAGTCCTCCACAATAGTATGGGGCTTATTTGTCCTAGCCACTCGGTAGCTCACCATATAAAATTATTCTAACCCCTTCTTATTAATGGTAACTGTTGCTTTTAAATATGTCTTACTACTCGAAAGTCATCTTAATTCTCGCTCAAAAAACTCCAGTGACTCATTTTTCAAATTGGCTGTGGCTGAGGAAAGGCACTACTTCCAATATAAGTGAACCCCAAATCAATGTAGTTCTCATCATATTTGCACCACTTGGATGGTCCAACGATGCTGTCTGTTGTTCGGTGCTTTCCAGGGTAAGGGGGCAGTAGCTCTTCGGCTGCATCAGAATTACAACTGTCAGTGTCCATGCTAGCTGGGCTAACAACAAGTGTAGAATTACTGATGCTAGCATTGGATGTGGTCGTGGAAGCAGAACAACTTGTGTCGTTGACAGGTGCAAGTGTAGTACTGCTGGTAGCAGCAGTACTACCAGCAGAGCTGGTATGTGTCTCTATCACTTCCCAGATCTTACTTTTTTGAATCATTGATCCATTTTCGAGCAAACGGAATGAGCAGCAGCTACATTTGGCTACATGTGACCATTAGTGGAATTCCCGTGAGAGAGTAACGGTTAATGTGATTGGATGTTAATTACTTGACTAGACTAGCTGTATTTGACATTGTGTTGTTACTTTGCTGAACACTAGATGGTTTCATTTTATTTTTGGCAGTGAAACGAGGCTGCTCAGGCGAGAAAAACATCTCACCCAAATGTATAGCCCCATTGGAAAATATGTGAAGATGTATTTAAAAAAAAATGTGAATCACTTTTTTATTTGGCGTACCGCCTACGACATTGCGCTTACCCCTGGGGGTACCCCAGTTTGGGACTACCTGTTCTATCATATTATAACGGACAATCATATTATACACAACACTAAATAGACGTTTACTCCCCCCTTTCCTTTTCTCTACTTTTCTTCCTTACTGGACCTCTCAACTCTACCCTTTCCCATTCCTCTTCTCTCCTCCCCCTTCTCGTCCCCCGTCCCTCCTCCCACCTTCCCTTTCCAATCTCCACTCGGCTATTCTCTCGTTTACCCCTTATCTTCCCCTCCACAACCCTCATTAGACTTCTCCCTCTTTCTACTTTTTCTCTCCTCTTACACTTCCCTCCCCTTTTCATTTCCCGTGTCCTTCCCCTTCCTCTTCAACTTCTCACCTCTTCCTTCTCTATATCTTCTCACTCCCCCAGGTTGTGGGAGTGACGCGGAGGTGGACTCAGTCTTCAGGATGGCGGCGGACAGTAACAAGGATTCGCTGCACTACCGCCGCTCGTTGGTCATCGCACCCAAAACGACCACACAGTTCAACCAGTTCCTGCCCACCAAGGACAAGCCGGCGGCCTACGTGCCAGCACCTCTCCGCAAGAAGCGGGCCGAGCGCCACGAGGACAGCCGCCGAAGCTGGGCCAGCCCCAAGTACACTGAGGAGGATGGCACCTTCACCAGGTAGCAGAGTCATACACACACCTGTAGCTTATACACCATAAATCAGCTACCTCGAGTCTTTATCCACAGGTGCTGCTCTAGCAAATCCTTTCGGATGTACGAAGGGGCTATAGAAGTGTAACATTTTCATTCCGTTCTGTTCACTCGTCTGTCAATGGTTAAATCATCCAGAAGGGTGGGGCTCCATTCCATTTTAATTCAGTATAATTCAGGTGAATTGGTGTCCTTCTATTAAATGGTAATGGTATCGAGTCAAACCTTGCCACCCAGTTTCTTTGATCGTTATGAAACTCCATTGCAACACAAGCTACAGTAAGCTAGCTCTATAAGCCAGCTTTTTTTCTTTCACACCAAATAAAACTATTGCTTTGCACTGGTGAATACTGTATAAAACATGGATCTGACTATGTGGTTTAAATCTACTGTATGCCATACCCTGATACTTGCCCTTGTCTTTACACACTCCTCTCCTATCATCTCCACTGTCTTTCTGTCATTCTGCTGGTTGGTTCTCCCATGGTTGTGTATGGTTGTCCCATGTTTATGGTTGTGTGTGTGCACTGTACCATCATATGTTGCGACTAACCTCGGAACACTGACCTCTGTGAGACCAGGTCCGAATCCTCCAACAACAGATGCATATCCCAGGATTCCCTGCCTGCCGCCCAACTGCAGTGGGCGTACGAGTACGAGAGTGGCAGTGGCGATGATTCTGACCCCGAGCGGCCGGACCCCGACCTCGTTCTGGACGACCTGGCCAGCCGGCGCTTCCACAGTCCCTCCCCTGCCCTGCCTACCAACTTCGCACTACCAATCAGCCCTGTGGAGGCCGGGAATGCTGTGGGATTAGGAGGAGGGGGAGGAGTGGTTTCAGTGGCGAAAGGAGGGACCTGGCCAACGGTCACAATGACCACAAACCCAAACGCCCCACCGCGGCAGACGGTGACCTGCCTCAGGTCAGAAAGCCTGATGCTGTGGGATCTGACCAGAGCGAGAGAGAAAGAGAGAGTGCTTCTTCTGTTATGCCTGCCGGATGAACGAGTGTGGGAGAAAGAAAGAATGAGAGAATGCTTCAGTTTGCATGGTTTTCTAGAACCATGAGTGTAGCAGGCCACCGTGGTCTTAACTTGCCGGCTCTTCTAACTGATAGATTGAATACGTTTGTTTTGTTTGTGTGTTTGATTGTTTTCTTTTATTGTTTTCTTTTGTTGTATTTGCTCGTTCCTCTTGCAGTTGGATTTGCAGTGACTTGCCATCCGAAATATCCAATTTCACATTGACTCGATTTAATTTACTTGATTTCATTTAATTTTACTTGATTTCATTGATCATGTGTTTTTCGTTTTGGTTCTGCCTTGCCCTTTACCTCTATCCTTGTGTGCTCTCATTGGAGATTGTGTGCCGTTTACCCAAGGATGTTCCAACACCATACGCTCCTTGCTCTGCCTTTTGATTGCTTGTACCTTCCTGGTAAACCCTTTCCCCTCATACGATTGGCTGGTCTCTCTTTCTCTCTCTCTCGAGTAGCAGCAGTGGGCCAATGACGCCGATGTGCTCCCCCCAGCCTCAGATGGGCTCAGTCAGGGTGGACCACCACCGTCCTCTCCCCACTGACAGCCTTCTCCGACAGATGTATGACGATTCTGAAGACGAGGAAGATGATGTTGGGTATGCTGACCCTATTCAGGACGACCTGTACGCTCGCAAAGTGGGTGCGTTGCCCAAGTCAACTGTCGACGTGTCATATGACAGGTTTCTGCCCAAGTTCTGGACGCCTGAGGAGGACACCCACGTGCAAAAGATCAAACTGGGGTCCCAGAGGAGACCCTGGTACAAGAAGATCCAGGGCTTCAGGTCTGTGGACATACTGACACAGGGTGAGGGGGGGACGATGCAAAGAGGGCCAATGTTAAAGACCGCACATGCACAAACACTTACAGCATCATACTCCATAACACAGATTTAACGTCATCATTTAAAGCACTTGCATTCCATTCACATGTTCATACTGTACATTTCAAATACTATATAAAACATTAGTACATACAATGCCAACATTTACAAACCACACACATCATTTCCTTACTCTTTCTTACATTCACTATTTCTAATGGCACATCCCATTCTTATTGCTAACAATACTTTATCACTCTATCACGAACTATTTTCATTATCTTTCTATCACAGTTTCCTGTTTCTATCTCTTTCTATCACAACATTTTCCAGTGATTCCCTATAGTCTGTTTAATGCATGTGATTCTAACATCATTCATAAAGCTTTCATTTGATTGATAAGTTGGGTCCGCACTGCTGTGGGGAACTATTCTACTCTACTTTTACACGACTTCACTGTATTGATTCCACCTGTCTGACTTCTGCTTCTCCGTTTCTCTCTTTTCTTCTCACTTTGCCTTACACTCCTTTTCCCCACTCTATTTTCCCTCACTTTCCCTCATCAATCCTTCTCCCCCCCCCCCTCTCTCGGTCTGTCTCTCTCTCTTTTCTGCACCCACTCCTCTCTGGGGCCATAGCCGAAAGAAGTCTGGCGGCTCATCCTCTGACGACTCTGACTGCGATGTCAGTCGCTGGCTCTCCTCAGCCCCTTCCGGCCCCTCCCCCTCCTCTCACCCCCATGCACCTGAAGGCTCCGCCCACACCAGCCTCCCTGCTGGTCAAAGGTCGATACAGCTGCTCGATTGACTGTGAAATCACAGGAGCACTGGTCTAACGCATTGCCTTAAAAGGGCAGGAGTTCTGATTGGCTGCCCTCCCTCATGTACTAACAGCGATACTGTGCTAAAAAGTTTAGCTAGTAACTGTGCCCTAACATGCCTTGAAGAGCAGTTTTGAGAGTTATACCAGTTATACTGAGCTATAATCACTTTGCTATCTTGTTCTTTAGTCCAATTTGCATCAGTACATATGTTAAGATACTGTACTGTGTTTGCCAAGCACTTACGATTTGAATAAGCTGCTTCAGAATACAAGGTCCTCAGTTTGATGCAGCCCAGTTTTGAATCAAATAGCCTTCTATTTTTTAAACCTCCTTTTCCTAGCTCTTTCTGCTTTCCTCCTATTCTACTTGCATGCAACTCATCAACCCTCTGTCCTGTCTCTCCTTCTCCTCTCTCTTCCACCCCCCCTCCTCCTCCAGTCCTTACAACACTCAGCCACAACACACTGCCCTCTACCAGCCCCCCAAAAAGCAAGCCACCAACATCCCATACTTTGAGCGCTTCCCGGTGGTATTCCCTATGATCGACCCCACCTCCGGCCCCCGGCTGGTCAAATGCGAGAAGCGTCCCCTTCTGGGGCGTGACAACCCCCTGGATCCACCAGAACAGTTGGATGAGTCCCTGGCAAGCATCTTCCCTGACCTGGAGAATGACGACATGTTCGCCCGACGCTCCCAGGCCTTCCACTCCAACTCGGCGCTGGCTGTGCTGAAACCCCGGGTGTGCGTAAACCACTTGTCCGGCCACCTCTACGCCTCAAACCCCCAGCTCAACATCGCCACCCAGCCGCAGACACCAGGCAAGGATCACAAGACCGTCATCCCCGACATCGAGAGGGACGACTTCATCTTTCGGAAGGTCAACCAGCCCCAGGATGGTCGGCGGCAGAGACCACTGTTGGGTGCGGCCGACAGCTACAACCCGATGACCATCCCTGAGCCCTGGGCACTGCCTGCCAAGCTCCAGGCGCGGCTGCTCTGCGCCCCCTCACCTTTGACCCAGGAGGTTGAAGCTGAGGGCAGGGAGAACCAGGAAAGAGGAGATTGTGATGGGCACCCTAAAACGGACGACATGTTGCTGAGGAAGTTTGGGGTGGTGCTCGGGGTGGGGGTGGGGGCAGTGCGTGTCCAAGGTCAGCGGTCATATCTAGGTATGTCGGCCAATCAGATGGGTCCGTCGCTGCCCACTTCCTGTAGCGAGGGTGACCTGCAGAAGATGGTGGCGATTAGGGAGGCGAGTCGGCTGAGGTACAAGAAGAGGATGATGATTGAGAGGTTAGCCTTTCTGAAGAGTTAGGAACTAAAATGGCTGCTGAAAACAACAACTTCGCTACAGTGCCTGTTGCTCTCAGAGCAAATCTCATATGGCACCCCAAACCCTATATAGTGCACTGCTATGGGCGACAGGTATCTTAGCGGTTAGAGCGTTGGGCCAGTAACCGTTGCTGGTTCAAATACAAGGTGAATAATCGGTCAATGTGCACCTGAGCAAAGTACTTAACTCTAATTTGCTCCAGGGGCGCTGTACTACTTTGACTGACCTGGAGCCACATAGGTCTACCGTATAAGGCTCTAGTTAAAAGTAGTGCACTATATAGGGAATAGGGTGCCATTTGAGACAGAGACTCAAATCTCCAGGTTGTGTATTGTTGTTTTCTTCTTTAACCCCCACACCTCCCGCCCCCACACACACACCGGTGCTGTTTACTTCTAATAAACCCTTTTCTGTCTGTTATTGAAGTGCCCTAAATCGCATGTGGACATGCATTGATACGGAGTGGTGCTTATAGAAGGACCACATAGAAGGAAATTTCAATTAACTATATTAAGCACTTCTCTACCAAAAACAAACATGTGCCTTTCACACTAACTGCAACAAATTGATAAAAGACAACTTTACAGTAAATGTATTTTAACACATAAACCCAGTGGTGGAAATGTAGAAAAATAACCCACGGTTATGTTACCTCAGCTTTTGAGAAAGTGGTTTGATTGATTAGGTCAAACAAATTACTTTTGTTACGCAGGTTGTGGTATTTTCTGAAACCATACAAGCTATACGATTCTGAAGCTCTAAAACGCAACACTCTAAGTAAATTACCTTTCTGTACAACTTGTATAACTGCTGCTAACCTTTTTTTAAGTGCTAATTCTAGACACCACCACATGAGTACTGTCGTCAATGCATTGACCAAAAATGTATACCTCCATCAGAATTAACACAACAAGACCCCATTCTGTTATACATTTGTTTTGTTTTTTTGTTTTTGTTTTTTTTTTTGCTCATGGATTGCCTTTGCCTGTGAATTTAAAAATACTTTGTCCCATGCTTAATAAAAATAGACAAAAACAGACTGAAAACTTGTCATGGAATTAATCGGAGGTGGTTCACGAATGGCGAAGCATGATATCACCCTAGCACCTCTATTTGCCTTGGAATAACACAGTGTCTCTCAACATCAGAGGACTTCACACTGACTTGGGGGAGCAGTATGAGCGCAGTGGTATGAAAAGGGATTTGAACATGAGTAAGATCTATATATAACTCAAGCTATTGACCCCACACTCACTCTCATGGACAGACGCACATAACATAGGATGGTAACATTTACATTTACATTTAAGTCATTTAGCAGACGCTCTTATCCGTCGAACAGACAGGGATGAGACGACTAACAAGGAACATTTGGCCCATGCTTTGGCTGAGAGTTTCCGTTTAGGGGGGTGGAGACTTCGCTAGTTTTGTTAGTATCTTTTCTCATAAAATACAGAATATTATCTCCCTCCTGAACCTAATCAAGCATCTTACGCAATTATACAATATTTTAGTTTGGGGTTTCTGAGATGAACCCCATACTTACCCCTAGACACTGCACCAAACCTGGGTTCGAAATACTATTTGAAATCATTTAAAATACTTTAGCTGTGGTCAATTGAGCTTGCCTGGCGCAATGGATTCAATAAAGAATTCTCAAAAGTGCAAACCCCACTCACATGGCACTCCAGGCACTGGCAGTCAGGCTGAAGTAAACTCTCAAAGTATTTGAGACATTTCTAATAGTATTTCAACTCAAGTCTGCACAGCAGAGGTAGATGATGATCATAGAGCATACGTTTTTTAATAACGAAGACAGACATGAAAACCTAGACTGAGATTCCCCATCGTCGTGTGAGGGGATGAAAGCTGTTACCTGCCACTCTTGGCAACGTGAAAACACATACACAGTTTACACACACACACTCTGACATCACTCCCCTCCATATGTATTTGGACAGTGAAGATACATTTTTTTACTTGGCTCTATACTCCAGCATTTTGGATTTGAGATCATGTCTTTCATGTTAGGTGACAGTACAGAATGTCACCTTTTATTTGAGGGTATTTTCATACCAATTACAAATGAAAGCACTTCATGTAACTACCCCCCCCCCCCCCCCATGTGATGAAGTATTTGGACTAAGTTCACTTAGTGTATTAATTTAAAGTACTTAAAGTATTCCTTGCACGCAATACCTATTAGGCATTACTTAATCCAAAACACAACCAAAACAAGAGTCACAAGCTTGATGTAGTCATTGTGTGCAAGGAATATGGGACCAAACACTACACTTTTGACTGCTTTAATACACTATAAGTGCAAATACTTGTGATTTCTTCAAATGAGGGGACTACATTTAAAAAAGGTAGCTTCACTGTCCAAATACATATGGAGGTGAGTGTACATATGAAGCATACACACTTTCCCTCTCACAAATTCACAATCACACTCACACTCTTTCTATTTCTCTGTGTGACACACTCACAAGACAGGCCATTCAAAAATGGGTCTGAAGTATCTGGATGTATTTCCCTCACACATGGAAAACTCCTGTTTTCAGTGACATCCCCCTAAGCTGTGGTCTCGAAGAGATGAAAGGAAGGTGTTACTCTAGCTGTGATACACACCCACCTTCAATAAAAAGGACAGTGAAACCCCAGGAGAAGGAAGCTGAAGTGAAGTGGCACTTGACTATGCATTGCAACGAACCATTATGTGTCCATCCATGCACTTTACCTTTTCCCCTTCCTTTTTCCCCTACTATATGAATCTTGAAGACAGAGGCTGGAGGTAGCAATCCCTTACCACAGGTCTAGGATTAGATTCCCAATCCTGAATTTAACCATTAGAGGGAGAGAAAAACTCCAGACACTGGTTAGGGATCACTTCACCTATACTTATTCCCAGAGTAGGAAGTAGGCCCAACTGTGACTTTTTTGTCTGTGTGGTTCTCTTTTCTGGTTCTCCTAGACTGCTCCAAAAGTATGACGTTGCTAGCGATGGGTGAGTTGATTATGTTGGTTCCCAGGAATGTGGCATGGTCTGGTTCTCTCCACGGCCTCCCCCCACAATGCAATCACAGAGCACTTCCTGCCTCCTTCCTCCTTTTGCCTTTGTGTTGCTGCTCATTTACTAGTTCCCTCACTCGCTGACTGACTGCTATACGATAACACTGACACATTGTTGAGGATTGAATGGCGCCGCAGGGCCAAACCAAGGGGGGTGGGACACCGCATTTGATAAGGCAACAAAGTGGAGTGAGGGGATTGTACACACGATACCAATATGCTGGGTCATCCAACCAAACATACTGTATGTTATGTACAGCTGAGAGTTAGAAAATGTTTGAAGCACAGGTTGTAGGCTACCATGATGGTTGGTTTTGTGTAACAGACAGACAAGATAGAGAGACATTGATAGCAGTATGATTCAGAAGTTTACAGGTAAGTCAAATGCAGTGAATGTTTTTGGCCATAGACAACTTTGAAAGCTTTGAGTAAACAAGTGTATTTTGCAGAATGGGGTGGCTGAGATATACTGCATGGATTGTCTAACCCATTAGGCTAAAACCTCATCAAGCTTGTGTTTAGCGTGACTCAACTGTTGCTTATTTTGTTTGCTTACTAATAACTAACTAAGAAATTTGAAAAATGGGGAACATGTTTTGTTTGTACTACCTTTTAGTCTTAATGGTGTAATGTAGATAAAAATTATTGTTTCATCTTCAATGAATGTTGAATCTTGTTTTTGTTATCTGTGTTCTTACAATAAACGTATGTGTAAACGTATGTTTCAGTTTATTTAATTGAGATTTACTTTAACAAGCACTTTTGCTCCACATTTTGAGTGCATTTATGATTGGCATGTCTGTGATTATAGTGGATTTGGAGTGTCTTTTGATACATACATCTGTAGCCTACTTTATGACCGTCTTGTTAATACCGTGTTGTGTATTGTAGGTTTATGCTCCTAACTGATGGTCCAATGCCTGTAACTGAGTTGACAATGATCTCAACCCCGTCTTTAAGCCGTCTTCCTCTTCTCTGGTGGTGTGTAGGAGCAAATCAATGACAGACCTTGCGGTGGACCAGGATGCCCTGAAGCAGGTGCGCTACGAGGAGCTACAGAAGATCAGAGAGCAGGTCAAGGAGAACGAAGACCAGTGGCAGGATGTGAGTATATGAACTGGTGACGACCACACACGTGGGCTGTGTTCAGTGTGATAAAATATTTAGAAACGCTAAACGAAAATGAGTGTTTGTTATTGGATCAGGTGGATTAGGGTGTATTCACTAAGAACCAAATGGAAGCAAACAGGACGAAACTAGTAAGGACCTACCTGAATTTGTCCAATAGAAACTGTAGTTTGCATTGCAAAACATTTTTCCACGGTCTTCACTAATGAATATACCCCTGGTATTCTCCCCCTGTGTCAGTCCTTTGGTTAGGTTTGGTTTGGTGGCAATAAACCCTGCATGCCCCACATAGCCGTTCAACACTAGCGGTCCCCAACTTACCAGGGGTCGCACACATTCAACCCAAAAGACTGTTATTACACTTGACTTGAACCCTCTTGACATGAGAGATTGATTTAAAAAAGTATATATGTATATTTTTATTGCAAATATAAAGAATTACAAATTGAACACATACATCCTTTTGTGGTTCCAAAACTTTTTATAGTCCCGTACACCTTCAAACATTCAACCTCCAGCTGCGTAACCCTCTAGCACCAGGGTCAGCGCACTCTCAAATGTTGTTTTTTGCCATCTTTGTAAGTCTGCCACATACACACTATATGATACATTTATTTTTTTAAATTCCAAACATAGTCTGTGCCTGTATTTAGTTTTCATGCTAGTGAGGGCCGAGATTTCAGTCTCACATAGGTACGTGGTTGCAAAGGGCATCAGTGTCTTAACAGCTCGATTTTCCAAGGCAGGATACTCTTCTGATTAAATTAAACGTTCACAGTTTCGATGAGGCTCTCTTGTTCAGATATCCGTAAGTGGACTGGAGGCAGGGCAAGAAAGGGATAACGAATCCAGTTGTTTGTGTAATCCATTTCGGGAAAGTACCTGTGTAATTGCGCACCCAACTCACTCAGGTGCTTCGTTATATGACATTTGACATTGTCCAGTAAGCTTGAGTTCATTTGCACACAAAAAAATTATATAATAATGGAAAGACCTGTGTGTTGTCCTTGTTAACCTCTTTCAGCTAGGGGGCACTATTTTTATGTTTGGAAAAATAACGTTCCCAAAGTAAACGGCCTATTTCTCAGGCCCATATGCTAGAATATGCATATACTATAATTGACAGATTAGGATAGAAAACACTATAAAGTTTCTAAACCTGTCAAAATGTTGTCTGTGAGTATAACAGAACTGATATTGCAGGCGAAAACCTGAGGAAAATCAAACCAGGAAGTGGCTTCTATTTTGAAAGCTCCATGTTCCATAGCCTGCCTTCACTCCATTTAAAGGGATATCAACCAGACTCCTTTTCCTATCGCTTCCTCAAGGTGTCAACAGTCTTTACACATAGTTTCAGGCTTTTATTTTGAAAAATGAGCAAGAAAGATAACATCGCGTCAGGTGTTCGCATGAGTTTTGCTTGCGCAACAGAGCTTGGGCAGCCATCGTCTCTCCGTCTCCTACTGAAAAAGAGACAGTGCCGGTTGATATATTATCAATTATATATTTTAAAAACAACCCGAGGATTGATTATAAAAAAACATTTTGACATGTTTCTGAGGACATTACAGATACTATTTGGAATTTTCGTCTGCATTGTCGTGCCCGCTTGAGCCTGTAGATCTCTGAACATAATGCGCCAAACAAACGGAGGTATTTTGGATATAAAAATAATCTTTATGGAACAAAAGGAACATTTATTGTGTAACTGGGAGTCTCGTGAGTAAAAACATCTGAAGATCATCAAAGGTAAGCGATTAATTTGATTGCTTTTCTGATTTTCGTGACCAAGCTACTTTGATGCTAGGTGTTCATAATGTTTTGCCTAGTGATCGATAAACTTACACAAACGCTTGGATTGCTTTCGCTGCAAAGCATATTTTCAAAATCTGACACGACAGGTGGATTAACCTTTTGCATGTAGGGGGGAGTATTTTCATTTTTGGCTAAAAAGCGTACCCATTTGAAACGGACTATTTTTCAGCCCCAGAATATGCATATAATTGTCCGATTAGGATAGAAAACACTCTAAAGTTTCCAAAACTGTAAAAAATAATGTCTGTGAGTATAACAGAACTGATATTGCAGGCGAACGCCTGAGGAAAATCCAATCAGGAAGTGCCTCTTATTTTGAAACCTCTGTGTTCCTATGCATGCCTATCCTCCATTTAAAGGGATATACCTTTTTCTATGACTTCCCTAAGGTGTCAACAGTCTTTAGACATAGTTTCAGGCTTTTATTTTGAAAAATGAGCGTGAAGGATCACATTGCGTAAGTGGATAGGTGGGGGCTCTCAGAGTGAGTTTTGTGCAACTGATTAAAGCGGCCATTGTTTCTCCCGCTGTTATTGAAAAAGCTACACACTCGGTTGATATATTATCAAATATATATTTTAAAAACAACTTGAGGATTGATAATAAAAAAAACGTTTGACATGTTTCTGTGGACATTATGGATATTATTTGGAATATACATCTGCGTTGTCGTGACCGCTCTTTCCTGTGGATTTCTGAACGACAAACAAACGTCGGTATTTTGGGTATAAAAATAATCTTTATGGAACAAAGAAAAAAAATTGTTGTGTAACTGGGAGTCTCGTGAGTGAAAACATCCGAAAATCATCAAAGGTAAACTACTTTTTTGATTGCTTTTCTGATTTTCGTGACCTAGCTACTTAATGCTTAGTGTACATAATGTTATGCTATGCTATCGATAAACTTACACAAACGCTTGGATTGCTTTCGCTGTAAAGCATATTTTCAAAATCTGAGATGACAGGTGGATTAACAAAAGGCTAAACTGTGTTTTGATTGATTTCATGAATATGAATATTTTTTTGTAATATTATTTGACTGTGGCGCTCTGCAATTCAGCAGTTGTTGATGACAATTATCCCGCTAACGGGATGGGTAGCGTCAAGATTCATGCACACAGAGAAGACCTCCAACTTCTTAATCATAGCCTCAATTTTGTCCCGCACATTGAATATAGTTGCGGAGAGTCCCTGTAATCCTAGATTCAGATCATTCAGGCAAGAAGAAACATCTCCCAGATAGGCCAGTCGTATGAGAAACTCGTAATCATGCATGTCCTCGGTGTCCTCAGTGTCCTCTGTCTCTGTACAACCCTGTGTGGATGAACCAGTGAGAGCTGGTCAAACTTTTAGCTTTTTGACATTCTCAGTGCAGGTGTTACATAAAGCCCTGAAATCTTTAGATCAGAGAAAGCCTGCAGGTCCTTATCTTTTGGATCCCTGCTTTTTAAATCTGGCAGCTGATTTCATAGCTGAACCACTTACAAGGAATACCTAGGATAGGATAAAGTAATCCTTCTCCCCCCCTCCCCCCCCCTTAAAAGACCTAGATGCACTATTGTAAAGTGGCTGTTCCACTGGATGTCATAAGGTGAAAGCACCAATTTGTAAGTCGCTCTGGATAAGAGCGTCTGCTAAATGACTTAAATGTAAATGTAAATGTAAATCTAACCCTGGAATGTAATGAAATTCCAAAGATCTGGAAATCAGCATGTGTCCTACCACTTTTAAAAGGGGGAGATCCAACTATTTTAAATATTTAAATACTTGTTTTCCACCATAATTTGCAAATAAATTCATTAAAAATCCTACAATGTGATTTTCAGGAATTTTTTTTCTCATTTTGTCTGTCATAGTTGAAGTGTGCCTATGATGAAAATTACAGGCCTCTCTCATCTTTTTAAGTGGGAGAACATGCACAATTGGTGACTGACTAAATACTTTTTTGCCCCACTGTAATTAAAATATACAATACAACACAACATGATCCAGCCTAAAAAAAGCATTTATACACTCCTCTGTAACAGAGTCTCCCATCAATATTGTAAATTCATTCAGTGGCACTAACATATCTAGATCAAGCATGGATTGCAGACTATTCCATGCCTCTGGTGCGCAAGAAGAGAAGGCAGTCTTGCCTAATACTCTGAATGTCCCGGGGACTTTAAGTAGCAACCACCTAGCAGACCGGGTATGGTAACTGCTGGTGGTGAAGGAGACCAGACTACAGAGGTAAAGAGGGAGTTTATCCGAAAGGGCTTTGTCAATGAACATATTGAAATCTTTTGCACGTATAAAGTGAGGTCCAAACTACCATTTGGTACAAGGAGCTAGAGGTCTAGAAGTAGCTAGCCAACGTCAGCTTGGGTGCTTGACTGCCATTCTAAGGCAAGAACGCTCAAATCAACCCTACTGCGCTCCGACAGTGAAACGGTCTGAATTTACAAACTGACTAATTTTTCTCTGAATGGAAACACCATAATATTAATCAAATTAATCAAGCCAAATTTCTTAAACTCAATCCCATATACTATGTTATTACAAAAAATGTTTTACATTCTCTGGTAATGCCAATATGGAATACTATCAAATGCTTCTCAAAGATGCCCTCTGGTGGTCAAACTAGCAATAACTTGCAGTAACAGAAGAAATGGCTGAGAATTAAATGGTGTGCCTCAGTGTGACGCAACTTTTAAAGGAGGAACCACTGTAGGGGTCCCGGTTGTCTGTACCTGCAGACTTTTTAGTGTCCATTGCCTTTAGTGCTTTATAGATCTCAGTATAAGAAACAGGCTCAAAGTTAAAATGGTTCACATGAGGGACTATAGGCCTGGGCCCCACCATTATTAAAAACTGAACAGATATGAAGTGCTTGTTAAATTCCCCTACAATATGAGCTTTATCTTTCACTTCATTAGAATCCATCATTAAATGGTCAGGAAGGCCAGATGATACATTAGAACCTGACACTGATTTGATTAGCTTCCTGAACCTGGTAGGGTTGTTTAGGTTCTCTATGACTGCATTGAAATCGTAATCTGACTTGGACTTCCTGATCAAACCTGTACATTTGTTTCTTAGCACTCTGAAGGAGGCCCATTTGTATGTCTAGCTTGAGGCCAAGATATATTTCTCTTTCTAATAATTCTGCCAAGTTATCTGAAAACCAGGGATTGTCCCTTCCACTGATTCTAAATTTCTTCACATGGCATGCTTATGGACACAAATTTCATATAAACATATAAACATATTCCCAGGCAGTGTCAACATTGGAATCAGACTTACTCTGTCAATATTATGGTACAGATCATGTAAGAATGCTTGCTCATCAAACTGTCTAAAATGTATTTAAAAAATATAATGGGGGTTTGGCTTTGGTCATTTTTGTATTGCTAACACAAGCAATTGCACAGTGATCACTGACATCATTACAAAATATCCCAGTCGATGTGTATTTGTGAGGGGTATTCGTTAGAAAAATGTCCAAAAGAGTTGATTTGTTAGGTGCTCTGGGTTTCGGTCTTGTAGGCGCATTAATTAATTGAGTGAGATTCAGAGAGTCACACAGTTCTTTAAAAGAGTCCGATACAGATGTAAGCATGTCGCAGTTCAAATCTCCTAAAATAATGAATTCAGAGTAATTTAGCTTGTTGCAGGACATTAGAAGGAGAGTTTAGTTCGTCTCCCGAAGCCGAGGGTGGTCTTTTGCAACCGACGACAGCGATGTAGGAGTACATAATACAGACATACATACACACATATACAGTACCAGTCAAAAGTTTGGACACACCTACTCATTCAAGGGGTTTTCTTTATTTCTACTATTTTTTACATTGTTGGATTAATAGTGAAGACATCACAACTATGAAATAACACATGGAACCATGTACAGTTGAAGTAGGCAGTTTACATACACTTATGTTGGAGTCATTAAAACGTGTTTTCAACCACTCCACAAATTTCTTGTGAAACTATAGTTTTGGCAAGTCGGTTAGGACATCTACTTTGTGCATGGGAGAAGTAATTTTTTCAACAATTGTTTACAGACAGATTATTTCACTTATAATTCACTGTATCACAATTCCAGTGGGTCAGAAGTTTACATACACTAAGTTGACTGTGCCTTTAAACAGCTTGGAAAATTCCCAAAAATTATGTCATGGCTTTAGAAGCTTCTGATATGCTAATTGACATAATTTGAGTAAATTGGAGGTGGACCTGTGGATATTTTACTCAGTTTTACTCAGTTCACCTTTACTCAGTGCACCTTTGCTTGACATCATGGGAAAATCAAAAGAAATCAGCCAAGACCTCAGAAAAATAATTGTAGACCTCCACAAGTCTGGTTCGTCCTTTCGAGCAATTTCCAAATGCCTGAAGGTACCACATTCATCTGTACAAACAATAGTATAAACACCATGGGACCACTCAGCCGTCATACCGCTCAGGAAGGAGACGCGTTCTGTCTCCTAGAGTTTGGTGCGAAAAGTGCTAATCAATCCCAGAACAACAGCAAAGGACCTTGTGAAGATTCTGGAGGAAACAGGTACAAAAGTATCTATATCCACAGTAAAACGAGTCCTATATCAACATAACCTGAAAGGCCGCTCAACAAGCCACTGCTCCAAAACCGCCATAAAAAAGCCAGACTACGGTTTGTAACTGCACATGGGGACAAAGATCGTACATTTTTGGAGAAATGTCCTCTCGTCTGATGAAACCAAAATAGAACTGTTTGGCCATAATGACCATCGTTACATTAGGAGGAAAAACGGGGAGGCTTGCAAGCCGTAGAACACCATCCCAACCGTGAAGCATGGTGGTGGCAGCATCATGTTGTGGGGGTGCTTTGCTGCAGGAGGGACTGGTGCAATTCACACAATAGATGGCATCTTGAGGTAGAAAAACGATGTGGATATGTTGAAGCAACATCACAAGACATCTTGGTCGCAAATGGGTCTTCCAAATGGACAATGACCCCAAGCATAATTCCAAAGTTGTGGAAAATGGCTTTTAAGGACAACGAAGTCAAGGTATTGGATAGGCCATCACAAAGCCCTGACCTCATGCTATGGAAAATGTGTGGGCAGAACTGAAAAAGTGTGTGCGAGCAAGGAGGCCTACAAACCTGACTCAGTTACATCGGCTCTGTCAGGAGGAATGGGCCAATGTTTAACCCACCTTATGGTGGGAAGCTTCTGGAAGGCTACCTGAAACATTTGACAATTTAAAGGCAATACTACCAAATACGAATTGACTGTATGTAAACTTCTGACCCACTGGGAATGTGATGAAAGAAATAAAAGCTGAAATAAATAAATATCTCTACTGTTATTCTGACATTTCACATTCTTAAAATAAAGTGGTGATCCTGACTAACCTAAAACAGGGAATTTTTACTGGAATTAAATGTCAGGAATTTAGAAAATCTGAGATTAAATGTACTTGGCTAAGGTGTATACAAACTTCCAACTTCAACTATAGTAACCAAAAAAAAGTGTTAAAACAAATCAAAATATATTTTATATTTGAGATTCTTCAATGTAGCCCCACTTTTCCTTGATGACAGCTTTGCACACTCTTGGCATTCTCTCAACCAGCTTCACCTGGAGTGCTTTTCGAGCAGTCTTGAAGGAGTTCCCATACATGGCTGCTTTTCCTTCACTCTGCGGTCCAACTCATACCAAACCATCTCAATTGGGTTGAGGTTGGGTGATTGTGGAGGCCAGGTCATCTGATGCAACACCCCATCACTCTCCTTCTTGGTAAAATAGCCCTTACACAGCCTGGAGGTGTGTTGGGTCATTGTCCTGTTGAAAAACAAATGATAGTCCCACTAAGCCCAAACCAGATCGGATGGCGTATCACTGCAGAATGCTGTGGTAGCCATGCTGGTTAAGTGTTACTTGAATTCTATATAAATCACAGACAGTGTCACCAGCAAAGCACCTCCACGCTATCACACCTCCTCCTCCATTGTTTCACGGTGGGAACCACACATGCGGAGATCATCCGTTCACCTACTCTGCATCTCACAAAGACACAGTGGTTGGAACCAAAAATCTCAAATTTGGACTAATCAGACCAAAGGACAGATTTCCACCAGTCTAATGTCCATCGCACACATTTCTTGAGAGAATGCCAAGTGTGTGCTCCTACCTAACGCAGTAATTTCTTTTGTAAATAGAATTTTGCCATTGAAAATGTTAGCATCACCTCCACCTTTGTGGGATACGTGGGGGATATGTTCAGTAGTGTAACCAGGAGGAGAGGCCTCATTTAACACATTAAATTCATCAGGTCTTAATCCATGTTTCAGTCAGGCCAATCACATCAATATTATGATCAGTTACTTGACTATAACTGCCTTGGAAGTGAGGGATCTAATGTTAAGTAGCCCTATTTTGAGATGTGAGATATCACAATCTCTTTCAATAATGACTAGAGGTCTTAATTACAGTGAGATTGCTAAACCACCATGTTTAGTTTTGCCCAACCTAAATCAAGGCACATACACAGTTTCAATAGTTTTTTGGTTTAACCTTTATTTAACTAGGCAAGTCAGTTAACAGAACATTTATATTTACAATGACAGCCTAGGAACAGTGGGTTAACTGCCTTGTTCAGGGGTAGAACGACAGATTTTTACCTTGTCAGCTTGGGGATTCGATCTAGCAACCTTTTGGCTACTGGCCCAATGCTCTAACCGCTAGGCTACCTGCCACCCCAATGGGGATAGCTGAGCTGACTACATTGACTGTGCTAGTGGCAGACTCCACTAAGCTGGCAGGCTGGCTAACAGAGACAATTACTCGATGCCAACACATATTTCTAGCTAATTTACACGCTGAAGCTATGTTGTGCTTGGTGACCTCTGACTGTCTCGGAGCGTTCAGAGCGCACGCTCTGGCCAAGGAGTAGGGTTGATCTGAGCATTCTGACCTTACAACTTGCTAGCTACTTCCATACAAAAATGAGGGAACAGCGCACTCTGACCATTTGACTCATCCTAGCAGAGCTGGTTAGGCTGTTTTTATGTTATCTCGAGTGTTGGTGACTGAAACTGTGGTGCTGGCAACAATTTGATCATGCTTTTTTGCCAACGTTTACTGACACCGGCTGCATTCCATGGGTGTTGAGCATTCACAAATTTGTCAGTTTTTCAGCGCTCTGGCACACTCAGACGAGTGCTCGGAAATTGGAGTAGATAGCCAGAGAGAATTTACCAGCTACGTATATCGACAGTTGTCACAGTAACATCAAGAACATTCTATTGAAATGGTTTCTTGCATAGTGGAGTCTTTTGTTTAGATATGTAGCTAGCTAGCGAGCTAAACAAAAAAAATTATAATGTTACTACCCTGCATGAATCTGCAGGTATCTAACCAACCAGGTTCAATGTTAGCTAGCTACTGTAACATTAGACTATAACTAGCAATGCAAATGTCTCTGAGATATGAATAATATTAGCTAGCTAGACTATCTTACCCGTATACATGGATGGACGCTTCCCCGTGTGTCACGGATGCCATGGTTGCCTTAGTTTGAAGATGTAATCCGGATAGACAGGTGTTTTATACAACATGTTCTCTTTTTATAGCCGTCTGCATATTTGCAATCAAACGGCAGAATTGTCTTCATCTCCTTAGCTGTCATACTCTAATTCCACCGTGCATTCCACTGATTTCCAAACTAGGTCCTCCAGAAAGTGGAGAGCAACACCTTTTCAGTTCTACTACGTGATATCTTTCAAAAATGCCTCGTTAGAAAGGATTACATACACATACTGTCCAGCTCATATTATAGACAGAAGCGTGCTACATGGCAGACCAATCCAAACTCATCTCTCGGCATGTCCAGCCCATCCATTATCTCAGCCAATCATGGCTAGCGGGAAGGTTATTTTTCTGTGGCTGAATCAACTAGGCTCGTAATTTCACAATTTCATTTGTATTTACAGATGGCATACACGTTTGTTATTAAAGCACATGAAAGATCACAAAAAGAAACGCATTTAGATTATTTATTTTTGAGTTGATGTTCAAATGGCTCTCCTGTGAAGTACTAATGTGCGTCATACTCCTAGTTTCCTGAAATGAGTCACATTCAAACCGATTGGATTCTTCCAGCTAAGGAGAGAGGCAGACTATCCCAGCATTGTAAGTCTGCTTTAAATCGTGTGACTAGACTCGCAAAGTTAGTTTTATGGAGGGTAGCCTGAGTTATTTTCACACCTAAATAGGAAAAACCAGAGGGCAATAGATGGAAAGGCAGGACTCCAGGGGGAATTTGCTTGATTGGAAAACATTTTCTGAATGTTCAATTTGTTACCTGAGAATGATCCAATTGTGTTTAAAACATGCAGCATGTTTCCTGACAGAGTTCACATGGTTAGTGATATATAATAGTAAATCAGCTGCATACAGTGACACTTTGTGTTCTTCACCAGCTTGGTGGATTCCATTGAATAATGATGCTAATTTTAAGGCCAAGGAAAGCGGTTCTATCGAAAAGTGTAAAAAGGAGCGGGGAATGAAATGGGACGATATCCACCACATTCTGACAGATCTTTATCTTTTTTGAGTATAAGTGAGATGGAGTCTTGAGTTAGCGTCGGTGGGAAAGAGCCCTGTGATAACGAGTCGGTGAACATATCTAATAGTGATGGGGATAGTTAAGAAAATCGACTGGGAAGCCATCAGGGTCTGGGGCCTTGCCACTTTGCATTAACTTCAGACCCTTTGTTATCTCATCTAGATGCAGAGGGTTGTCCAGAACTTTACTCATGTCCCTGTCAATGGATGGGATATCCAAGTTATCTAAAAAGTTGTCCATAGCCGTATTATCTCATGGGGGTTCGGATTTGTAGAGGTTAGAATACAACGACACAAACGTTGAATTAATGTTAGAGGAATCACTTGTAAGATTACAGGAAGAGTCATATACCTGAGAGATAAGATGAGATGCTGACTGGCGTTTAACTTTACCCCTAACTACATGTACAAAATACCTCAACTAATATGTACCTCCGCATATTTACTCGTTACCGGTACTGTCACGCCCTGATCTGTTTCACCTTGTGCTTGTTTCCACCCCCTCCAGTTGTCACCCATCTTCCCCACTTATCCTCTGGGTATTTGTACCTGTGTTTTCTGTCTGTCTGTGCCAGTTCACCTTGTTTGTTCAAGTCAACCAGTGGTTGTCTCTGCTCCTTTTTCCCAAGTCTCTCTTTTTCCTCATCTGCCTGGTTTTTGACCCTTGCCTATTCTTGACCCTGTACCTGCCCGCCTGACCACTCTGCCTGTCCCTGAGCCTGCCTGCTGTCCTGTACCTTTGTTCCACCTCTGGATTACTGAACTCTGCCTGACCTGAGCTTGCCTGCCATCCTGTACTTTGGCCTCTACACTGGATTTATCGACCCCAACCTGCCTTGACTTGTCATTTGCCTGCTCTAGTTGTTACAATAAACATTGTTACTTCACAAAGCCTGCACCTGGGTCTTACCTTGATTAGTGATAGGTACAGGGGGTGGGCGGGACACAATGCAGATAGCCCGGTTAGCCAATGTGCAGGGGGCGCTGGTTGGTCGGCCCAATTGAGGTAGTATGTACATGAATGTATAGTTCAAGTGCCTATGCGTATATGATAAACAGAGAGTAGCAGCAGCGTAAAAGAGGGGTTGGGGAGGGCACACAATGCAAATAGTCCGGGTAGCCATTTGATTACCTGTTCAGAAGTCTTATGGAGTCTTACTACAGAGTTCTGGAAAAGGGTGCCACTAACTATTGTATAACATCCTCCAGGATCTGAAATTATCTGTGAGGGTGAAAACTGTACTAGTTTGTGAATCACAAAATTGATGTTCCCCTGGCTTTGCCATTAAAATTAGAATGCAAAACCTGTCCAACCCATGCTTTACACAATCTAGTCATCACTGATTAAACAGCCATCGACCATATCACTATATAAGCCATGGTTATTGTGTCCTTGTCTAAATGTGTACACTCAAGTCAAAGCCATCCCAGCTGTCTACAGGTAACAACATACTGTATGATAGATCAGTCTAGTTCGAGAATGGAAATCTGAAGAGAACAGCTATTCAGGTCCAGTTTGTGCCTGTGGGTACAGGTGAAAGGAGAGCTTGTTTTGTAAAGGTATAGAGAGAAAGAGAGAGAGGGTAGAGAGTGCGCAGAAAAAGAGAGAAAGAGAGAGAGAGAATAAAAAAGAGGTGCAGGAAGCAAAAGTTAGGTATATTCACAATGTTTCACCATGTCCAACTCAGTTCATGTAATTATTCCACGAGATATGAGTATGTTTAAGGCCTCATTCTTACCTGTTACTGTGTTATATGTCTATCAGTTGTAACATAGTCCAGCAGTATAGCATGGTGTCTTAGCATAGATTTAGGTCATTCACGGGCCCCAATACACATGGGACATGAGGTGGGAGGAGCTAAACTGACACAAATAGGAAAGTCTCTCTCTCTCTCTCTCTCTCTCTCTCTCTCTCTCTCTCTCTCTCTCTCTCTCTCTCTCCCCCCTCCTCCTCCTCCTATGCGGCTAACACCTATCACATTAGCCACCCTCAACATCCGTTAGGGAATTTAACTGTTACATTAATTTTTCCAGGATGCACGTTTCTGAGGTTGTTTCTGACTTACGTTTCTTCTCTGCAGGATCTCACCAAGTGGAAAAACCGTCGCAAGAGCTTCAACTCTGATATTGTGAAGAAGAAAGAGGAGAGGGAGCAGACCACAGCGAGCAGCGGAATAGGGAGCCGCGGTTTCCAGAATTCCAATTGGAGGTAATAGAGTGACAGGTAGACACCAGGGCCAATGATTTAATTTGGGCACTCTATGGAAAACAATTTGCAAGGGGAAATTATAATAGGGCTTTCTTACTGGACATGTCCAGTTGATCCCTACATGTCCACGTAGTCCCTGCCTGTTCTTCCGTTTGGTGCCCGATGAACATGAGGGGATGAGCTCATGAAATATGGCCTGATTGAATGTAAGACTTAAAAAAGGAATCTATGATTGATGGATTGATGAAAGTACTGTATCTGCTAGACTAGACATCCTCAAATACAAATCCTACATGTGTTCTAGTTATTATGTTCTCTATATTCTATACAGTTACCAAAGGGCATTTGGGCTAGCCATGCTCCTACAAGGTATAAATCATTATTTTTGTACAGACAATTAAGAAACATTTTTTTATTTTTTATTTCACCTTTATTTAACCAGGTAGGCTAGTTGAGAACAAGTTCTCATTTGCAACTGCGACCTGGCCAAGATAAAGCATAGCAGTGTGAACAGACAACGCAGAGTTACACATGGAGTAAACAATTAACAAGTCAATAACACAGTAGAAAAAAAGGGGAGTCTATATACAATGTGTGCAAAAGGCATGAGGAGGTAGGCGAATAATTACAATATTGCAGATTAACACTGGAGTGATAAATGATCAGATGATCATGTACAGGTAGAGATATTGGTGTGCAAAAGAGCAGAAAAGTAAATAAATAAAAACTGTGGGGATGAGGTAGGTGAAAATGGGTGCGCTATTTACCAATAGACTATGTACAGCTGCAGCGATCGGTTAGCTGCTCAGATCGACGGGAGAAGACCCTGGGCAAATGTTTGAAGTTGGTGAGGGAGATAAAAGTCTCCAACTTCAGCGATTTTTGCAATTCGTTCCAGTCACAGGCAGCAGAGTACTGGAACGAAAGGCGGCCGAATGAGGTGTTGGCTTTAGGGATGATCAGTGAGATACACCTGCTGGAGCGCGTGCTACGGATGGGTGTTGCCATCGTGACCAGTGAACTGAGATAAGGCGGAGCTTTACCTAGCATGGCCTTGTAGATGACCTGGAGCCAGTGGGTCTGGCGACGAATATGTAGCGAGGGCCAGCCGACTAGAGCATACAAGTCGCAGTGGTGGGTAGTATAAGGTGCTTTAGTGACAAAACGGATGGCACTGTGATGAACTGCATCCAGTTTGCTGAGTAGAGTGTTGGAAGCAATTTTGTAGATGACATCGCCGAAATCGAGGATCGGTAGGATAGTCAGTTTTACTAGGGTAAGCTTGGCAGCGTGAGTGAAGGAGGCTTTGTTGCGGAATACAAAGCCGACTCTTGATTTGATTTTCGATTGGAGATGTTTGATATGAGTCTGGAAGGAGAGTTTGCAGTCTAGCCAGACACCTAGGTACTTATAGGTGTCCACATATTCAAGGCATACAGTGCCTTCAGAAAGTATTCAGACCCCTTGATTTTTTCCCCACATTTTGTTGCATTACAGTGTAACGGCTTTCTTTAGGTGAAGTAGAAGTGGACCAAAATGCAGCGTCGTTGTTATTCATTGTACTTTAATAACGAAACTGTACACAAATAAACTAACAAAACAACAAACGTGCGAAAACCTAAAACAGTCCTATCTGGTGCAAAACATAGAGACAGGAACATACAGAATCACCCACCACAACAGGACCAAGCGGCGTGGTAACGGGCAGCAGCAGGAGCAGCTTAATAAGGACTTCTGGACTTGGGAAGAAATCCTCGACGGGAGAAGACCCTGGGCAAAGCCAGGGGAGTGTCGCCGCCCCAAGGTGCAGCAGGAGAAACGGCAGCAGGAGCTGCGAGAGGAATGGACATTGGAGGACGAATTGGACGGAGAAGGACCCTGGACTCAGCCTGGAGAATATCGCCGCCCCAAAGAAGAACTGGAGGCGGGGAAAGCGGAGAGGCGCTGGTATGAGGAGGCAGCACGGCGGCGTGGATGGAAGCCCGAGAGTCAGACCCAAAAATGTATTGGGGGGGACTTACAGGAAGTGTGGTGAAGCCAGGTAGGAGACCTGCGCCAACTTCCTGTGCTTACCGGGGGGCTGGAGAGACCGGGCAGGCACCGTGTTATGCTGTGAAGCGCACGGTGTCCCCGGTGCGGGTGCATAGCCCGGTGCGGTACATTCCAGCTCCGCGTATCGGCCGGGCTAGAGTGGGCATCGAGCCAAGTGCCATGAAGCCGGCTCTACGCATCTGGTCTCCAGTGCGTCTCCTTGGGCCGGCTTACATGGCATCAGCCTTGCGCACGGTGTCCCCGGTTCGCCTGCATAGCCCAGTGCGGGCTATTCCACCTCGCCGCACTGGCAGGGCGACCGGGACCATTCAACCGGGTAAGGTTGGGCAGGCTCGGTTCTCAAGAGCTCCAGTGCGCCTGCACGGTCCGGTCTATCCGTCACCACCTCCACGCAGCAGCCCTCCGGTGGCAGCCCCCCGCACCAGGCTGTCTCGCCGGCTCCTCCTCTCCAGCGCTGTCGGAGTCTCCTGCCTCTCCAGCGCTGCCAGAGCCTTCCTCCTCTCCAGCACAGCCGGAGTCTCCCGCCTGTTCGACGCTACCAGAGCTCCTGCCCCTCAGTCCAGAGGCGCCAGAGCTACTCAGTCCAGCGCTGTCAGAGCCTTCCTCTCCAGCGTTGCCGGAGCCTCCCGTCTGCCCAGCGTTGCCGGAGCTTCCCGTCTGCCCAGCGCCGTCTGAGCTACCCGTCTGCCCAGCGCCGCCTGAGCCACCCGTCTGCCCAGCGCCGTCTGAGCTTCCGTCTGCCCAGCGCTGCCTGAGCCACCCGTCTGCCCAGCGCCGCCTGAGCCACCCGTCTGCCCAGCGCCGCCTGAGCCACCCGTCTGCCCAGCGCCGCCTGAGCCACCCGTCTGCCCAGCGCCGCCAGTGCCGCCAGTCTGCCCAGCGCCGCCAGTGCCGCCAGTCTGCAAGGGGCCGCCAGTGCCGCCAGTCAGCCAGGGGCCGCCAGTGCCGCCAGTCAGCCAGGGGCCTCCAGTGCCTCCAGTCAGCCAGGGGCCTCCAGTGCCGCCAGTCAGCCAGGGGCCGCCAGTGCCGCCAGTCAGCCAGGGGCCGCCAGTGCCGCCAGTCAGCCAGGGGCCGCCAGTGCCGCCAGTCAGCCAGGGGCCGTCAGTCAGCCAGGGGCCGCCAGAGCCCCTCAGCCCAGAGGCGCCAGAGCCCCTCTGTCCCGACCAGCTGTCCCTCTGTCCCGAGCAGCTGTCCCTCTGTCCCGAGCAGCTGCCCCTCTGTCCCGAGCAGCTGCCCCTCTGTACCGAGCTGCCCCTCTGTCCCGAGCTGCCCCTCAGTCCAGTGTCATTAAGTAGGGTCGCCGTGGCTAGGAGGCCACGGAAGCAGACAAGGTGGGGGACTAAGACTACGGTGAAGTGGGGGCCACGTCCAGCACCAGAGCCGCCACCGCGGACAGATGCCAACCCAGACCCTCCCCAATAGGTTCAGGTTTTGCGGTCGGAGTCCGCACCTTGGGGGGAGGGGGGGGGGGACTGTCACACCCTGACCATAGTTTGCTTTGTATGTTTCTATGTTTTGGTTGGTCAGGGTGGGCATTCTATGTTGGATGTCTTGTTTGTCTATTTCTATGTCTGGCCTGATATGGTTCTCAATCAGAGGCAGGTGTTAGTCATTGTCTCTGATTTGGAACCATATTTAGGTAGCCTGGGATTCACTGTGTGTTTGTGGGTGATTGTTCCTGTCTCTGTGTTTTGCACCAGATAGGGCTGTTTTTGGTTTTCCACGTTTATTGTTTTTGTAGTGTTCGTGTTTATTCAAATACTTCCGGGTTGGAGCGAGCAGTCGCATCCGCACTTCGGTCTGCACTTCGGTCTGCAGGTAGTATAACTTTTCATTACATTTCATTATAGTACAACGGTTTGATTTGTCTAATCTTAGCAATTTCTTCTTAGCTAGCTACATAGCCGTCTTTGTATCAAAGATAATTGCGTAATTATCGTATTTCGTCGTCCTAACGTATCTGCCCAGCAGCTAGCCAGCTAGCTAACGCCCACCGTCTACATAGCTAGCTACATAGCCGTCTCTGTATCAAAGATAATTGTGTAGATAATTGTGTAGTCTAGAGCGATTTTCTAGGTTACCTAGCCAGCTATTGTCGTTCTTTTAACGCAACGTAACGTAATCAACACTGCTAGCTAGCTAGCCAGCTAGCCCCTGAATCAACAACGCAGCCAGCTATTTGTCGTCCTTAACGTAGGAGACACTGCTAGCTAGCCAACAGCTAGCCAACGTCTACCGATTAGAACTCAACAACCCGGTCGCATTCCGCCTCGCTCCACAGGTAGTATCACAGTTTCATTTCATTTCATTACAGTACAACGGTTTGATTTGTTTGATCGTAGCTAGCTACATAGCTAGCTACATAGCCGTCTCTGTATCAAAGATAATTGTGTAGTCTAGAGCGATTTTCTAGGTTACCTAGCCAGCTATTGTCGTTCTTTTAACGCAACGTAACGTAATCAACACTGCTAGCTAGCCAGCTAGCCCCCAAATCAACAACGCAGCCACTGCCAGCTAGCCTACAAAGTCAACAACGCAGCCACTGCCAGCTAGCCTACTTCAGCAGTACTGTATCATTTTTAATCATTTTAGTCAATAAGATTCTTGCTACGTAAGCTCAACTTTCTGAACATTCGAGACGTGTAGTCCACTTGTCATTCCAATCTCCTTTGCATTAGCGTAGCCTCTTCTGTAGCCTGTCAACTATGTGTCTGTCTATCCCTGTTCTCTCCTCTCTGCACAGACCATACAAACGCTCCACACCGCGTGGCCGCGGCCACCCTAATCTGGTGGTCCCAGCGCGCACGACCCACGTGGAGTTCCAGGTCTCCGGTAGCCTCTGGAACTGCCGATCTGTGGCCAACAAGGCAGAGTTCATCTCAGCCAAGCCTCCCTCCAGTCCCTCGACTTCTTGGTACTGACGGAAACATGGATCACCACAGATAACACTGCTACTCCTACTGCTCTCTCTTCGTCCGCCCACGTGTTCTCGCACACCCCGAGAGCTTCTGGTCAGCGGGGTGGTGGCACCGGGATCCTCATCTCTCCCAAGTGGTCATTCTCTCTTTCTCCCCTTACCCATCTGTCTATCGCCTCCTTTGAATTCCATGCTGTCACAGTTACCAGCCCTTTCAAGCTTAACATCCTTATCATTTATCGCCCTCCAGGTTCCCTCGGAGAGTTCATCAATGAGCTTGATGCCTTGATAAGCTCCTTTCCTGAGGACGGCTCACCTCTCACAGTTCTGGGCGACTTTAACCTCCCCACGTCTACCTTTGACTCATTCCTCTCTGCCTCCTTCTTTCCACTCCTCTCCTCTTTTGACCTCTCCCTCTCACCTTCCCCCCTACTCACAAGGCAGGCAATACGCTCGACCTCATCTTTACTAGATGCTGTTCTTCCACTAACCTCATTGCAACTCCCCTCCAAGTCTCCGACCACTACCTTGTATCCTTTTCCCTCTCGCTCTCATCCAACACTTCCCACACTGCCCCTACTCGGATGGTATCGCGCCGTCCCAACCTTCGCTCTCTCTCCCCGCTACTCTCTCCTCTTCCATCCTATCATCTCTTCCTCTGCTCAAACCTTCTCCAACCTATCTCCTGATTCTGCCTCCTCAACCCTCCTCTCCTCCCTTTCTGCATCCTTTGACTCTCTATGTCCCCTATCCTCCAGGCCGGCTCGGTCCTCCCCTCCCGCTCCGTGGCTCGACGACTCATTGCGAGCTCACAGAACAGGGCTCCGGGCAGCCGAGCGGAAATGGAGGAAAACTCGCCTCCCTGCGGACCTGGCATCCTTTCACTCCCTCCTCTCTACATTTTCCTCTTCTGTCGCTGCTGCTAAAGCCACTTTCTACCACTCTAAATTCCAAGCATCTGCCTCTAACCCTAGGAAGCTCTTTGCCACCTTCTCCTCCCTCCTGAATCCCCCTCCCCCTCCCCCTCCTCCCTCTCTGCAGATGACTTCGTCAACCATTTTGAAAAGAAGGTCGACGACATCCGATCCTCGTTTGCTAAGTCAAACGACACCGCTGGTTCTGCTCACACTGCCCTACCCTGTGCTCTGACCTCTTTCTCCCCTCTCTCTCCAGATGAAATCTCGCGTCTTGTGACGGCCGGCCGCCCAACAACCTGCCCGCTTGACCCTATCCCCTCCTCTCTTCTCCAGACCATTTCCGGAGACCTTCTCCCTTACCTCACCTCGCTCATCAACTCATCCCTGACCGCTGGCTACGTCCCTTCCGTCTTCAAGAGAGCGAGAGTTGCACCCCTTCTGAAAAAACCTACACTCGATCCCTCCGATGTCAACAACTACAGACCAGTATCCCTTCTTTCTTTTCTCTCCAAAACCCTTGAACGTGCCGTCCTTGGCCAGCTCTCCCGCTATCTCTCTCAGAATGACCTTCTTGATCCAAATCAGTCAGGTTTCAAGACTAGTCATTCAACTGAGACTGCTCTTCTCTGTATCACGGAGGCACTCCACACTGCTAAAGCTAACTCTCTCTCCTATGCTCTCATCCTTCTAGACCTATTGGCTGCCTTCGATACTGTGAACCATCAGATCCTCCTCTCCACCCTCTCCGAGTTGGGCATCTCCGGTGCGGCCCACGCTTGGATTGCGTCCTACCTGACAGGTCGCTCCTACCAGGTGGCGTGGCGAGAATCCGTCTCCTCACCACGTGCTCTCACCACTGGTGTCCCCCAGGGCTCTGTTCTAGGCCCTCTCCTATTCTCGCTATACACCAAGTCACTTGGCTCTGTCATAACCTCACATGGTCTCTCCTATCATTGCTATGCAGACGACACACAATTAATCTTCTCCTTTCCCCTTCTGATGACCAGGTGGCGAATCGCATCTCTGCATGTCTGGCAGACATATCAGTGTGGATGACGGATCACCACCTCAAGCTGAACCTCGGCAAGACGGAGCTGCTCTTCCTCCCGGGAAGGACTGCCCGTTCCATGATCTCGCCATCACGGTTGACAACTCCACTGTGTCCTCCTCCCAGAGCGCTAAGAACCTTGGCGTGATCCTGGACAACACCCTGTCGTTCTCAACTAACATCAAGGCGGTGGCCCGTTCCTGTAGGTTCATGCTCTACAACATCCGCAGAGTACGACCCTGCCTCACACAGGAAGTGGCGCAGGTCCTAATCCAGGCACTTGTCATCTCCCGTCTGGATTACTGCAACTCGCTGTTGGCTGGGCTCCTGCCTGTGCCATTAAACCCCTACAACTCATCCAGAACGCCGCAGCCCGTCTGGTGTTCAACCTTCCCAAGTTCTCTCACGTCACCCCGCTCCTCCGCTCTCTCCACTGGCTTCCAGTTGAAGCTCGCATCCGCTACAAGACCATGGTGCTTGCCTACGGAGCTGTGAGGGGAACGGCACCTCAGTACCTCCAGGCTCTGATCAGGCCCTACACCCAAACAAGGGCACTGCGTTCATCCACCTCTGGCCTGCTCGCCTCCCTACCACTGAGGAAGTACAGTTCCCGCTCAGCCCAGTCAAAACTGTTCGCTGCTCTGGCCCCCCAATGGTGGAACAAACTCCCTCACGACGCCAGGACAGCGGAGTCAATCACCACCTTCCGGAGACACCTGAAACCCCACCTCTTTAAGGAATACCTAGGATAGGATAAAGTAATCCTTCTCACCCCCCTTTAAAGATTTAGATGCACTATTGTAAAGTGGCTGCTCCACTGGATGTCATAAGGTGAATGCACCAATTTGTAAGTCGCTCTGGATAAGAGCGTCTGCTAAATGACTTAAATGTAATGTAAATGTATCTTTTGTTATTAAACATGAATCAAAGAAACCACGCTGCATTTTGGTCCGCCTCTACTTCACCACAGGAATACCGTTACATACAGCCTTATTCTTTGTCATTATGGGGTTTTGTGTGTAGATTGCTGAGGATTTTTTTTAAATCCGTAACAAAATGTGGAAAAAGTCAAGGGGTCTGAATAGTTTCTGAAGGCATTGTATAATCCTTTATTGGTTGAATATGTTTTACCCTGTTTTAAAGTATTTCATCATCAGAATTCTAATCAGTATTTTTTAGATGTGTTTTCACTGTCACTCAAAACTGTCCTGTTACTGTATAAGTACTTACTACACCAACAAACACCGGTCGATGACAACTCAGGCACAAATACAGGGCCATGCAAACTTTTTTGTTTTTACAGACTTTTGTTGAAACGTTTGCCCTGAGAGAAAGTGACCTGAGACTGTGTTAATGAATGTACAGTAATTGTCTCTCTGCAAAGCATTGTGTGAAAGTGTAATCTAATCGTGGCTTAAATCCTACCTCACCTCTTTTTTTTTGTTCTTTCAAACTTCTCTTTCCCTCCCCCTTTCACCTTTCCTCAATCCTTTTCTCATTCTGCCCTCTCCTTTTATCCCCCTCCACCTTTCACTTTTTCCTCTGGTTTTCCCATCCTCCCTTGCCTCTTCACCTCCTTTCCTCGGCTCCTTTCTCTCTTTCACCCATCCTATCTTACTTTTACCCTGCCCTCCTCTCTCTCTCTCTCTCTCTCTTTTTCTCTTTCAATCGCTTACATAACACCTTTTAATCCCTTTCCCATCTCTCTTTCACCTCCCTTCCCTTCCATCCCTCTCTCCCCTCACCCTCCTCTCTCTCCCTCCCTCTCTCTCTCTACTTCACCACCCTCCCTCTCTTCTCCATCCCCACAGCTCCATCGGCAGTCGCCTCAACTCCCTCGCCTCTCTGGACCAGGACGTGTTTGAAGACTCCGCCCCGGTCCTCCGCACCCTCCCTCCGAGGAGCTACACTTTCGACAACCCCTACACCCCTCTTGACCGCCTCAGACCCACTAGCTCCTCCGTGCTCCCCCCAAGGGAGGAGGCGTGCGCTGCCACCACGGCAACCAACAGGGCTGTCTCGCCTTCTAGGGGCAACATGAGTGACAGTATCGACAGTCCCTTCGGTTCTGGTAGCGAAATCACTACCACTGTGGGTCGCACCTCCAACTACAACCCCTACGTTCCAGCCCCGAATCCTTCAGAGAGAGCCCCAAGCCTGGCCTCATGGTACACCAGTGCAGCCAAGACGGAGGAGACCTTCAGCACCACCACCACCCCCAGCCTACTACCCAAAGCTCATGAGCCCAGTCGCCCATGGGTGGGGAAGGTGTCTGAAGAAGTGACCCCATCCACTGCTGGTGGCTCTCTGTATATACAACAGCCACAGTACAACTCGGTGGTGATGGACCCACAGCCCATGCCTCCTGGTGTGTCTCGGGTTTCTGCCTCTCTCCCCAGGAGCTACATGAGATCGGACAGCGCTCGGCTCAACTCTGTCGTCATGCCAAGGCCCTTCGGGAGCCAGTCTACAAGCGTCGCATCACTGCCACCCGCCTACACCGTGAGTACCATAGTATACAGTAATATTACCACACTTTCCAGTTCTGTCCGTGTGTGTAGTTGTTTGTTACCTCAGGACTGCTTTCTGCATAAACTGCTTTTGTAGACTGGAGGATTTGGGTGAGGTACTTCAATGGCTGTGGGTTATGTTCATTAGGGCACGCAATGTTTTTGAAACTTTTACAACTAAACATTTAAATTAATGTTTCTTAATAGACAAGTCCAGAGAATCGCTACCTGTTCCAGTCCATTTTCCTCTATTTGTTACATAATGAACAGGACCTAAGACCTGTAGGAATGTTGTATTGTGTCGGTCGCAGCGTAGTCTATTTCCAGTGTAGTAGTTGCTCACACGCCTAATTTGTTTTATCTGTCAGTGAATAATGAATGAAGCTTTTTTGAACTATGTGACCATTTACTTAGCCAAGCTGCTGTTTCCAGCCTTGTCACTCTATTACCTTCACTTTCGCTGTGTTAACAGTTGATGTTATTCTTCAATAACACAGACCCCAAAGTAAATCAAGGGGAGAAAAATATATTTATTCAAAAATAATAAATAATAGTTGTTATGCTGGGAAGCAGATGGTCATTCTTCCCTGTTCTCAATATCTTCTCTTCAGAACAAAGCGACAGGATCTAATTTATAACCCAACTCTAGCCTGTGGTTGACCAATTGGAATTCCTCGCAATAAAACTGCGCCAATGGCGAAATACCAAGTATCCTGTTTCAGGCCTAATGTATAGACAATTCGGACCAATGAGAACTTGCCACATGTAGCTATGAGTCCTAGACTGAAATTCCTCCTGTGTCTCTGTCCCATTAATCTTCAATTAACAGAAAAACAGAAAAACATTGATCGTTAATTCCCTCTTTACCTTTCGTCCTCTGCGTTGTGTATTTATCTTAAAATATTCATACAGCTTTTACGAAGGCGTGTAGTATAGCATCAGAAGAATATCATTAGTAGGGCATTTTGATATAAAACAGTTTGGGTGATTATTTGAGTGTTAGTATTCTCGGTAACCCAGAACATAGAGGCAGATGCTCGATTAGGTTCTAGGGGGAGATGGAAGATACGAGATATCAACGAGATATCATCAAAGATGCAAACACCTGTGAAATCGTGATTTGTCCAAATGATCAGTGACAAAGAAATCTGCACACCGGAACGAAGTTCTTCATTAGTCTTTGCATCCCACAGTTTGTGGGATACCATCCTATGTTACGTGCATCTGTCCACCAGCGAATAACTTGTGTCATGAACTTGTTCAGGCAAGATCTCTTTAAGTTGTTTAGCATCAACACATTGGAGCTAGCAACAATTCTAACTAGTATTAGTATATTGTACATTAAGCTTGAGAGACCTCCAGACAGTGTTGTCCAAATAGTTAATTTACATCTCTGTCTCTATAGAGTTTGATACAATAGTAATAATGAAAAAACTATTGGCTCACGACTTTGATCATTTTATAATTGTCCCTTGCGATGAAATCGGTGAGGGGACTATGGATCTGTGTCCTCTGTACGTCCATCACACATGATATCTCAGACACCACTGGCCTGATTTTGATGAAATTATGTGTCTTGCCATAGAGATCCTGCATTTTCAAAATTACACTGACTGGCCAGATGGTCCCCGCAATAACAAGCGTTTGAAAGGCCAAGCATCTGACCCCATTAGACCTAAAGTCATTTAGAATGAAAGTTATTCCTCTGGCACCGAATGACCGATCTGCACAAAACTTGATATGTGGGATCTGGGAACAAAGGTCTCTCAAGCAATATGTTTCACAACAACGCTATTGACCAATAAACATTCACTTGGGTGTAGTCTGGTACATAAATGTAAATAAATTAGTCAAGGATATTTGTATTGTGACAAGATGTGGTACACATGTTGCAAACACTATAAAGACTCAGAATGTACAAGAACATTCCTATCAACCACACTGTGGCACTATAACTGGCACATGTTTATTTATCTTGATCTGTTTGACTCAGTCATGAAGTATGACACATGCTCAGGGATATGACTCTTACTAACCCACGCGATATCTCCGACACCACTGGCCAGATTTTGACGAAACATTGGTGAATGATGCATTTTGCCGTAGAGCTCCAGCATTTCCAAAACTACCTTGATTGGTGCTGCGTCATTCGTGCGGGACGATATGTTTACTGTTGGCTTGTTATGACTTTGATTATTATTTGCTCACAACTTTTAAATATACTAACAAAGTACATTTAACAATGTAAAAATAGGCTACCTTTTAACCATATAAATATACAGTGCATTCGGAAAGTATTCAGACCCCTTAACTTTTTCCACATTTTGTTACATTAGAGCCTTAATCTAAATTGGATTAAATAAAAACAAATGATCATCAATCTACACACAATACCCCATAAAGACGAAGCAAAAATAGGTTTTTATAAATGTTTACAAAAAAAATTACAATAAAATAAATAATATACCTTATTTACCTAAGTATTCAGACCCTTTGCTAGAGACTCAAAATTGAGCTCAGGTGCATCCTGTTTCCATTGATCATCCTTGAGATGTCCACCTGATGTAAACTCAAATGATTGGACATGATTTGGAAAGGCACACCTGTCATTAAAAGGCACGTGACAGCCTGCTTGGAGTTTGCCAAAAGGCACCTAAAGGGCTCTCAGACAATGAGAAACAAGATTATCTGGTCTGATAAAACCAAGATTTAACTCTTTGACCTGAATGCCAGGCATCACGTCTGGAGGCACCGCTCATCACCTGGCCAATACCATCCCTACGGCAAAGCATGGTGGTGGCAGCATCATGCTGTGGGGATGTTTTTCAATGGCAGGGACTGGGAGACTAGTCAGTATTGAGGGAAAGAAGAACGGAGCAAAGTACAGAGAGATCCTTGATGAAAACCTGTTCCAGAACGCTCAGGACCTCAAACTGGGATGAAGGTTCACCTTCCAACAGGACAATTTGTAAACATTTTAAAACATTCCATTATGGAGTATTTGTATGTAGATTGATGGGGGAAACTAATTTAATCAATTTTAGAATAAGGCTGTTACAAAATGTGGAAAAAGTGAAAGGGTCTGAATTCTTTCCGAATGCACTGTAGGCTCCTCTGATGGCTGACTCTCAGAAAAGTGTGAACGGAGAGACAGATTTCATCAAGAAGCTGTCGGCCCCCAGCCGCTATATCCAGGTCATGACCTCTGAGGATAAGGCGCACTCCCTCTCCAGCTCTGCCCACAGCAGTGGAGAAGAAGAAGAAGACGGAAAAAAAAGGGGTGTGACCCCCACACTTGCCACAACACTTGTCCCTACCCTGGCCCCTTCTCCTGTCCCTTCTCAGGCCAGGAGTCCTTCACCCGCCCTCCAGACCCCAAAAGTGGCGTACACAGCCCCAGTCAGTCCGTTACCTACAAAAGACACTAACCAGGTAGGTTTAGATTTTGGTTATTAGGCAGATTACAATTTTTCAGGGCACATTTGCAGTATTCCAGAGCTGAAGCCAAAAATAGCACATAGTAATAAGGACATCACATGTAAAACCAATTTGTTAAAGAAATGTTGGAATGTAAGTAGCAGTCACAGTACTGGAGCGAGTGAGCGAGCATACTATACTATGTGCATACTATACTATGCAGCTAGTGCTACATACAGTAGGAGATACAGTAGGATTGATGCTTCCCATTGTCAGAAAGCAACTAATAATTCATAGTGAAGAACAAATGTTATTCTTTCCCTGGCTTTGGAACACAACCTGGCATTCTTAATGTGTGTGTGTGTGTTGTGTAGGAGAGCTACGCTGACATGCGGATCAGTCTCAACCAGAAGCCCAACAGCAGTCGAGACTTTGGCTTCCAGACAGAGTGGGACTCCACTGGAGCACACGTCACCTCCATCCAACCAGGTAAACACATACATACACACACATACACATTTAGCACAAAACACACACATTTAGCATGGTTAACACAAACAAAGAGTAACAACTGAACCAACTGTCTGATTGTAAACCGGGTACATACAGCATGTTGGAGGATAGTGAAGGAAGAATGAGCACAGAGTAATGGCAATTAATGTAATGGTATCAAACACTTGGGAACCATGTTTAATGTGTTTGACATCGTTCCAGTCCAGCCTTAACAATGAGCGCATCAATTGATTTAAAGTGACACCAGCCTCCACTGGCACAGCAGGCTCATCTCTCATTTCAGTGAGAAAGTTTGTTTATTTAAGCAATGGGACAATATGTGAGACACTGGGAATAAAACTGCAGTTGCTTGGTTAGATTTGATTAGTGGACAATGGCTTCACTCCCTTTGTTCAAAAACCATTCATAATTCACACAGAAGAGTAAATATCATTCCACTGCTAACACTGCACCAGTAGCTGGAGTTCCATGAGTTTGATGTGTTTGATACCATTAATATGATTCTATTCCAGCCATTACAATGAGTCCGTCCTCCAATTTCTGCCTTTGCTGGCCACCACACATAGTGCCAGATACCTTAGTACAGTGCCAATAGACCGTGAAATAGTGAAATACATGTAGTTAAACTAGTAATTTAACTACAGTTTGCAGTAGCTTAATTAAATTCAAATATGGGTAGTGTTTTTAGTAGTTAATTACTATTTTGCCATGTAGCGGTGAAACTAACTACTGCAGCTACACTTATTTTTGCAAAAAAAGTAGGCAAGAAGTTTCATACATTTTTGACATCAGACCTTCCTAATTTACACTTGTATTCAAACATTATGTTAACAGTTGACTCCAGAGTGATCTGTTCTTGCAAATTTGTAGTCTCTGATATTTCAGATTTAGATATTAGTATTTATCACAAAGTAGTTTAGTTCAGTAAACTATATGTTTCTTAAGGGTAGCTTTAGTTCAGTAAACTATATGTTTCTTAAGGGAGCTTTAGTTCAGTAAACTGTATGTTTCTTAAGGGTAGCTTTAGTTCAGTAAACTATATGTTTCTTAAGTGTATCTTTAGTTCAGTAAACTGTATGTTTCTTAAGGGTAGCTTTAGTGCAGCTTAACTTCTTCCAGTGGGAAGTAATTGGTAGCTTGGTAAACTATATTACATAAAATTAAAATTAAAAATAAGAGTTATGTAAAGGAAAGACACCAAGAGACTACAAAAAATACTATTTATCCACTATTTATACATACATTTTCATATTCTTATATACAGTCCAGTTAAATTAGATCTTTAGAAAGAGGAGAGGCGCTGTGATACAATATGTTTTTTAATCATTTTTTTTTGCTAAACTTGCTTTTTGCCTGAATAACCTCTGGTGGCAGCGCATTCCATGATGACGTGACTCTATACATAACTAAGAAATGCATTAAATCTCTTTTTGGTTTGGGTACCGTGAAGAAACCCATAGTGGCGTGTCTGGTGTATTTTGAAGTGTATGCAAATACAAGTGGCTAGGCATTTTCAACACACTAATGTTTCTTAAAATGACTAGAAGATAAGTAGTCAGTAGCAGATCATGTGCCCGGCCTTATGTAGGGTAGCTTCTATCTAGGTCAGATTTGCTGGGGTTGTCTCTCTCTAGCCTATACTGTATGTACTAGGGGAGTACCTGATACCTGTTGTCATTCCACCCCTGACTTTTCAGTAGTCCAGTTCTTTCTCATCAATGTAAATGAGGGAAGGAGACAAGAAGCTGAAGCCACTTTAAAAAGTTGAGATGATTTATTGCAATCGCTGCCTTGTCCTATCTCTGTATCTCTCTATTGTAACAGTTTAAATGTATCTTGACTGGTCTACATCACTACTGTGACACCTGTCTTGCCCTCTCTATTACTCACCCCAATGCCTTCTCTGCCCCTACATCTGAGACCCAATTCCCTCTCTGCATATCTATCTCACCCTCTGTGCACTCTACACTCTCTATATCTGACCACTTTTCCTTCCTTCTGTTCCTTCTTTACCCTCTCTATCTGACCTCGCTGCCACTCTCTGTGCCCCGCAGGCAGCCCAGCCGAGCTGTGCCAACTGCAGGTGGGCGACGAGGTGATGTCGGTGAGCGGGCAAAGGGTGGCAGAGATGAGCTACGGCAAGTGGAAGAGCAGCACAGAGCAAGCTCTGCAGCAGGGACGCCTTACCATGGACATACGCCGTCACGGCAGGAACAGTGAGTAGACGACTAGAGAGAGAGAGAGAATGTGTGTGTTGTTACAGAGTATTTTTAGAATGTCAGTGTTATTTGTTTGCTGTGTTGGTAAACTATTGTGACACGTTAAACTGGTCAGTAAATGTTTCTGGTATCATGGCTCAATTATTTAATGGCAGTTTAATGATAATTTCCTTCGTTTTCTAGTCCTCTGTTCTGGGATAACCCTTTAGTTAGTGATATGTGTGCCCAGTTTTGTCTATCTTCCTTGTCTGTAGTTTCCCCGTCTCTGCCTGCCTGTTTCTCTGTCTGTCTCTCACTTTCTGTATGCTTGTGTTTCTATACTTCTGTTTCTCCTTCTATGTCTGTCTGTCTGCCTGACAGTCTGTTTGTGTTTCTGAATCTTTATCTCTGTCTCTGTCTGTTTCTGTCTCCCTCTGTTTGCATTCCTTATGTGGTGTCTACCTTGTGGAGAACTAACTCATACTCAGGCACAAGATCCTACAGGTCCGAACTTGGTCTTTTGGCTCTGTACTCCAGCACTGGATTTGAAATGATACAATGAGTATGAGGTTAAAGTGCAGACTGTCAGCTTTAATTTGAGGGTATTTTCATCCATATCAGGTAAAACGTTTAGAAATTGCAACTCTTTGTACCTTGTCTCCCTATTTTAGGGGACCAAAAGTATTGGGTTCAAATTTACTTGTGTATTAAATTAATAACAAGTTAAGTATTTGGTCTCATTTTCATAGCACGCAATGACTACATCCAGCTTTTGACTCATTTTGACACATTTTCTGTTTGTTTTTGTTGTGTTTCAGATTATTTTGTGCTTAATAGAAATGAATGGTAAATAATATATTGTGTCATTTTGACTCTACATTAAGGTGGATGCCTCCATGATTATGGATCATCCTGAATAATAATGATTGAGAAAGTTACAGATGCACAAATATCATACCCCTAAGATGTGCTAACCTCTAATCATTACAATAAGGCAAGGTGTCACACTGGTATAAAGGATTTTGGAGATAGGCGCAGGAATACAAATTACAGGTTTTTATTACGACCAAAACAAAACATGTATACAAAAACACACAAAATAATCTGTAACAACCAAAGCAAACTGCAAATACATCCAACAAATGTGTAGAGTCACAAGCTTGATGTAGTCATTATGTCACGCACGTCGTCAGGGAAATGACCGGACCAAGGTGCAGTGTGGTGAGCGTACATTTTTCTTTATTAAGAATGTCGCCAACAAAACAAGACACAACCGTGCAGCTTACTAGGGCTATACAGGCCACTAACAAAGACAACTACCCACAACGAAGGTGGCAAAACAGGCTGCCTAAGTATGATTCCCAATCAGAGACAACGATAGACAGCTGCCTCTGATTGAGAACCACACTTGGCCAAACACACAGAAATACAAAACATAGAATGCCCACCCCACATCACACCCTGACCTAACCAAATAGAGAAATAAAACGTCTCTCTAAGGTCAGGGCGTGACACATTAAGTTTTATATGAAACCAAATACTTAACCTTTAACTAATTTAATACACATATACGTGTATTTGTCCCAATATTTTTGTGTAATGTGCTGTTATGTCTAAACGGGTTAACCTGATATGGATGAAAATACCATCAAATTAAAGCTGATAGTCTGCACTTTAACCTCACAGTTATTATATAACAATCCAAAAATTTAATTGTCACAGTACTTTTGGAGCTCACTGTATGTTTTCACCAACAGGTTTACACATCCTACTATATCACGATTACACCACCATCAGTCATTGTATTGATTTGTGTGATCTGTTGAATGTGCAATGCATATCAAAATAGACGCTTTTGTAGGAGAGAGTGTAAACCTGTTGGTAAAGCTAGGGGTTTGTAGATTGTGCATGGGTGTGGAAGGTGGTTTCTCTGTTATCCCCGCTGTTCTTTAGAATGACACCATAACAACAACCTTATTTTCCCTTCCAAGTGGTAGTGTACAGTACCAGTCAAAAGTTACATATTCAAGGGTTTTTCTTTATTTTTACTATTTTCTACATTGTAGAATAACAGTGAAGACATCAAAACTATGAAATAACACAAATGGAATCATGTAGTAAGTAAAAAAGTGTTAAACAAATCAAAATATATTTTAGATTCTTCAAAGTAGCCACCATTTGCCTTGACAGCTTTGCACACTGTTGGCATTCTCTAAACCAGCTTCACCTGGGATCCTTTTCCAACAGTGTTGAAGGAGTTGCCACATATGCTGAGCACTTTCTCATCCCAAACCATCTCAATTGGGTTGAGAGGCCAGGTCATCTGATGCTGTACCCATTACTCTCCTTCTTGGTCAAATTGCAATAAATGTCATGCAATAAAATGCTAATTAATTACTTAAAAATGTGATTTTCTGGATTCCGTCTCCCACAGTTGAAGTGTACCTATGATAACAATTACAGACGTCTACATGCTTTGTAAGTAGGAAAAGCTGCAAAATCGGCAGTGTATCAAATACTTGTTCTCCCCACTCTATGGAGATCATCCGTTCACATACTCTGCATCTCACAAAGGCACGGCGGTTGGAACCAAAAATCTCAAATTTGTACTCAAACATACCAAATATACCACCTCTACCTTGTCACAACACAACTGATTGGTTCGAGCGGATTAAGGAGAAAATAAAAATAATTAATTTTACCAAGGCACACGTGTTAGTTGAAATGCATTCCAGGTGACCACCTCATGAATCTGGTTGAGAGAATGCCAAGACTGAATGCATATCTCTTATCCATAGTTTTGATGTCTTTACTATTATTATACCATGCAGAAAATACTGTAAGTACTCTGTGTACTATAGTTGTATAGTAGTACCTTTCCTAAGTACTAGTACCTTTCCTAATGTTGTGCTTTCACGCCCACACACTATCTCTTACACATACATTCTCACATACATTCTCACGCACGCACGCACGCACGCACGCACGCACACACGCACACACACACACGCACACACACACACACACACACACACACACACACACACACACACACACACACACAAACAAAAACTTTTATCTTTGCCATTGACACACGTCTACAACGTTCAGACTGGGACAGAGACCTACCTTCCCTGCCATTTAAAAGCCATAAGACCATCAATCTGACCAGTATGGATCATCATCCAACAGTTATAGGTTTCCCCGACACAACCACCGTTAACGCAACCACCAGCTTGGATTTCACCTCTCGGGGATCCATGGAAACCACCAAGAAGGTCACTACCCAACCAATCATTGTGAGTTTTACAGGAAGACCTCGTGGTGTTGATAATGTTCAAATGTTTCTTATTAGCTTATTGCTATGTTACTCACAAATACCCAAATAAACTTGATATATCACAAATCTGCAAACATGTTGTGACAAGGTTGGTAAGAACATTGACATAGGACATCATTGTGCAAAAATGTGTGATTTTTGTTTGTTGCATGGTCACATTGAATCTATATGAATACAATGTACTGATAAAACCCCAGACAGTTCTCAACAGGCTTTTAATTCATCTTGTTGCAGGGTGTAGCATCCAATGGAGTGAATGGAGGCTTCCGTGACGAGACAGTGACCGTGAGAAACAAAGGTAAAGAACATAGAGCAGATCTACTAACCAGAGAGGTTATGACTAGCCTTTATTAACAGGAAGAAGTTTGAGAAAGCAAGGACAACATTCTCTCTTTGGGACTGTATGTGTTTCTGGTGGTGAATGCCCATTGTTCAATTATGTATAATGATGTATATTTACACATTTTGTTTGCGCATGCCACCACATAACTTGATCAGAGTGTGCAGCTGAAAATTGTATGCTGTAAAAACACTTGGTTTGTTATAATTGATTAAAACAAAACTGCTATTCATTAACTACAAATACCAAACTTGTTTTTACGTGAATTCCTTTGACACGGTTAGCTTTTAACGGCTACTATAGGACCACTATTTATTTTTGCCGACGTTTCCTGACACCGGCCATATTCAACGGGTGTTGAGTGTTCGTAAATTCAACAGTTGTTCTGCGCTCCCTGGCACACTCAGACAAGAGTGCTCTGAAATCAGAGTAGATGGCTAGACTGAATTTACGAACTCACCCAAAATGGGTACTTGCATAGTGAAGTCTTTTGTTAAGACATATAGCTAGCTACGCCTTACTGCCCTTCATGAAGCTGCAGATTGCCAACCAACCAGCCAGCTAATGTTAGCTACTTAGCTAGGTAAACAATGAACCATAATCACAACTCATGACGTTACTACCCTGCATGAATCTCCAGGTAAATAACCAACCAAGTTTGTGGTAGCTGGCTAACATTAGGCTATAGCTAGCCAAGCAAATGGTTCTTTCTGTCAAAATTAGAAAGGTGTAATATCTGAAAATGTAGGTAGCTAGACTAATCATCATTCACTCATCATTCATGGTTGGATGCATTTCCTGTCGGATGCCAGGGTTGCCCTTAGTTTGAAGATATAATCTGTTTTCTCCCTCTCCTTAGCTATCATACTCTAATTCCACTGATTTAAAAACTCAGTCCTCCAGAAAGTGGAGAGCAACACTCATGCAGTTTTAATATACAATTTTTTAAAATTAAAAAGCCGCGTTAGACAGGATTACCTAGACACACTGACCAGCTCAAATAGACAATCCAAACTCATCTCTCGGCCTCTCATTATCTCAGCCAATCATGGCTAGCCGGAAGGTTGCTGACTTTTTCTTTGGCTTAACCAACTAGCCTCGTAATTTAACTATTTTATTAATGTTTACAGATGGTATACAAGTTTATTATTAAGGCACATGAAAGTTCACATGTTTGTGAAGGCATTTCTGCCCATAACCACATTTAGATTTTCTTTAAAGTTTACATTCAAGTGGCTCTCCTGTGAAGTAGTGACCCGCAACATATGCCTGGTTTCCTGATGGCAGCTTACCACCATGCTATAGACTACCAAGTGCTAAAAGTCAGTATCTGGATAACATGTGAAATTCTTGATAATGTATGTGACATCAACAGAGGTATATTTTCCAAAAGTTGCAAACATGTTGTGCCAAGGTTGGTAAGGACATTGACATAGCACATCATTGTGAAAAAAAATAGATTTTGGTTTGTTGCATGGTCACATTGAATCTATATTAATACAATGTACTGATAACATTTTCTGAGTGATAAAAATATTGACTGGCTTTCAATCAAGCTGCCCACGCAAGAAAAAGCTTCAAACTGTAACCAGTGCCTGCAACCTGGTTCAGGTTATCAGTCAACCTACCAGGGTAGTTCCAAACAGCACAGGAATGAAATCATCAAGATGTATTGATCACGTATTTACTACTTTTGTAGTGAATCCTATGTTGTTGATGTAAAGAATATTTGTTGGTCTGTGGTGTGTAATGAGGAGCAAACAGACACTGCACTTTGACACAGTTATGAAATTGCTTATTCCAGTTACTAATAAGCATTCACCCATTAAGAAAATGACTGTAAAAACTATTAAATCCCCATAGATTGATGAGGATTTGAAAAAAGGAATGGCAAAAGGAATGGCAAATAAGTCTGGCTGCAGAACGAATTGGCAAACGTATTGCAAATTGAGAAATCATGTGACTAAACTGAATAAAAAGAAGAAGAAACTACACTATGAAACAAAGATAAATGACATAAAGAATGATAGTAAAAAGCTTTGGAGCACCTTAATTGACATTTTGGGGGAAAAAAGGCAAACTCATCTCCATCATTCATATAGTTTTTTATTTATTTACCTAGGCAAGTCAGTTAAGAACAAAAAGCTCTAGACCTTTGGGGGCCCTATGGGAGACCACCAAGAGGGCAATTTTTTTTAGTGGCCCCCTTTTGACGGTGGGGTGAAAAATGTATGTTTTTTTCCTGCAAGTCTACACATTTTGCAATCGGGTGTAGATTTTTTGATGGGGGGATTTTATAAAAAAATATCATGCAATTCCAAGAAATTTTCAAGGGACTGAAATATATATTTTTCAGTTTTAAAGCTAATTTCTTGCAATTCTACACATTTTGCAATTTTAATGATATCTGAGTGAGAGTGACTAACAAAACAATGCCCTGCGTGCCCGGTTGGTATTCTGCAATGATTCATACAAGTTTAGATAACTGGCTGGACTAACTTATCGATCAAAAAAATGGTTAAATGACATGGATAATTGAGTTACTGTCAATGACTGACAAAACAAGAAGAAAACTGCTGATGCACAACCACATTTTGAACTTACACCTTGTGTATTGTACTATTCTCACTCTCAAGAGTAAGTTCAGACCCCAACTGAGTTCCCCCCCAAGAAATTTGCTTATGCCCGGAGCTGGCCCTGCATATGATTGTTTTTATTTTCAGTGTGATGACATAATCCTAATGTAGTTGTTATGTGTCCAATAGTGGAGAATGGAGATCTTGATTGAAGTTCCCCATGCCATGATAGCAGGGCCGTGCACAGAGCTTTCACAATTCATATCTCGAAAATTATAACATACCATATGCCTCTGTTGCAGTGACTCCGTGAGACATAATTGACATTGGGAAAAGAGTGTGGGCAATCAGCTGACCATTGATGTAGATGATTGATGTAAATCCGCTTGTTAGCCACCTTAATTTCTTTTACTGATTGTGATTTACCTCTGTGTCTTACTGCCTCTCTCTGTTGCACATATCAGCTAACCAGACTGAATATTGATCATGCTGTAGGCTAAATCAAGTGTTAATCAAATGTTATGCTGCTGTGACAATCCAAACTTGTTGATTGTTGATATTTAAACTAGCTAGCTACACACACTCAACCAGTGACCGCATCTCTCAAGGCATACATGTTTGGATAACAGGTGCACGGATTCTCAGTACAGGACAGACTGGGCAAAAGGCGCAACCGGCGCACGCAAGCTCCATGCAGGGCAGATCAACAGGTGCAACCAACAGAAAGGATGGTGGCTAGTGAACTTAAAGGCTTGTCTTGCGGGCAGTAGGTTCCAAACAACAGTGACAAAATATGTATACAAAAAAAATACTACCACCCAAAAGGGCAATTTGGAGATTGGAAGGGCAAAGGGGCATGTGCTCTGCACAGGTAGAACCATATCTGTGCATGTGCCTGCATGATTGAAGCTATTACTTCAAAGTTTCTCTCTGACCCTGTTCTGATTTTTCCATCTCTCATGTAGAACCCATATCCATGAAAAATTTTAAACGGAGGTCAGAGTTTTTTGAACAAGGTAAAACACCCCTGATCGAGTCCTGGTGTTGGTGAAGGGTTATTATCAATGGTCTGTGTAACTATCAAGAGGCTGGGTGCTCTAGGCTTCCATCTCTTTCTATCTATCCCAGTGGTTCTCCTAAGGACCTTCCTAGTGTACAGGTTTTGTTTCATCTATGACTTATTAACCTAATCATGATTATGGAAAGATTGAGACAAACAGTTGAATACTCAGGAGTTCCCTAGGGATCCATGTTGGGCCCGCTGCTTAAAATCTACTGCTTTTTTCCATCTGATCTGGTACTGAGTGAGTGTAACTCCACTGGTCTCCCCCTCCCTCCCACACCCGGGCTTCTCAGGGCCCAGTTTCAGTGCGCTGGTCTACCTCTGTAATAAACAGGGTTGAGTGTGTGGTGATTCTCCCAGAGACACTGAGCTCGATGAGTCTAGACCAGTATTTCCCAACCCTCTCTTGTGGGACCAGCGATCTATCTACATTTCTGTTGCAGCTCTGAGTTGACAACTAATCACAAAGGCCTTGATTAGTTGAATCAGGTGGCTAGTTCAGGGTTAAAACCAAATTGAGAACCGTCTGAGGATCCCTCAGTAGAGGGTTGGGATACACTTGACTAGAAAGTTGTGTTTTCACCAACACTTTGAAGCACCAAAGGGGAGACAGCATGTCAGAATGCCATACCAACATACCAATCTACTGGACTCCATAGAAGTGGTTACAAAATTCTCACTTCTTGCTTGTGTGTTTTGATCAATGATCAATTCTAGTCTGTTCCAGAGCCATATAGGATAGCGATATACACTATACTTTATCTTACAAAAGTTTGTGGACACCCCTTCACATTAGTGGATTTGGCTATTTCAGCCACACCCGTTGCGATCAGGTCTATAAAATCGAACACACAGTCATGTAATCTCCATAGACAAACATTGGCAGTAGAATGGCTTTACTGAAGAGCTCAGTGACTTTCAATGTGGCACGGTCATATGATGCCACCTTTCCACCAAGTCAGTTTCTGCCGTGCTAGAGCTTCCCCAGTCAACTGTAAGTGTGGTTATTGAGAAGTGGAAACGTCTAGGATTAACAATAGCAATAGCAAAAGTCTGCATAGCAATGATAGGAGAGACCATGTGAGGTTATGACAGAGCCAAGTGACTTGGTGTATAGCGAGAATAGGAGAGGGCCTAGAACAGAGCCCTGGGGGACACCAGTGGTGAGAGCACGTGGTGAGGAGACGGATTCTCGCCACGCCACCTGGTAGGAGCGACCTGTCAGGTAGGACGCAATCCAAGCGTGGGCCGCGCCGGAGATGCCCAACTCGGAGAGGGTGGAGAGGAGGATCTGATGGTTCACAGTATCGAAGGCAGCCGATAGGTCTAGAAGGATGAGAGCAGAGGAGAGAGAGTTAGCTTTAGCAGTGCGGAGCGCCTCCGTGATACAGAGAAGAGCAGTCTCAGTTGAATGACTAGTCTTGAAACCTGACTGATTTGGATCAAGAAGGTCATTCTGAGAGAGATAGCGGGAGAGCTGGCCAAGGACGGCACGTTCAAGAGTTTTGGAGAGAGAAAAGAAAGAAGGGATACTGGTCTGTAGTTGTTGACATCGGAGGGATCGAGTGTAGGTTTTTTCAGAAGGGGTGCAACTCTCGCTCTCTTGAAGATGGAAGGGACGTAGCCAGCGGTCAGGGATGAGTTGATGAGCGAGGTGAGGTAAGGGAGAAGGTCTCCGGAAATGGTCTGGAGAAGAGAGGAGGGAATAGGGTCAAGCGGGCAGGTTGTTGGGCGGCCGGCCGTCACAAGACGCGAGATTTCATCTGAGAGAGAGGGGAGAAAGAGGTCAGAGCACAGGGTAGGGCAGTGTGAGCAGAACCAGCGGTGTCGTTTGACTTAGCAAACGAGGATCGGATGTCGTCGACCTTCTTTTCAAAATGGTTGACGAAGTCATCTGCAGAGAGGGAGGAGGGGGAGGGGATTCAGGAGGGAGGAGAAGGTGGCAAAGAGCTTCCTAGGGTTAGAGGCAGATGCTTGGAATTTAGAGTGGTAGAAAGTGGCTTTAGCAGCAGAGACAGAAGAGGAAAATATAGAGAGGAGGGAGTGAAAGGATGCCAGGTCCGCAGGGAGGCGGAGTTTTCCTCCATTTCCGCTCGGCTGCCCGGAGCCCTGTTCTGTGAGCTCGCAATGAGTCGTCGAGCCACGGAGCGGGAGGGGAGGACCGAGCCGGCCTGGAGGATAGGGGACATAGAGAGTCAAAGGATGCAGAAAGGGAGGAGAGGAGGGTTGAGGAGGCAGAATCAGGAGATAGGTTGGAGAAGGATTGAGCAGAGGGAAGAGATGATAGGATGGAAGAGGAGAGAGTAGCGGGGGAGAGAGAGCGAAGGTTGGGACGGCGCGATTCCATCCGAGTAGGGGCAGTGTGGGAAGTGTTGGATGAGAGCGAGAGGGAAAAGGATACAAGGTAGTGGTCGGAGACTTGGAGGGGAGTTGCAATGAGGTTAGTGGAAGAACAGCATCTAGTAAAGATGAGGTCGAGCGTATTGCCTGCCTTGTGAGTAGGGGGGGAAGGTGAGAGGGAGAGGTCAAAAGAGGAGAGGAGTGGAAAGAAGGAGGCAGAGAGGAAAGAGTCAAAGGTAGACGTGGGGAGGTTAAAGTCGCCCAGAACTGTGAGAGGTGAGCCGTCCTCAGGAAAGGAGCTTATCAAGGCATCAAGCTCATTGATGAACTCTCCGAGGGAACCTGGAGGGCGATAAATGATAAGGATGTTAAGCTTGAAAGGGCTGGTAACTGTGACAGCATGGAATTCAAAGGAGGCGATAGACAGATGGGTAAGGGGAGAAAGAGAGAATGACCACTTGGGAGAGATGAGGATCCCGGTGCCACCACCCCGCTGACCAGAAGCTCTCGGGGTGTGCGAGAACACGTGGGCGGACGAAGAGAGAGCAGTAGGAGTAGCAGTGTTATCTGTGGTGATCCATGTTTCCGTCAGTGCCAAGAAGTCGAGGGACTGGAGGGAGGCATAGGCTGAGATGAACTCTGCCTTGTTGGCCACAGATCGGCAGTTCCAGAGGCTACCGGAGACCTGGAACTCCACGTGGGTCGTGCGCGCTGGGACCACCAGATTAGGGTGGCCGCGGCCACGCGGTGTGGAGCGTTTGTATGGTCTGTGCAGAGAGGAGAGAACAGGGATAGACAGACACATAGTTGACAGGCTACAGAAGAGGCTACGCTAATGCAAAGGAGATTGGAATGACAAGTGGACTACACGTCTCGAATGTTCAGAAAGTTGAGCTTACGTAGCAAGAATCTTATTGACTAAAATGATTAAAAATGATACAGTACTGCTGAAGTAGGCTAGCTGGCAGTGGCTGCGTTGTTGACTTTGTAGGCTAACTGGCAGTGGCTGCGATGTTGATTCGGGAGCTAGCTGGCTAGCTAGCAGTGTTGATTACGTTACGTTGCGTTAAAAGAACGACAATAGCTGGCTAGGTAACCTAGAAAATCGCTCTAGACTACACAATTATCTTTGATACAGAGACGGCTATGTAGCTAGCTATGTAGCTAGCTACGATCAAACAAATCAAACCGTTGTACTGTAATGAAATGAAATGAAACTGTGATACTACCTGTGGAGCGAGGCGGAATGCGACCGGGTTGTTGAGTTCTAATCGGTAGACGTTGGCTAGCTGTTGGCTAGCTAGCAGTGTCTCCTACGTTAAGGACGACAAATAGCTGGCTGCGTTGTTGATTCAGGGGCTAGCTGGCTAGCTAGCTAGCAGTGTTGATTACGTTACGTTGCGTTAAAAGAACGACAATAGCTGGCTAGGTAACCTAGAAAATCGCTCTAGACTACACAATTATCTACACAATTATCTTTGATACAGAGACGGCTATGTAGCTAGCTACAGAGACGGCTATGTAGCTAGCTATGTAGACGGTGGGCGTTAGCTAGCTGGCTAGCTGCTGGCTAGCTGCTGGGCAGATACGTTAGGACGACGAAATACGATAATTACGCAATTATCTTTGATACAAAGACGGCTATGTAGCTAGCTAAGAAGAAATTGCTAAGATTAGACAAATCAAACCGTTGTACTATAATGAAATGTAATGAAATGTAATGAAAAGTTATACTACCTGCAGACCGAAGTGCAGACCGAAGTGCGGATGCGACTGCTCGCTCCAACCAGTTCTTAACTGACTTGCCTAGTTAAATAAAGGTAAAAAAAAAAAATACAATTAAAATAAATAAAAACCCATCGAACACCTTTAGGATGAATTGGAACGCTGACTGCGAGCCAGGCCTAATCACCCAACATCAGTGCACGACCTCACTAATGCTCTTGTGACTGAATGGAAGCAAGTACCCGCAGCAGCGTTCCACCATTTATTGGAAATACTTCCCAGAAGAGTGGAGGCTGTTTTAGCAGCAGGGGGGACTAACTCCATATTAATGCCCATGATTTTGGAATGAGATGTTTTACGAGCAGGTGTCCACATACTTTTGGTCATGTAGTGCATGGGTCCTGGGCTATTCACTAAGCCATAAGCCTAGAAAGTAGTGCCATCACAAGGCTAACTCGGGTGTCATATGCTGTCAGGTGAAAGGTACAGTATGTTGGTATGATGTCCAGGTGTCACACATTGGCTCCCCTCCTTTTCAACCTTGCATGCTTTGCTGTGCTTTTGCTCTTGTGCTATTACTAATAGCCAATGCGTTTGCATGCATCAACATGCATTTTGGTGACTGTTGACTTTTTTTTACTCTTTGCATCTTGTGCATGTTTGTTGTTATATCCATTAAAAAACAAAAATGATGAGATATTAATAAGTTTAATCTAGTTAGTGTGATGTACTTTGGTAACACACCAACAGTATTTTGGGACCTACTATTCAGCAGTAATAGTAATATTCAGCAGACTGTTATTCTGCCAAAATCATAGACTCTTTGTGGCAATATTGGACTGTAGGTCTGTATAAGGACTGTATAAGACTGTAGGTGAATTTTAAATGCATCTTGTTTGCTTCAGGCTTGATTTAAAATCTCAAATTATAGCTGAGGGTTTGGTTAAAGTTTAAACAGCATTTAAAAGTTTTTGAAGTTGAACAGTCAAATCTGAACACACACTCAACCTCAGATAAGAGTTGAGATTTGAACAAGCCTGTCAGCTTTTGGTCTGTATGGTAGCTTGTGTAGCCTCCAGGTGTGTGATATTTAAATACATGTATTATATCTATACTAGGTGTCAGTCTGTGTGTCTGCTTTAGCAAACTTTTATCTTTCTTAACAAACATGACAATGATGTAGTATTTTAGAATACAGGAACAATGCTTCTCATGGCAGCATATACTAAATGCTGTATAGCACTCTGAGATGTGACTGTTAACATTAGATCGATTTATTTGATGATTGTTATTCTTTTTCAAGGAGGATCAGAGTCAGCAAAATCAGATGTAAGCAATTCTATTTAATATTTACAAAATGTTTACACGCAAGTGGTTGTTTTTTTTCTCTCAAGTACATGTTTATGTTCTTAAGTTTTTACAATGCATTGACCCATCAATTTGAGTGACATCTTTACTGTGTGGGATAGTAATGGGTTATTTAACTACCACACCAGGGGCAGGATCCTGAGCCCTCTTAAACTCGAAAATGCTAGTCCCAACCTTTGTGACATTAACTCAATCTTTGAAATTGGATGGTGAACTGAAGCATCTGTGGCTCACTTTGAAAAGGTTGACTGGAGGAATAATATAACTAATATAACTAACAGCTCAAGTTTGAACTTTTCATCTTTTCATCAGTCATAGACACTGAAATGCTGTACATGGGTAGCATGTTAATACATAAACAATGAAACATTTGAATGAAAAACAAGTGATATGCATGACAATATGTATAAGGGTTGGGGAGACTCAAATAGCTTTGTTGATTAAGTGTGATTAAGATACTGTAAGAATTACTTATATTCAAACATCAGATGAAGAAAAAAACAATAAAGTAATTTGTGTATTTGCAGGATAAATGTGTTCACCTATAAAGGAATAATGGCAATGTCTCTTCTCTACTCTCTTCTTCCTCTCCTCCATCAGATGCCCGTTGCCTCCATCGCTCCCTCCTCTAACCGCTTGTCCTGTGACCCGGAGGAGGAGCGCAGGAGGCAGGAGAAATGGCAGAAGGAGCAGGAGAGACTCCTACAGGTAACAGTGTGTGGGGTGGGGAGTTGATTGTTGTGTGTGTTTTTGATTGTTTTGTTTGTTTGTTTGTTTGTGTGTGTGTGTGTGTGTGTGTGTGTGTGTGTGTGTGTGTGTGTGTGTGTGTGTGTGTGTGTGTGTGTGTGTGTGTGTGTGCGCACATTGTGAATTACTCCCAAGGTCTATTTATGGAGGTAGAGAGATAAAAATGTGTCCAGCCTGACCCCTGCAGAGCAGCTGGAGACTAGAAGCCAAGGCTCGTTATTCCTCCACTCTGTATTCCCCGCAGGTCAAACGGCCTAATTTCTTAATGAGACATAGAAGCTTGGCAGAAAATCTAACAAGGTTCACCTACTCTGGGGAACGAAGCTGGAATGTAGAGCTGAGCGGTTGAAGGTGAAACTTTGGGATTGTTTTCGTTCTCAGGAGTTAGGTCGACTTCATCTAATCCTTGTCTTCCAATTGCCCTTTACTTAGGTTTTGGTAGACTAAAATGTGGAAATTATTTTTTGGGCTGGATATTAAGGGCTGTCAATTGTTGAATGAGTTGAAGCACTTTCCTTGTCTTTACCATGAAACCAGAACTTTCTATTTCTATTGTTTAACAAGAGAGACTATTTTCCTCTTACATCAAATTGTGATTAAAAGTGGTTGTCAGTAGGGGGCCGGCGACCAAAGTGCTTGATAAACTCTGAATGTGTGTTTATGTGTGTGTGTGTGTGTGTGTGTGTGTGTGTGTGTGTGTGTGTGTGTGTGTGTGTGTGTGTGTGTGTGTGTGTGTGTGTGTGTGTGTGTGTGTGTGCATACAGTACAGTAACCTGTCTCTCTCTGTGTGCGTGTTTGTGATCAGGAGAAATACCGTCGTGACCAGGAGAAACTGGAGGAGGAGTGGCGTCGGGCCCAGCAGGAGGCTGTGACAGAAGGGGGAAGACACCACCAAGAGGTGAGGAACCATATCACTTTAGCAATGTAATTTTCTGGTTGTAACTCAGGACTTTGGCTTGAACCCTTTACTGTCTGTTCCCCAGGAGCCGAGGGGCCTGGAGATGGACAGCAGGAGTATCAGCCCCCTCTCCCCCCTCCGCCAGCCTACCATGCCCTGGGAGGACAAGGAAGCCCAAGAGGAGGAAAGGGGGAGGAGGGTAGAGGAGGAAGCACAGAGAAGACAGGAGGAGGAAGAGAGGAGGAGAGTGGAGGAGGAGCGGCAACAGTGGGAGGAGGGGAGGAGGACGGAGGAGAAGGAGCAAGAGCTGCTGCGTCTTCAGGAGGAGAGGCAGAGGGAGAAGCAGGAGGATGAGGAGAGGAGACAGAGGGAAAAGGAGGAGCTGAGATGGCAGAGGAGAAAGGAGGAGGAGAGGGAGGAGAGGAGGTACCAGGAGGCTGCTAAACAACAACACAGGGAGAAAGAGAAAATGCAGGAGCAGCAGCAGCAATGGTTAATAATAATAATATTTATTTTCTTTAAAGGTTCAGTTCACCCAAATTACAAAATTACATATTGGTTTCCTTACCCTGTAAGCAGTCTATGGACAAGGTATAACAGCAATCCATGCTTTGTTTAAGTTTCTCTGGCACTGTTTCCAAATGCTAACTTTTAACATTTGTGGCACTAATCTAATGCAAGTCGTTGTACCTATGTTAGCATTTTTCGCACATCATGTACAAATGATCCTAAAGTATCTCAAATTGATTATGTAGCCGAACAAAGTCACTTATAGATGATGCTCCAGTATACATTACCGGAATTTTGTATCCCCCCCCAGTTTTTCAGTGATGCTTTTTACAATGATAAAGATTTGCAATAATGTTGTTTTTCCTCCATAATTCTCCCTTCTCATCCTACCCAGTTCCCTCCCCTAATTTTGAAAAAGTACATATCATTTGTGTGCAGTCTAAAAATATATATTTTTCTGGCAGTGGGAGGAGGATAAATTGGCAAATGTAGAGTTCAAGCTGAACAGAAGTTGAATGAGTTAAATAGTGGGCCTTTCCGAAAACCCGTACTTGAGTACCCATAGTTGGGTTGATGGAAAGATAAAGAGTGGTTGGGGGATGGCAAGGGCAAAGAGAGGTTAAAGAATTAAATTGATGGATAATAAAAATAGCAAGCACACTAATAAAAAAGAAGAATGACGCATAACAGTAGTGGTCTTGCTGAAGGAAGCACACTAATAAAAAAGAAGAATGACTCATAACAGTAGTGGTCTTGCTGAAGCTAGCACACTAATAAAAAAGAATGACGCATAACAGTAGTGGTCTTGCTGAAGCAAGCACACCAATAAAAAAGAAGAATGACGCATAACAGTAGTGGTCTTGCTGAAGCAAGCACACCAATAAAAAAGAAGAATGATGCATAACAGTAGTGGTCTTGCTGAAGCAAGCACACCAATAAAAAAGAAGAATGACGCATAACAGTAGTGGTCTTGCTGAAGCAAGCACACTAATAAAAAAGAAGAATGACGCATAACAGTAGTGGTCTTGCTGAAGCAAGCTATCTTCTGTAGCGCTTTTGTCATTACAGACATAATGTTAAAGGCTTTAAGATTTGTGTGTGCTAAATCTTCAAATGCTTATTGTAAACACCAACTCACTGCAGTATATGAAACATTACCATTTAGTTCATTAATAATTAATTGTTGCCTGTCTACTTTACATTGTATTGTAACCTCTAAACCCCACTAATGGTCTGCCTGTGTTTTGTCTTCTCTGTATGTGTTTTGTCCTGTCTGTCTGTCTGTCTGTCTGTCTGTCTGTCTGTCTGTCTGTCTGTCTGTCTGTCTGTCTGTCTGTCTGTCTGTCTGTCTGTCTGTCTGTCTGTCTGTCTGTCTGTCTGTCTGTCTGTCTGTCTGTCTGTCTGTCTGTCTGTCTGTCCGTCTGTTCCTTATTCTCTGTCTGTCTGTCTGTCTGTCTGTCTGTCTGTCTGTCTGTGTCTGAAAAAATAACATTTAATCCATTTTAGAATAAGGCTGTATCGTAAATTTTTTTTTTGAAAAAGTCAAGGGGCACTAAAGTAAAAAAAGTGGTATCATAGAGATTATGCAACAAAGCCTGAAGGTTTATTTCCATTGCAGGCCACTCATGTACTGTATGTGTTCATGTATTGAACTGTACGCATTTTAAAACACAAAGAGCCCCAAGGGCCCTGGTCAAATGTAGTACACTTTGTAGGGAATAGGGTACCATTTGGTACCACATAGACTAGTAAATCAATAATGTGTTTTACAGTGTACATTGATTTGAGAGATAATGAATTTTCTTGATTATCAGCCCCTAAATGTATTTTGTTGTGATTGGCAGGGCAAAGTCGAAATCTACTCCAGAGCTGGACGACGTGGAGAAAACTAAAGGTCAGTGGGGATTTACTAATGTCCTCATGTATTCATCAATAGTAGTTCATCCTTATTGACCTTCGGTGGAAGTTGAACCATTACTTAGCTGCTCAAATTAGCAAGGGAAGGTGTGTGTGTGTGTGTGCGTGCGTGCGTGCGTGCGTGCGTGCGTGCGTGCGTGCGTGCGTGCGTGTGTGTGTGTGCGTGTGTGTGCGTGCACCCGTGTAAGTAACTGTATGTCAGTGAGTGTGAATACTGTACACACTGTGCCCAGGCTGGTACGGCAGCTCGGGGGGCATGGCCCAGAGGTTACTGGAGGAGGAGTTGAGACGTAAAGCAGACAAAAAGGCCCAGAGTCTCCGGGCTGCATCAGAACTGGAGTTGGAGAGGAGAAACATCCTAAACGCCATGAGATACAGAGAGCCAGAAAGAGGTGTGGTTCACAACCTCGACCGCTCCTGACCACTCCTGTCTAATCAATGCAGGACCCAGTCAACCAACCAGCTCAGCCGATCAATCGCATTTAGCATGAATGAATATACAAACAGACACTTCCAGATTTTATAATATGTCTTGATCATGTCCTATTGGTCACTGAAGCTGAATACAGAAAATGAATCTGTCCTCTCCAGTGGCTCTGTCACAATGATGAATCACTGGTCTTATTGGTGTTTCCTGGATGAATCACTGGTCTACAGTCTATTTCTGGGCTTCCATCCATTCTGATTGGCTCTCATGTCTATCCCCTGACACCCTCTCCTCTCCCATTGACTCATCTTTATTTTCTGATTCCCTCTTCTCTCTCATTGGCCCACAGTGACTAGCAGCTGTGGGATAGGCGAAGGATTGGGGAGGAAGGGCCAGCAGAGCGTACCCCAGGCGGAGCTGGAGAGGCAGCAGATCCTGCAGGAGATGAAGAAGAAGACCAACCTGGCCACAGACAACAGCTGGATCCGCCAACGCTCCACCAGCACCACCAACAGCAAGGACCCCACTGTCAGCCCCATCAGGAGGTACTTTTCCTGGGGCTTGACTGGGGCTCCGCTGGCATGGGGGAAGTGGATCAGTACAGTACAATGTGTGTGTTGAATGATGGATAGGGGTTATACCAGCCTCAAATGCCCTATTAGAAGGTACTCTACCTGGGACTCACATGGGCGTCCATATTAGGACAGCTCCACATAACTCTGACACCAACTCCAAGTAACTCTGACACGCCTTCCATGGATTTGTGACTACTCTGTTCCAACATGGACAGCACACTAAACTGCCTAGATTGGGTCACCAGGGGTTTAATGCTGTATAATGCTAGCTTGAATGAGTGTGTGTAACATGTTAACACATAATTTACAACAACTATTTTAGTAGAAGTAACTGTTTTTAGTGACTTTAACATTTTGGGCTCTAGCCTGGATGCCAGTCTCTTTTCTGTTGCAGTTATCAAAAGAGTTGGCTAAATCAGAAACATAATGGCCTGTGGTATCCAGGCTATTTGGGTGCTTACGCTAACCCGCTAACATCCACTAACATCCGGTAATCTGTTAAACTTTTCAGAGGCGAGTCTCTGGACAACCTGGACACCGCGCCCCGTTCTTCCTGGCGCTCGTCATGGACACCGGGAAGCACCTCGTCCATCCCCAACTACAGCCGGCCTCATTTAGCCCTTTCTGGCCTCAAAACTACATCCTCCTATAGTGGTGTTGCCTACGGTGGTGGTGGCTATGGCAGCGGGGTCGGAAGTCGTCCTGGCTTAGCCACCCTGCCCTCCTCCCTCTCCATGAGCTCCCTCAGAGAGGCCAGGGGGTGTAACCTATCTTCCTGGTCCCTGCGCTCACCCTCGCCATCCCCCACCCCTTCTCTTGGCCCCGAACCCGAGTCACGCCCATCCTCACAGCAACGCAGCAGGTAAAACATCCAACGTCCAATCACGTGGCACACTGCTGCTTGCCAAAGAACTGAGTCAGTAGATTTGCTCCCAAACCCTGATACAATGTCAGATATCGGAGCTAAAAGTCAGATTCTCGATCTGGGGTTAAGGGTAACACCAAAAGCCCTTGCTCAAAGTAACAAATGCTAACATGCATCAAAATGTCGGTGCTTAGGCGTTTGTGTTCACCACAAACGTGAACCACGGTTTCTTTTTTATTTATTTATATTACAGCATATTGAATGACTGTCATTCATATTCCATTCACCCAGCTCAATGTAACATTGATAGGTTTAGGCAACTACATGACACTCATATTATCCCTATACCCATCATGAGGTTGCTGCAACCTAGCCTACGAAATAAATTGTATCACGTAGGTGCACATGTCGAGAGACAAATTGGAGTAAACAAGGTGACAGTGACACATTCAATACCGCCTTGCACACTCTTGCCTACATCTAGTTGATCTAGTTTGTAATCATTAGTCCAAACAGTTGCAAAACATTCCAAGAGTTTCTATTGGACAAATTCAGGTAGGTCTATCCCCATTTCATTTGCTTCCAATTAAGAAACTTTTTTCAACAGAATTGACGGAATGAATACACCCCTGATCACCACACACACAGTTCACTTTCATAGCAGCCACATACAAACAGCACTATCACTTTTCTCGTTGTATAATTCCTTCTCTCATCAACGTTGACCTTTTCCCTTTGCTTGTGGACAGTGCACAACACAACAGCTGTCTTGACCTCTCCAAGCTAAACCTTCATACCATAACCGCTAACCACTACACACAGCCTACATCATTGTCAACCATATTAGCTAACGTCATACATAGCTACTAGAACTAACTCATTAGTAAATCCACTACTATCACACAGTTCAGGGTACAGCAAGCAATTTAGAATTTACACAGGCGGCCCCCAGTGGTAATAAATTAAGAAAACCAAAAGCTTATCTCGACTTGGAAGAGTTCCAGTGTTGGATAGCCAGCTAGCTAACATAAATAACATTCCTCTCTATTCGAGTAGGCTAAGTAACTCAAAATTGAGCTCAGGTGGATCATGTTTCCATTGATCATTCTTGAGATGTTTCTACAACTTCATTGGAGTCTACCTGTGGTAAATTGAGCAATCGGGGGAGAAGGGCCTTGGTCAGGGAGGTGACCATCCAATACACATATAACATGAACAATTATGAAAGTATTTTTGTTTGAATAGGAATGTGTGTGTATTCTCAGTTATCCAGTGTGGTTGATGGTGCGTGGGAGGGCATGTATATTCTCGGTTCTCCAGTCTGTGTGTCTGTGTTCTCCACTCAAGTTATGGTTCTGCATTCTGTATTCTCAGGTCAGTGAGTGGCAAGAAAGTCTGTACGTTCTGTGACACGGTGCTGGGCAAGGGAGCCGCCATGATCATCGAGTCCCTGGGACTCTGCTATCATTTGACCTGTTTCAAGGTGAGAGTTCAAAGTTCAAGACCGGACCTACCTGACCTGGAGATTGAGGTCATGATTGGTCCATAGCAAAGACTAAACCTACCTGATCCTCTCAGTACTAACCTTATCCACGGAATGAGACTGTACTAATATGGACAACTTGATCCTGATTAATGTTATACTAACCTAACCAACATGAATGGATCACAATCTGGTCTGATCCTTTATAACCGTACACACAAACCCAAGGAAACAGAAGTCCAAAGTCCCACTGGGTTGTAAAGATGGATAGTTGATGACTTTTCCAATGTGGCCAATCATTACCATTTAATTAAGGTTTCCAGTGTAACATGACTGGAGTAATGTTTCCATTCGCTTTTTAGTTAATTGAAAAATACAGCTCTTCCAAATTCCCGAAGATCTATGACTTGCTGCAGAAATGGCAAACAGTTTGGGACATTGTTTTCATGGTTTTATGAGCATTTCAGGAAATCTGACTGCATTTGTGCCAAACCTCACTAATCAATCCTTCACCTCACTATTACCTATCACCAACACTTGCTGCTGACATCATGACGAGCTTCCAAAAGTTCCTACATGTATACTTGGGCTTGAACTGTCAGTTTTTTATAATCTCATTGGTCTCTCTGTCTGTCAGTCAAGTGTCAGGTGTCTCTCATGGACTCTGTCTATCTGGTTGTGGCTCCATGGGTATATGTCTAGCACTCTCCCCGTGGCTCCTCTGTCTGTGGAACTCGTCTTTCGTCCAGGGGGAAACTTTCCTCTCCTCTCCCCACCCGGGAGTGAGCGATCTGGGCTAGCCCTCATTGACCATTTCCCTCTCTCCCTATCCTCCAGTGTATCGACTGTAAGTCTGACCTCGGAGGATCGGAGGCCGGAGCTGAGGTCAGAATACGTAACCGACAGCTCTACTGTAACTCCTGCTACATGCGATTCAAAAGTGAGTATGACTTTAGCTGGGTACCAGCTGAAAAGTGAGCCAACTAGAATCAAAGCTTAATAATAATAATTTGGTGGGTGCTTACATGTACATGTGTAAATTGGAAATATGTTTTTGCATATCCCAACTCTGCTTGAGAGTGGGGTCACCATTGTTCAGCACCCCTGGAGCAATTAGGGTTAAGTGCCTTGCTCAAGGGCACATAATTTCAAAATGTTCAGCTCAGGGATTTTAACTAGCGACCTTTCAGTTACTGGCCCAATGCTCTAACCACGAGGCTACCTGTCACCATTTATAAAAACTCCTGTTATTATTGTCTGTGTTGTGTCATGTCAGTTATATTGTGTTGAGTCGTGCCGTGTCATTTAGTGATATGCTGTGTTGTTGTGTTATCGAATAGTATCGTGTTATAACCTCTATCTTCTTTCCCCTCTAGCTGGACAGCCAACGTCCATGTGACAACGCTGTACTAGAGTAGATAAAGGACTACTTGACAACAACCCATGAACACTGCAACCAGCTGTAACTTCAGATGTATTAATGTGGTTTTGTGATTTGACAAAAAGCCCTGATTCTTCAATTAACAACTATCTTATTCTTTATTTCTACTGTACGCTTGAAAGGGTTAGATTGACCAAAAAAAGAGAACATTTTGATATCAACGTATTATTTTTATCAGTTGCTTGTATAAAGTAGTAGGGATGTGCATGCGCCTGCGAGTTTTAGACTTTTAGCTGAAAATAGCAACCCTTAACGAAACAATACTGGAAATTGATTTTGGTCTTGTTCATGAGATTATTGATCCTGATTACTTCATACTTCAGAGATGTAAGAGTTTTCATGTTAGGCTGGGGGAAGTCTGCGATTTATTCTCCTTTTCGCCTACAAATCTTTTGGTTACAACAAGTTTGTTGTTGACTAAGGTTTGTTGTTGACTCTTTATTTTTATCGATGTGCCTTTTTGGTTTGTTATGGGGGAGATTATTTAAATAAAATGTATTGAAAATATATTTAACCTCTTATCCCTTGTTCTCAATTTCCGCCTGAAGACATACCCTAATCTAACTGCCTGTAGCTCAGCCCCAGAGGCAATGATATGCATATTCTTGGTATCATTTGAATGGAAACATTCTGAAGTTTGTGGAAATGTTAATTGAATGTAGGAGAATATAACACAGTAGATCTGGTGGAAGAAAAGATAAAGTTTTTTATATTTTTTTATTGTTGTAGCATCATTTTTCACATGTATTAGAATAGCCACACCGTCAGATAGGATGCTGGAGATAATTTTGATGGATAACACAAGAGGGCAACTGTAGGTGTGCAAAGTTTCAGACTGATAACTTCAGGAATGGGTGAGCTACATGACATTTAGCATGAAGTCACCCAGGTGTCCCAAATGTACCCAAGTGGCCGAATTGGTGAAATGACCTATAACTATATACAACAGTGCAAATAACTATATACAACATATCAAAAAGCAATTCTAACACACACACACACACACAAAATGTTTTAAAAAATATTAGAAAATACATATTTTTTTAAAACAGTACACCTTTTGGAAGTCCTCTACACAATATTTTGCTGCCTGTGTCATGTCCCATAGCAGTCTCTTTCTGGTGTAAAGCATAGGCAAACTGAACAATGGTGCAGTTCATGCGACACAGAACACAACGACGCATCCATGCTGTGCCCTTTCGGCCCTGAGGCACAGTCATGCCTGCAGTAATGAACTGTGGCATATGAACACCACTGGGGGCAGAGGTAGAGGGGGCAGCTTGGTACCGGGGGCTCCCAGTCGGAGTCGCTATCACTGTGAAAGAAAACATTTAAAAAATATTTGTATTGTATGAGCCTTTTATCATCACATAAAATAAACAGATATGTATTGTATAGAGCAGAGGGAACAGTCACTAAGGTGAAGTGCTGTTCCATTCAACTCTGGCCATCGTTGTGGGCCTGCCCTCCCCTGAACAGCACCCAATGGCTATTTCATATGAAAATGGAGAGGAGTAGCAGGCGCAGTGGCCATGTGTGTGTTTGCTGTTCTACTCCATTCCATTTGAATAAAAAAATGAAAATATAATCTGAAAATATATATATCTAACATGGAATATCACATATATACACACATACATATTTACACACACACACACACACACCCAAACAAACCAACACACACACACACAACCAAACCTCACATTTCATTGCAAATTGCAAAATATATATATATATATATATATATTTTTTTTTTTAATATATTTATATATATTTATATTTCATAAAACGGCATTAGCACTTACCCGTCCAGAAGTACGTCCTGTCCTTGCAGAAACAGCTCCTCAGTTTCTGTTTGAATCATAACACTCAAAGATTCCTCAAACTAAAAATCTGTCTCACTTTCACTTTTTCACTTTCACTTTAGACTTTGACTTCGCTTTTCCTGATTTTTTTGCCATGATATCTTCAATGAAATCGTTGAAAATACAACTTTCCGAAATACTGCTGCGCGTAACAAGCATCACAGCAAATCCTCTGATAGTCATGGCGAGAATGGAGTTCCTTACGCGTGCATTTACAAACAAGGAATGGTGGTCCAACCCAAAACCATTACATACTGGCATTTATCTCAGCTCATTGGCTATCTACCCAGCTAGATTTCAAGAAGATCAGTGGTCATTGGGCAGAAATACAGTCAATCAATGAAGCTTCGCTAAAATTATTGGTGCGCAAGGAAGTAATTGCTCGTTGTCTTCAAATCAGTTCACTTCGGTCAATACTCCCCACAAAAAAAACAATTACTTTTAGCTGTGTTGCAAACATCCAGAGGAATGCACTGAAACCAACCATGACTAGATAAACGATTGTTTACGGTGTGTAATTACGTCGAATGCTCCGTAAAAAATTGATAGACATGGAATTCACGGCACAAACAGTTTACAAAATGTTTCGATTTAGGCTATAAAAATTGATTTCATCAAAGAAAACGGCACTTCATTTGACCCTCAGGAAGAGAAATAAGAGCAAGATATCAGAATGTAAAAGTCATAATTTTACCTTCAGATGTGAATGTGCAAAAACTGTCATGGCGGAAAATGTTTCTGTTGTTGATTGCTCTTCTCAAACAAAAGCATGGTATTTGTTCTCTGTAATAGCTATTTTAAATCGGAAAACATAGTTTGATTACCAAGATTCTAATGTTTTGAAGGATGTAAGACACTTGCATTTTCAAGAATGTTTAATGTTACGACGTTGTATTTTTAGTTGTCACTCTGAAATTTCCCCTGATGTTAATCCCTGTACAGGGATTGCAGCCATAAGAGGTTTTAACTTCTTATGGCTTGGGGGCAGTATTTTCACGTCTGGATGAGAAGCGTGCCCAAAGTAAACTGCCTGCTACTCAGGCCCAGAAGCTAGGATATGCAAATAGATTTGGATAGATTTGAATGGAAAACACTCTAAAGTTTTAAAAACTGTTAAAATAATGTCTGTGAGTATAACAGAACTGATATGGCAGGCGAAAACCGGAGGAAAATCCATCCAGGAAGTGGGTATTTTCAATTGAATGCCTATAGAGTATCTAATGGGTTAGGACCCAGATTGCAGTTCATATGGCTTCCACCAGAAGACATTGTTTCAGTCTTGTTTTCTGAAAAATGAAGAAGAATAAGACCTTTCTCTCAGTGGACTGTAGAATCATGCAGTGCTGGTTTTGCGCATGACCGAGTGTGCCCCTTCATTGTTTTTCCTTTCTATTGAATACGCTATTGTCCGGTTGAAATATTATCGATTATTTAGACAATTGACAACCTGAGGATTAATTTTAAACATCGTTTGACATGTTTCGACAACCTTTACCGGTACTATTAGGAAGTATTTGTCTGCATGTTTTGACCCAGAGGATTTGAGCAAAATTTGAGCCAGCCTTTGAGCCAGTGGATTACTGAACAAAACGTGCCAACAAAACTGGGTTTTGGGATAAAAAGTGGGACTTTATGGAACAAAACAAACGTTTATTGTGTAGCTGGGACTCTTGTGACTGCAACCATATGAAGATCTTCAAAGGTACGTGATTAATTTTATCGTTATTTCTGACTTTTGTAATTCCTTTACAAAAGCCGATGGCGGCGGGCCGTGCACCGGGGCCAGATCTTCCGGAAAGTCATCGAACTAAGTTTCTCTGACATTTTGGTCATTTTTCCGCTGTCCCGGTAAATTCCACCAGATGGCGAATGGAATCTTATGTCAAATGTACAGGACATCACCAATCACAACATGGCCATTTCTCCTAAACGGAATAGACTTCGAAGACGAAACTCGGTGAGCATAGGTTTTGAACTAATGGACTGTTATCCCAGAAACAAGATGGCGTCGAGACCCAACGATTTTTGAGTTAAGGCCAAAATTCTGGGATTTAAGGTCAAAAATAAAAATAGAGCGCTAATTTGAATAGAGCGCTAATTTGAATAGAGCGCTACATGAACGTACGGTGTCAGGAAAAAAAACAGCCTTTTATCTTCGTAATTTAAGAGAAATCGTACAATGTACAATTGGTGTTGTTCAAATAAATAAATAAAAATCCCCAAAAAAGTTACAGATCCAGTTGTGACGTGTTCAGACGAATCCATTAAGGTGGGTTTCGGAGCACTGCGAGATTTCTGTGAATTTCTGTGATTATCTGAAATCACACACACACATTCAACCCTCTGTAAATCAGTCAGTTCTTAACATAAAGACTTAAAACCCACAATTATGTAAGAGCCTACCCCAAGGAGGATATGTTTTAACTTTCAGCTTCCTGTGTCATCCAGAAGTACCTTAAATTGGGGTCATAGGGGCTGTTTCGAAGGGTTAAAAATGTCAGATCTTTCCGAAACTTCATATGTGTGATTAGACAACCCTCATGAACTGTAAATCAGTCATTTCTCCCAACAGATGTCAAAGATAGAACTCTGTCTCTCTCTCTCACACACACACACACACACACACACACACACACACACACACACACACACACACACACACACACACACACACACACACACACACACACACACACACACACACACACACACACACACACACACACACACACACACACACACACACACAAGTTCTTGAAAAAAATAATAATAATCCAAATTTGCCTCTTGGGTCTTGACTTGATGTACATTTGCAATATGAAATTTACTATGGAGCGCGCTCGCCATCTATTGGATTTTTGCTGTGCGACACTTGACATTTGCCATATGACATTTGACAAGTTTTGAATGATATGCCGTCCATTTGAGTGGTATTGTTCATCGTGTATATGTTTCGTACGGTGACAATAAGTTCCCATTCATCTGTGTCCATTCAGGAGGGTCTTCCCTTGGTTGTAAAATGTTTGTATGCTTTTGTAAGCGGGTCGCTGTCCTCAGATAATTGCATGGTATGCTTTCGTTGTAAAGCCATTTTGAAATCTGACAAAGCGGCTGGATTAACGAGAAGTTAATCTTTAAACCGATGTGTAACACTTGTATTTTTTATGAATGTTTATTATGACTATTTCTGTATTTTGATTTGGCTCTCTGCAATTTCCCTGGATGTTGTCGAGGTGGGTCGCTAGCGCAACGCCTGCGCCAGAAAGGTTCAAAATAAAGGATTCAATTCGGGAAAGTCGTATTTCTGGTCGGAATGCTGGTTAGTTCCCGCCGCACTGATATCCAAAAGTTATTTTCGGCTATATGTAATAACATAAAAAATGTTCTGGGCTAATAGGTTTCCTCCAGACGTGATGCGTCACATTCAGGCCAAAAAGTTGAATCTTGGTTTCATCAGACAACAAAATCTTGTTTCTAATGGTCTGAGAGTCTTTAGGTGCCTTTTGGCAAACTCCAAGCGGGCTGTCATGTGGCTTCCGTTTGGCCACTCTATCATAAAGGCCTGATTGGTGGAGTACTGCAGAGATGGTTGTCCTTCTGGAAGGTTCCCCCATCTCCACAAAGGAACTCTGGAGCTCTGTCAGAGTGACCATTGGGTTCTGTGTCACCTCCCTGACCAAGGCCTTTCTCCAGTTTGGCTGGGGGCGGCTAGCTCCAGGGAAGGCTCTTGGTGGTTCCAAACTTCTTCCATTTAAGAATGATGGAGGCCACTGTGTTCTTGGTGACCTTCAATGCTGCAGACATTTTTTGGTACAGTTCCCCAGATTTGTGTCTCGTCACAATCCTGTCTCGAAGCTCTACGGACAATTCCTTCGACCTCATGGCTTGGTTTTTGCTCTGACATGCACTATTAACTGTGGGACCTTCTTTAGACAGGTGTATGCCTTTCCTAATCATGTCCAATCAATTAAATTTACCACAGGTGGACTCCAATCAAGTTGTAGAAAGATCTCAAGGATGATCAATGGAAACAGGATGCACCAGAGTCTCAAAGCAAAGGGTCTGAATACTTATGTAAGTGTATTTCAGTTCAATTCAAATAAAATAAAATAGCAAACATTTCTTTTCATCCACCTTTCCTCCTTTCTTCCCTCTCTCATGTGCATACAAAGAGTTAGGGCTAGCGGTTGTTTTGGCTGTCAGAGGTGGAACTGCGTTAGAGCTGTCAAATCCACAGGCAGCTCCTTACGTTAGCTTATTGTGGACACTGCCATTGGATACAACGAAATCATCCAACTTTATCATTCACCAAATTCCATGCAGGTGCGTTAGAAGATCATACAGCCCCATTACAAATTCAAACCCTCGAATGCATGATGTTCTATTGTATACACCTCGATTAGACTGATGTGCTATAAATCCCTCCATCCACATGAACGTGAAAACAGGCATTAGCCTACACATTCTACTGCCGTTTTCATTATTTGTTTTCAACTGCTGTGATACGAATTGTGTGGCAGTTCCTAGAGAGGCTTATATATTTTTTTAATGTAGGGCTCTATTCAATCAGATCACATCCACCCTGAAATAACGGCTAGAGCTTTCACTTTCAAGGAGCGGGACATTAATTCGGACACTTATTAGAAATCTCGCTATTCCCTCAGACTAATCATAAAACAAGCAAAGCGTAAGTACAGGACAATGATTGAATCCTACAACACAGGCTCTGAAGCTCGTCGGATGTGGCAGGGCTGTAAAACCATTACGGACTACAAAGGGAAGCCCAGCCGCAAGCTGCCAGTGAGCTAAATGCCTTTTATGCTCTCATTGAGGCAAGCAACACTGAAGCATGCGTGAGAGCACCAAATGTTCCGGATGACTGTGTGATCACACTCTCCGTAGCCGATGTGAGCAAGACCTTTAAACAGGTCAACATTCACAAAGCCGCAGGGCCAGACGGCTGATCAGGCAGGACGTGTACTCAAAGCATGCATGGACCAACTAGCAAGTGTCTTCACTCACATTTTCAACCTCTCTGTGGCCGAGTCTGTAATACCTACATGTTTCTAACAGACCACCACGTACCTGTGCCCAAGATAGCGAAGGTAACCAGCCTAAATGATTACCGCCCCGTAGCACTCACGTCGGTAGCCATGAAGTGCTTTGAAAGGCTGGTCATGGCTCACATCAACACCATCATGCCAGAAACCCTAGACCCACTCCAATTTGCATACCGCTCCAACAGATCCACAGATGACGCAATCCACACTGCCCTTTCCCACCTGGAAAAAAGGAACACCTATGTGAGAATGCTGTTCATTGACTACAGCGCAGCGTTCAACACCATAGTGCCCACAAAGCGTATCACTAAGCTAAGGACCCTGGGACTAAACACTTCCCTCTGCAACTGGATCCTGGACTTCCTAACAGGCCACCCCCAGGTGGTAAGGGTAGGCAAGAACACATCTGCCACACTGATCCTCAACACTGGGATCCCTCAGGGGTGCGTGCTCAGTACCCTCCTGTACTCCCTGTTCACCCATGACTGCGTAGCCAAGCACAACTCCAACACCATCATTAAGTTTGCTGATGACACAACAGTGGTAGGCCTGATCACAGACAACAATGAGACAGCCTCTCTCAATGTGAGCAAGACAAAGGAGCTGATCGTAGACTGTAGGAAAAGGAGGGCCATACAGGCCACCATTAACATTGTTGATGCCAAGGACCTTGAAACTCTCGACCCGCTCCACTTCTTTCCCGTCAAACTATCAGGTTCCAAACACACCAAGACAGTTGTGAAGAGGGCACGACAACACCTTTTCCCCCTCAGGACACTGAAAAGATTTGGCATGGGGTGAGACATTCTCACTCATTTGTAAATAAAGCCAGTTTGTTATTTAGAATTATTAATTTATGGAGAAACATAACTTGATTATTTAGCAGACATCACATGCTTATATTCAGTCAACACATATATCTTAAGAATATCATGGAATATAATTTAACATTTTTGTTCCACCATGCTTGTCTCAGAGCAGCGCGAAAAGGTGCTGAAATAGACATCCACAGCGGGAAGGCTATATATGACGATACTTTGGAGATGATTTGGTTTAAAAAAACAAACAACAGTGAGCGATTGTAATCTGAATAAAAGCCACAAAATATTATTTATAAAGGCCAAAATATAGCCCTGATAATAGCCATAATGGCGCTGTACAACGTGACCATGTGTTTGAAAGAGTATTTTCCAGTAAGCAACCATTTGTTTACCTTCATAAGACAACTTTGTTCCCATATTTATGTAATTCATTGATATTTATTTCCACAATACAGCTCAGAGTTCAACACCATAGTTCACTCAAAGCTCATATATAAGCTAAGGACCCTGGGACTAAACACCTCCCTCTGCAACTGGATCCTGGATTTCCTAACGGGCCGCCCCCAGGTGGTAAGGGTAGGTAACAACACATCCGCCACGCTGATCCTCCACACAGGGGCCCCTCAGGGGTGCGTCACCTCCTGTACACCCTGTTCATTCATGACTGCACGGCCAGGCACGACTATAACACCATCATGAAATTTACTGATGACACAACACAATCACTGACAATCGCTGACAACAACGAGACAGCCTAAAGGGAAGAGGTCAGAGACCTGGCCGTGTGGTGCCAGGACAACAGCCTCTCCCTCAACATGATCAAGACAAAGGAGATGATTGTGGACTACAAGAAAAAGTAGACTGAGCACGCCCCCATTCTCATCGATGGGGCTGCAGTGGAGCAGGTTGAGTGCTTCAAGTTCATTGGTGTCCACATCACCAACAAACTAACATGGTCCAAGCACACTAAGACAGTTGTGAAGATTTGGCATGGGTATGGCAGCAGACAGGTGTGAGTGCATCTGCACGCACGGTGAGGCAAAGATTTTTGGAGGATGGCCTGTTGTCAAGAAGAGCAGCAAAGAAGCCACTTCTCTCCAGGAAAAACATCAGGGACAGACTGATATTCTGCAAAAGGTACAGAGATTGGACTGCTGAGGACTGGGGTAAAGTAATTTTCTCTGATGAATCTCCTTTCCGATTGTTTGGGACATCCAGAAAAAAGCTTGTCCGGAGAAGACAAGGTGAGCGCTACCATCAGTCCTGTGTCATGCAAACAGTAAAGCATCCTGAGACCATTCATATGTGGGGTTGCTTCTCAGCCAAGAGAGTGGGCTCACTCACAATTTTTCCTAAGAACACAGCCATGAATAAAGAATGGTACCAACACATCCTCCGAGAGCAACTTCTCCCAACCATCCAGGAAGAGTTTGATGACGAACAATGCCTTTTCCAGCATGTGGAGCACCTTGCCATAAGGCAAAAGTGATAACTAAGTGGCTCGGGAACAAAACATTGATATTTTGGGTCCATGGCCAGGAAACTCCCCAGACCTTAATCCCATTGAGAACTTGTGGTCAATCCTCAAGAGGCGGGTGGACAAACAAAAACCCACAAATTCTGACAAACTCCAAGCATTGATTATGCAAGAATGGGCTGCCATCAGTCAGGATGTGGCCCAGAAGTTAATTGACAGCATGCCAGGACGGATTGCAGAGGTCTTGAAAAAGAAGGGTCAACACTGCAAATATTGACTCTTTGCATCAACTTCATGTAATTGTCAATAAAAGCCCTTATGAAATGCTTGTAATTATACTTCAGTATTCCATAGTAACATCTGACAAAAAATATCTAAAGACGGAAGCAGAAAACTTTGTGGAAATTAATATTTATGTCATTCTCAAAACTTTTGGCCACAACTGTACATACTACCTCAAATAACCGGTACCCCCCTGTATATAGTCTCGCTATTGTTATTTCACTGCTGCTCTTTAATTACTTGTTACTTTTATCTCTTATCATCTATATTATTTGAAACTGCATTGTTGGTTAGGGGCTTGTTTAAGTAAGCATTTCACTGTAAATTCTACACTTGTTGTATTCGGCGCATGTGACAGATACAATTTGAAGTTGGGGGATTTTCACAACAGTAGCCAGGCTATAAAAAGTATATTTTCCTGCTAATAGGAAACATTTGCATGATGGGCTACATATGCTACAGTACTACAGTAAATCTGTTTTAAAAAATGCCTCCAGCTGTTCATCACTACTGTAAATAAAAACACAGCATCTTGTTTACATTCTTTATTTTAACCACAATGTCACACATAATTTGTATCTACCTTTCCAATTACTTTGAGTTTGGGAATTACAAATGTGAGCTTTTCATTATTAGTTGCATTGTTTTAGTTTGAACATGAAGACTTTTTTTTCTATAAATGATTGTTTTATGCAGGATGCTACATTTTTGACCAATTGCAAGTAGGCCTAATAAAAAAAATCCTACTTCTTTAAGTTATTTTATGTAGGTCTAGGCTCTGAAGAAATAGACTCCAATTAAGCCCTCTTGTTGTTTGTGAAGTCAAATTAAAATGAAGATGATTGTTGAAATTAATTGCTCGACTGGTGTATGTTCTCTCCATCTGTTGGTGTGCAACACTTGCATAACAAGCTAGCTATATTTTCAGCACCAACTGTTCACCTTCAATTGATTGCGCTGCGGTTGCCGCCAGTTGTTTTTTAAATGTAACCTTTATTTAGCTAAGCAAATCAGGTAAGAACACATTCTTATTTCCAATCACGGCCTAAACCGGCCAAACCCAAATGAAGCTGGGCCAATTGTGCGCCGCCCTATGTCACCCCCAATCACGGTCGGATGTGATATAGCCTGTATTCGAACCAGGGACTGTAGTAATGCCTCTTGCACTGAGATGCAGTGCCTTAGGCTGCTGCGCCACTCGGGAGCAATGGCCTATATATATATATATATGTATATATAGCAGGGGATCAAATACTTTTTTCCCTCACTGTATATATACAGTGAGAGCAATGGCCTATATATATATATATATATATATACATACATATATATATATAGGCCATTGCTCCCGAGTGGCGCAGCGGCCTAAGGCACTGCATATATATACATATATATATAGGCCGTTGCTCTCACTGTATATATACAGTGAGGGAAAAAAGTATTTGATCCCCTGCTGATTTTGTACGTTTGCCCACTGACAAAGAAATGATCAGTCTATAATTTTAATGGTAGGCTTATTTGAACAGTGAGAGACAGAATAACAACAACAAAAAATCTGAAAAACGCATGTCAAAAATGTTATAAATTGATTTGCATTTTAATGAGGGAAATAAATATTGAGGGAAATAAGTATTGTCAACCATGTTGACTCCTGCTTAATTTTTTTTTTTTTGAGTACTTTTGTGTGCCAATAGTTATAGCTTTGTTTGTTGAAACTGTCTATGTGCAGTGGCGGTTGTTCATGTTAGCTAGACCAAAGGGGGTTAGTTAGCTAATAGACCTTACTTGATTTTATGCATCACTCTGTTTGTGTCTAACTAACAATGTTTGGTAGCTAGCCACCTAGCTAGCTAATGGTAGCTAGATAGCTAGTTAGGGTAAGTAATGTTTGAACATTGATAGCTAGCTACCAAACTATTTCATAAGATATAACGATACCACCTCATAAGATAAACAGCTAGCTAGTTTGATATGGCCTTCAGTCATTGTAACCAAATAAATCATTATATTCCCTTTTAATCTGGTTAACATTGTAGATAGCTAGACAACATTAGCTTGTTAAGTTATCGAACGGTGCCATTGTATCACCGATATTAGCGGACACTACCTTTAGCTAGTAAGCTTACGTTAACTAGCTAGCTAGCAAATGATATAACTATCTAGTAAGCTAATCAAACTAGCCAAATTATCTCACTACCTGGCTAGCTCGCTACAGACTTGTGACCTTCAGCAACAAGACACCGTTCTCAGCTACAGGCTTACTAGTTAGCATCCTCCTGCTAGTAGCCTCTTCGGTCCAGGAGACATGTACACATTGGATACACCAATGTCTAACTTACAGGTCTCCTGTATCAAAGATGCTGTTAGCTGACATTACCAATAATATATTTTCCTGTCAGCGTACACACGTCTAGGTCCTAAAAGTTAAGACGTTGGCTACCTAGTCAGTTATTTAGCTAGCTGGTTATTTAGGATTACTAATATCTGGCCATATATTACTTTGACCTCGCTAGTTAATGTTATCAACCAGATAGACATTCAAGTCTTGGCTACGATTCCTAGCAAGTTGTCTAATAATAGCTTAAAACAGCCAAATTGACTTCCTATTTTAAAAGGGCTTGATGCTAATTAACGTTAGTATTTGAAACCATCCAGTCCTATGATTAATTGTATATAATTCACAAAATGTTAATTATTTCAGTGTCGATCTGGTAGGATAGTATTTTTTTCCACATTTTCTAGATATCCACCTGTAATCTGCCAACACATTTGAAAGTATAGTACAACGCCACTCAAAGTAAGTACAGAATAACATTTATTTTTTGTACATTTACCCTTTTCTCAATATTGTAATAATTTAATAACATGATGTTCACCTGGAAGCCTTTATCTATGTACGTGGGTGTGTGTAATAATGTGTATGTCACAAGTGTAGAGAGGAGAAGGCAGGAGGTAGTCACCCCACATAGCTTGGTTCCTCTCTAGGTTTCTTCCTAGGTTTTGGCCTTTCTAGGGAGTTTTTCCTAGCCACCGTGTTTCTACACCTGCATTGCTTGCTGTTTGGGGTTTTAGGCTGGGTTTCTGTACAGCACTTTGAAATATCAGCTGTTGTACGAAGGGCTATATAAATACATTTGATTTGATTTGATTTGAGGTAGTCACAGGTTTAGAACTACTGAAATTATTAAAGCACCATATATAAAAGTGGGACAAAACCCAAAGTGCAAAATAATAAAGTACTCAGGAAATAGTAGGAGAGATTCCACTCAGGAAACAAGCAACATTTACAATGACCGACAAAGACAAAAGGCCAGAGGGAGTAATTATACAGTAATAGAGTGGGGATTGGAACCAGGTGTGTGTAATGATGACAAGACAAGTCCTGGGTTGATGAGTGAAGGGCAGCAGCTCTTTGGCCGGTGACACCGAACGCCTGAGCTGGACAGGAAGGGGAGCCAAAGCGACCAAAGCGACCCCCCACGACGCCGTGAGTCCAACAGGCTACGGACGGAGTACGCCGGGGCCCCCATCGACATCCAAAGAAGTGGGAGGTGCGTCGTAGGGTCCAGCACTAGGCAAGGGACCAGCTGCCACCGGCATGAGGAGAGATACATGAAATGAGGGTGAGATACGGTAATTGACGGGGAGTTGTAATCTGTACCTCATTGACTCTCCTCGGGGCTTTGAACGGCCCCACAAACCGCAGGCTCAGCTTCCGGCAGGGTTGAAAGCTAGACCCTGTCACCGGGTTGAAAGACAGGGGTCACAATGCAGTGATGATCAGCCTGCACCTTTTGCCGGAGGAACCAATCGTCCACCGCAGGAGCCTTTGATCTGACTAAGGTGCCAGGGCCGGCTGATAGCCTAGAACACACTGAAAGGGGGTGCAGTTAGTGGAGGAGTGATGGAGGGAGTTTTGTGCGTATTCTGCCCAAGGCAGAAATGCAGCCCACTCCCCCGGCCAGTCCTGACACTAACTACGAAGGTACCTATCCAGTTCCTGATTTCCCTTTCCACCTGCCTATCACGGCTGACCGTGACCCCCAATTGTTCCATGAAGGCCTTCCAGACACGGGAGGTCAACTGAGGACCACGGTCAGACACGATGTCCTCCGGGATCCGTAGTGCCGGAAGACTTGAGAGTAGATAGCCTCCATGGTATGCATGGTTGTAGGGAGACCAGGCAAAGGAATCAAACAACAGGCTTTGAAAAACCGGTCCACAATGACCAGGATGGTGGTGTGCACCTCCGAGGGGGGAAGGTCTGTGACAAAGTCTACGGAGAGATGGGACCAGGGTCATTGTGGAACCGGCAGCGGGTGGAGTTTGCCATAGGGGAGGTGTCTCTGTGTCTTGCTCTGTGTGCAGGGGGAGCAGGAAGAGACGTAAACCCAGACGTCCTGGGCCAAGGTGAGCCAACAGTACTTGGTGGAGAGACAGTCGACAGTACGGGCTATACCGGGTTCCCCCGACACAGGTGCTGTGTGCGCCCAGGCAAGGAGACAGTCCCGCACATCAGAGGGCATGTAGGTACACCTCTTAGGGACAATGGGCAGGTGAGGGCTCCCATTACAGGGCTCGACTGATGTCCGCGTCCACATACTGAGGCTTGATTACCAACAACGACGAGACGGCCTACAGGGAGGAGGTGAGGGCCCTTGGAGTGTGGTGTCAGGAAAATAACCTCACACTCAACGTCAACAAAACTAAGGAGATGATTGTGCATTTCAGGAAACAGCAGAGGGAACACCCCCCTATCCACATCGATGGAACAGTAGTGGAGAGGGTAGTAAGTTTTAAGTTCCTCGGCGTACACATCACAGACAAACTGAATTGGTCCACCCACACAGACAGCATCGTGAAGAAGGCGCAGCAGCGACTCTTCAACCTCAGGAAACTAAAGAAATTTGGCTTGTCACCAAAAGCACTCACAAACTTCTACAGATGCACAATCGAGAGCATCCTGTCGGGCTGTATCACCGCCTGGTACGGCAACTGCTCCGCCTACAACCGTAAGGCTCTCCAGAGGGTAGTGAGGTCTGCACAACGCATCACCGGGGGCAAACTACCTGCCCTCCAGGACACCTACACCACCCGATGTCACAGGAAGGCCATAAAGATCATCAAGGACAACAACCACCCGAGTCACTGCCTGTTCACCCGCTATCGTCCAGAAGGCGAGGTCAGTACAGGTGCATCAAAGCTGGGACCGAGAGACTGAAAAACAGCTTCTATCTCAAGGCCATCAGACTGTTAAACAGCCACCACTAACATTGAGTGGCTGCTGCCAACACACTGACTCAACTCCAGCCACTTTAATAATGGGAATTGATGGGAATTGATGTAAAATATATCACTAGCCACTTTAAACAATGCTACTTAATATAATGTTTACATACCTTACATTATTTATCTCATATGTATACGTATATACTGTACTCTATATCATCTACAGCATCTTTATGTAATACATGTATCACTAGCCACTTTGTTTACATACTCATCTCATAAGTATATACTGTACTCGATACCATCTACTGCATCTTGCCTATGCCACTCTGTACCATCACTCATTCATATATCTTTATGTACATATTCTTTATCCCTTTACACCTATGTGTATAAGGTAGTAGTTTTGGGAATTGTTAGCTAGATTACTCGTTGGTTATTACTGCATTGTCGGAACTAGAAGCACAAGCATTTCGCTACACTTGCATTAACATCTGCTAACCATGTGAATGTGACAAATAAAATTTGATTTGATTTGACATTCCACACGACAGGAGCAACATGGCTAAAGGTCAACCAGATTTGTGAACATGTGTGTGGAAAGTGTTGCCACTTTCCATGTTGTCTGTTGTCTGTAGCTTGTGAGGTGTGGAAACACTTTGCTGCTTTTTGTTCTATGTTGCTATGTCTGTATGCTACATCTTGCTTGTCCTATGTTGCTATTGTCTATATTGTAATTGTTTTTAATAACCTGCCGGCTGGCTAAAACCGGCACTTTTACTGAAATGTTGATTCATGTGCACTGTCTCTGTAAAAATAAAATAAACTCAAATAAATACATACAGTAACTAAATTGAAAGATAGATATTTCTCGTAGCAAATGTTGTTTATTTAGAATGAGATAATATCTTGGGTCAATGGCAGGTCGTCTCCACTCATGGATGTCCTCGATTCCAGTGATTCTGATCCAGGGGAGTAGGGGAAGATAACAAACAGCTGATATAAAAATATAAAAAATTCAAAGCGTTTCAGTGGTGTTTCAGAAAATTAAAAGGTTGAGAAGCTCTGCTCTATTCACTTTTTCCTTTCACTCTATCATCACAGATCCTTTTCCCATTTATCTCTCTCTCCCACTCTCTCATCTCTGCAGCTGGAGCCTTTTGTTATTTCCACTTGAAATGATAATGACATCATAAAATGAGGCCAGCTGCTCCATTTTGCACCGACATCACACACAGCCCAATTTGTGTTATAAAGAGATGAGGGAAACAGATACTATTGTAACATTTACACATCTCCTAAATATTCACATGTGGAGTGGCATGGGGTGGCATTTGTAAAGTTGAATGTATGAGTTGAATCAGCTGTGGGGTCGTTCCCTCTAATTTACAGTACTTGGATGACCCATTCTCAGTGTGGTATACTGAGCCAATCAGTCAGAGCAGATTCCAGAAGGACTGGTACATCTTAGGGCCCGATTCGGACTTAAACCTGCATAGGTGATGGTTTGCCGGTGTCAAATCCATAACGGCTCCCGGCAGGACATTGCCATTGGTTACACGGAGTCGCATTGAGAGAAATCCCATGCAGCCTTGTTCATAAGTTTGAACACATGAGATGTAATCTACACCTGTAATGGTTTTCCTCCTCTTCGTCTGAAGAGGAGAGGCGAGAAGGATCGGAGGACCAATATGCGGCATGGTAAGTGTCCATGGTTGTTTATTAAAACACATAAACTGAACACAAAAACAATAAACGCAATGTGAATAACTGAAACCGAAAACAGTACCGTGTGGTGTAAAACACAGACACGGAAACAATCACCCACAAACAAACAGTGAAACCCAGGCTACCTAAGTATGATTCTCAATCAGAGACAACTAACGACACCTGCCTCTGATTGAGAACCATACTAGGCCGAACACAGAAAAACAACCTAGACACACAAAACATAGAATGCCCACCCAACTCACGTCCTGACCAACTAAAACAAACAATTAACACAATAACTAGGGTCAGAACGTGACAACACCTCAATTAGGCTTATAGAAATCATAATTATTTTGTTTTAAGATTTTCAATTTGAGTGTCATTATTTCTATATAGCCTACACTTTCTCCTTCTGAACTTCTAGCACAAGTGGGATGGGCATGGCTTCGTGACAATGATCACAAGAGCCGCTGCTCATCAATTTGACAGCTCCAACGCATTTTCACCTCCAACACAGCCAAAACATCAGCTATGCGTGGGTTGGCTATCGCGGATAACGCTTGATCTGATTAAATCTAGGCCTTTGGCCGGGATTAAAACCAATCACACTTTTCAAGCGCAACGGAATCAAAAAAGCACATTCATCCTTTGAAAAGGACTAAATAGCATCAATTTGAGTCAGAAACATTTATTCTAGTGTCAAACAAGAGTTTTGTGAGATTTGTGACAAGAGGTCATCAAGATGTTAAGAATGTTGGGTTTGGATTACAATTATGCAAACAATTCATGCCCTCTTTTGCCAAGATCCAAGTGAAAATGGTCCCTTCTTGCCCTGTTTATACCTGGTTCTAATCTGTGTCCTTCGTCCTGCTCTTGTTGTGATCTTGTCTGTTTACACACTGATCATAATCAGGTCACAATGCGCCTTTTAATCGTCTAGACCAGTCTGAAAATGTGAGCACAATCAGATTATGGACAGGACCAGGACAAAGGACACATGTTAGTACCAGGTATAAATGGGGCTTTTGAGACTGAGCGAAAATCCCTCTATGGATTGACCATTTCTTTGTCTCCGGTTCGACAAAGCATGCTTCCAGGATGCACAACCGACTGTGGTTTGCATGCCATGCCAAAGGACCCTACCATGCGGAATAGGTGGTTGGAGTTCATTGGTCCCTATACAGGAAGGTATGACAATTGACGTGTTTGGAAAGGTAGTCTGCTTACTGGACCCAATGAGTTGAGGCAAACTATTGTCATATCCAGGATGGAGTGTCATACACTCTACCCCTCCTGCCACCTGATTGGACCTGTCCATAACCTGTAATACATTACATATATGGAAGGAACTTAATCACCCACTGGAGACTTGAAGACAGAACGTCACCCAGAGAGCTGTGCATAGTTATACAGACAAATCCTTAGATTTGGCCAAATAGACCATATAAATATTAATAAATTCCATTCTAGTTCTGGTTAGACAGCTGAACTTGTACACTCACACAGCTTATTTTCACTTTCTAGGTAAAGTGTAGACATGCTGTCTTTTAAAGCACATCTATATGATATTTAGAGAAGATGTTTTGTTGATAAACATATCTACACGCAAGCTGGGCGATGTGCAATCAGTACGGATATTAGTTCTGGGATTTGTCTCACGGGAAAGCTCTAACAGCAGACATGAGGAGAGACAAAACTAGCCAGATATGGTGTTGTAGGACAGTTGAGCTGACTGAAGGCCGAGTGCATTCAACTCGCAGTAGTTGACTTCGTTACCACGATAATATCTCTTTTTATGAAACTTTAAATCTAAGTTACAAGGGTAGAGATCCTATTCAATTACTAGAGGGGCCATGTCATTAATCCTCAAACGTACACAATGAGGTGAAAATGGCAGACATATTGGTCAGGGAGAAATCCAAACCAGTCTAATTGGAATTAATGGTAGTAGAGGCATGATCCTGATTTTACTTATGCAGGAAAATAAAAGCAAGGCATGTGATAGAACAGAAATTGTGTAATAGAATGTCAACCTAAAATATTGTTGTATAGTTATAAATACAGTTTATACAGGTTTTATGAAAAAGGTAAACTTTTTGTATTTTTATCAAACTTTGTTTTTTGGCAGAAATGCCTTCTGGAACATGTGAACTTTGATTTGCCTTAACAAACTTGTTTCCATCTGTAAATACGAATACAATTGATAAATTATGATCCTAGTTGGTTTAGCCACAAAAAAAAGACAATTTTCCTGCTAGCCATGATTGGCTGAGATAATGAGTGGGCTGGACATGCCGAGAGATGAGTTCGGATTGGTCTGTTATGTAGCACGCTTCTGTCTATTTGTGCTTGTCAGGAAGTGTAGCATGGATTCCTTTCTAACACAGCTTTTTTTTTAAGATATCACATAGTAAAACTGCATAAGTGTTGCTCTCCACTTTCTGGAGTACCAAGTTTTGAAATCCGTGGAATTAGAGTATGATAGCTAAGGAGATAGATCTTCAAACTAAGGGCAACAATGGCATCCGTGCCCGAGAGGGAGATGTGTCCATCCATGTAAGATAGTCTAGCTAGCTAGATTTTCAGATATTACACATTTCAAATTTAGTCATAAAGTTATTTTCATTTCAAGTTAAAGTGTACTGTTAGCTAGCTAGCTAACGTTAGCTGGCTGGCTTGCTAGCTAACGTTACGTGTATGATCTGTGTAGTAATATTATTTGTATCTCAGAGCCATTTGCTTTGCTTGTTAAAGCCCAATGTTAGCTAGCTAATATTGAACATGGTTGGTTAGATACCTGCAAATTCATGCAGGGTAGTAATATCATGAGTTGGGATTATGGTTAATCTTTTAGGTAGCTAGCTACATGTCTTAACAAAAGACTCCACTATGCAAGTAACCATTTCAATAGAATGTTAATGATGTCACTGCGACAACTGTCGATATAATTAGCTGGTAAATTCGCTCTGGCTATCTACTCCGATTTCAGAGCACTCTTGTCTGAGTGTGCCAGAGAGCAGAATAACTGACAAATTTACAAATGCTCAACACCTACTCATTCAAGGATTTGTCTTTATTTTTACTATTTTACTATTTTCTACATTGTAGAATAATAGTGAAGACATCAAAACTGTGAAATAACACATATGGAATCATGTAGTAACCAATATATCACCAATATATGATACAATATCAGTACTTGTAACATTTACAACTAAGTCCTATCATCAACTGATTTCAGCCAGTGCATGGCTGTGGATTGACTGTTTGAAAGTAACGCTGGCATAATGGCATTTAAATTCAAAAGTTTATGGAATCATTCCTCTAAAACTGGGTGGCTAGCTAACAAACATACAAACATTCCCCCCTGCAATCAAATCAAACGCTCTGCACCTTAATGTGACGTTTTATTAATAACAACCTATTAGGTGTAGGTGTCACCCCCAGCTCCGCTAAAACCATTGGCAACTGTGTGCCGTTTTCAAGGGATCGTTAAATAAATGTAAACTATTTGATTGTAATAACGTCACCTCTTGAAGAACGTAGTCAGAACTACACATTTCAAATTATTCCATGCAAAACAATTACACACATGTATCTCGATCATCAGAGTTATACAGCAAGTAACTGTAACTGTATTCGAGACGTGTAGTCCACTTGTCATTCCAATCTCCTTTGCATTAGCATAGCCTCTTCTGTAGCCTGTCAACTATGTGTCTGTCTATCCCTGTTCTCTCCTCTCTGCACAGACCATACAAACGCTCCACACTGCGTGGCCGCGGCCACTCTAATCTGGTGGTCCCAGCGCGCACGACCCACGTGGAGTTCCAGGTCTCCGGTAGCCTCTGGAACTGCCGATCTGCGGCCAACAAGGCAGAGTTCATCTCAGCCTATGCCGCCCTCCAGTCCCTCGACTTCTTGGCACTGACGGAAACATGGATCACCACAGATAACACTGCTACTCCTACTGCTCTCTCTTCGTCCGCCCACGTGTTCTCGCACACCCCGAGAGCTTCTGGTCAGCGGGGTGGTGGCACCGGGATCCTCATCTCTCCCAAGTGGTCATTCTCTCTTTCTCCCCTTACCCATCTGTCTATCGCCTCCTTTGAATTCCATGCTGTCACAGTTACCAGCCCTTTCAAGCTTAACATCCTTATCATTTATCGCTCCAGGTTCCTCGGAGAGTTCATCAATGAGCTTGATGCCTTGATAAGCTCCTTTCCTGAGGACGGCTCACCTCTCACAGTTCTGGGCGACTTTAACCTCCCCACGCCTACCTTTGACTCATTCCTCTCTGCCTCCTTCTTTCCACTCCTCTCCTCTTTTGACCTCACCCTCTCACCTTCCCCCTCTACTCACAAGGCAGGCAATACGCTCGACCTCATCTTTACTAGATGCTGTTCTTCCACTAACCTCACTGCAACTCCTCCAAGTCTCCGACCACTACCTTGTATCCTTTTCCCTCTTGCTCTCATCCAACACTTCCCACACTGCCCCTACTCGGATGGTATCGCCGTCCCAATCTTCGCTCTCTCTCCCCGCTACTCTCTCCTCTTCCATCCTATCATCTCTTCCCTCTGCTCAAACCTTCTCCAACCTATCTCCTGATTCTGCCTCCTCAACCCTCCTCTCCTCCCTTTCTGCATCCCTTGATTCTCTATGTCCCCTATCCTCCAGGCCGGCTCGGTCCTCCCCTCCTGCTCCGTGGCTCGACGACTCATTGCGAGCTCACAGAACAGGGCTCGGGCAGCCGAGCGGAAATGGAGGAAAACTCGCTCCCCTGCGGACCTGGCATCCTTTCACTCCCTCCTCTCTACATTTTCCTCTTCTGTCTCTGCTGCTAAAGCCACTTTCTACCACTCTAAATTCCAAGCATCTGCCTCTAACCCTAGGAAGCTCTTTGCCACCTTCTCCTCCCTCCTGAATCCTCCTCCCCTCCCCCTCCTCCCTCTCTGCAGATGACTTCGTCAACCATTTTGAAAAGAAGGTCGACGACATCCGATCCTCGTTTGCTAAGTCAAACGACACCGCTGGTTCTGCTCACACTGCCCTACCCTGTGCTCTGACCTCTTTCTCCCTCTCTCTCCAGATGAAATCTCGCGTCTTGTGACGGCCGGCCGCCCAACAACCTGCCCGCTTGACCCTATTCTCTCCTCTCTTCTCCAGACCATTTCCGGAGACCTTCTCCCTTACCTCACCTCGCTCATCAACTCATCCCTGACCGCTGGCTACGTCCCTTCTGTCTTCAAGAGAGCGAGAGTTGCACCTCTTCTGAAAAACCTACACTCGATCCCTCCGATGTCAACAACTACAGACCAGTATCCCTTCTTTCTTTTCTCTCCAAAACTCTTGAACGTGCCGTCCTTGGCCAGCTCTCCCGCTATCTCTCTCAGAATGACCTTCTTGATCCAAATCAGTCAGGTTTCAAGACTAGTCATTCAACTGAGACTGCTCTTCTCTGTATCACGGAGGCCCTCCGCACTGCTAAAGCTAACTCTCTCTACTCTGCTCTCATCCTTCTAGACCTATCGGCTGCCTTCGATACTGTGAACCATCAGATCCTGATGATATTACATCCCAGGTGACACCGACTGCCATTGTGCCCTTGATCAAGGCACTTAACTGTTCGAAGGGCACTCCTATGCTATTGGTCTATTGGAATGGGTGGAGTAGAAAGTGATGCTGGGTATTTAGACCACAGTCCCCCAAGACCACAGTCCCCCAAGAAATTGTTTATTTTTATTGAGTCTTTATTTTGACAGAGAGTCAATGCTGAGACCAATGTCTCTTTTCCAGATGAGCCCCATAATACAGATGAAAATACAATGAGCACATTAAACTACACATTCATATACACAATAAAATACCTGTAAAGCAAAACTCAATCATAAAAAAACAGACATTCTTCAGTAAAAAGGTCCCCGAGTGGCGCAGCGGTCTAAGGCACTTTATCTCAGTGCTTGAGGCGTCACTACAGACATCCTGATTCGAATCCAGGCTGTATCAGAACCGGCCGTGATTGGGAGTCCCATAGGGCGGCTCACAATTGGCCCAGCGTCTTCCGGGTTTGGCCGGTGCAGGCCGTCATCGTAAATAATAATTTGTTCTTAACTGACTTGCCTAGTTAACTAAAGGTTAAATAAAAACAACCATCTGAAATTCCTTGTAGACACCGATTCCTCCAATTTTAAAGTATATTGTAGATAATTCCACACGTAGAGTGCAGGGAAATTAAAGGCTGTATTAACCAACCCCACTTATACCTCGGCACGCAGAATATTTTTTTCTCTATAGCCCAATATTGTGAACATACCAGTCTGAACATTGTATTTTTCAATGGCATATTTGTAATAGTTTCCATAAATTCCTTCATGCATTTTGTTATAAGCACAATAAAAATGGACAGGAAACCCCCAGCTCTTGAAGAAGTTAGTCAGAACTACACAGTTCTGATTATTTACTGATCATGAAAAGCATACATTTACATTTACATTACATTTAAGTCATTTAGCAGACGCTCTTATCCAGAGCGACTTACAAATTGGTGCGTTCACCTTAAGACATCCAGTGGAACAGCCACTTTACAATAGTGCATCTAAATCTTTTAAGGGGGGTGAGAAGGATTACTTTATCCTATCCTAGGTATTCCTGAAAGAGGTGGGGTTTCAGGTGTCTCCGGAAGGTGGTGATTGACTCCGCTGTCTTGGCGTCGTGAGGGAGTTTGTTCCACCATTGGGGGGCCAGAGCAGCGAACAGTTTTGACTGGGCTGAGCGGGAACTGTACTTCCTCAGTGGTAGGGAGGCGAGCAGGCCAGAGGTGGATGAACGCAGTGCCCTTGTTTGGGTGTAGGGCCTGATCAGAGCCTGGAGGTACTGAGGTGCCGTTCCCCTCACAGCTCCGTAGGCAAGCACCATGGTCTTGTAGCGGATGCGAGCTTCAAGTTTAAATGTCACAATTGGCTTCATAGTGAATTCCCGAAACGGTTTCCTGTATCTTTGTAATGGATGCCTCAATACACTATCCAAAGTGTAATTAAAACTTCTCCATGCTCAAATGGATATTCAATCGCTTTTTTTTTTACCCTTCTACCAATAGGTGCCCTTCTTCGTGAGGCATTGGAAAACCTCCCTGGTCTTTGAGGTTGAAACTGTGTTTGAAATTCACTGCTCAGCTGAGGGACCTTAAATATAATTGTATGTGTGTGGTACAGAGATGAAGTAGTCATTCAAAAAGCATGTTAAACACTATTATTGCACAGTGAGTGAGTCCATACAACTTATCATGACTTATTTAGCACATTTTTACACCTGAACGTATTTAGGCTTACCATAACAAAGGAGTTGAAAACGTATTGACTCAAGACATTTCAGCTTTTCACTTTTAGTTATTTGGTGCAAATTTTGAAAATCATTATTCCACTTTGACATTATGGGGTATTATGCGAAGGCCAGTGTCAAAACAATACCATATGAATCCATTCAGGCTGTAACACAAAAAAATGTAGGAAAAGTCAATGGCTGTGAATACTTTGTAAAGGCACTGAAAGCCATATAGCAGACACTTCTATCCAAAGCAATTTACAGTATTTGAAGTATTTATGCAGGGCTCATCTGTAAAAGAGACCATAGTCTTTGTATGACATCCCTGTGAAAATAAAGCTGAAATAAAAAAATGTTGCATACATTTTGTGTATGGGTGGTCTCAGCAGTAATCGAACCCTCAAACATTGCCGTTGCAGGCGCCATGCATACCGACTGAGCCACACAGGACCACGTTGATGTTCACTCCCAATAGATTTATCCTGACAGCCCTGTATTTGAACATGCAACCCTTTGGTAATGGCACTTCTCTCTAGAAATTGTTCCTGGATAAGGAGCAATGGGAAAGATCCTGCAAAATGTCTTCAGTCAGTGGTAAACTTAATGTAAAGAATGTTGGAATTGTAGAATACCTTATTTCAGTATCTGAACAGGTTAACAAATATACAACACAACAAAATAATCAGATTAGTGTGGAATGAAGATAAGCCAAGTAGAAAATCCATAATTTGTTCTAGCAGGCCTCTCTAATGAAGGAATTATACCGAATAAAATGCTGCATTTAAAAAAAAAAAAAAAAGTTCTGTCATGGCTAACTAAATACGATGTTGTATTAACTTTATAGATCACTGGAGTCTGTTGGAGTCAATGTAACATTTTCATGCAATACGAGGCAGAAACAAAAAGATATGCTTTGATTGTATTATTTATCCCTGTGAGACCAGGCAATGTCATTATAACACCATTATTATTACAGGAGTTTACATTTGTCAGCTCTGCAGAGAGAAGCGTTTCTCTTAGTAGGCTAATATATATTTCAGGTCAATATAAGCTCTGTAGAAGATCTAGTATCTGTGGCGATTTTAGCATGTAAATCTTGATGGGGCAAACTCAAAAAAATTATGTTGATGCATGCCAGCAAAGCCACTACACTAAACAATACATGAATTGTACTTTAATGGTGACAAATGGTACCCACAATTTGTAATTGTCCCAACAGCAGAGCTTTCTTTTCAGCACCATGGAGTGAATCCTTACCACTGCTACACCTGGCTATTAGCAGAGCCTTGTCTGGCAGCTAAAACGGTTAATTCAGCCTCATTTACTGCCGTTTTAAAAACATGGCTGACTTGCTTAAACAAATGTGGTTTCTACTGACAATTGAGATGTTCAAAATATGGCATAAGGGAACGATGAGCGCATAAGAGGCCATCTGTAATTTGGATGAAGACATTAATGAGTGAGCTAAGACAGACATAGTCACAATATAAATATTTGTTCAGCACTTTTGAAATGGACAGCGACAGAATTCAGAACATGGGCCATTCTTACAGTATTCTCCCTGTACACTAAGTCAGAACCGTAGGATACATAAAGGGAGCATATAAGCAGACAACGAAAGCTCTTACAATATTCGATGAGGACATTTCTCTAAAACAGGCTATAGGCTACATGTGCACCACCAAGTCAGAACAGTAGGCCAAGGTATGAGAGGGGAAAGGGACCAAATTATTATGGTGACGCACATGGTCTACTAACAGCTTACTACACAACATACACTTAGTATTATTTTCTTAGCGACAGTATACATATCTCCCTGAAATATTACATAATTTATATAGCAGAATACAAGACATTTTTGGATTCACCTTGTTGTGCTCACTTAAACAGGAAGGTGGTGTGGCTGGCTCTCCCTCTAGATTCTGGCTCTCCCATTTTTGAGCTCTCCCTCTAGATTTTGCGGTGAGGTAGTGACCCCATGAGTGACAGAACACTGAGCCAATCCCAGTTCAACTAGAGAACATTACCAACCCCTACGCACTGTATTTTCTGCTGGCTGCCTCACCACCACAGAAAGCGCTGAGCTAGGCTGAAACACCTGCATTTTGGAGCTGCCTTACTCAAGAAAGCAAAAAAGAGACCATGTTTGTATGCAGCTTTATTAACTCAATTATTATTATTTTTTACATTGTTTTCAAACTGATATGTGACACGTATTAATGCCAAATTAACATGCTAACAAGCTCTGCCCCACCTGCCCTGAATGACAGGTCTCCATGGTCTAGTATACAAAATAAAGTACAACTACATTTATGTCTATTATTCTTGGACATTCAGAATGATCTCTTACATTAATCATCTCTATCAATTTCATTTTAACAGGACTGGATTCAGAAAACAATACTGAAGATTGGCTCAATGCCACTAACTGGCATAATGACTGATCTGTGAAATAACTGGAAGGAAGGAAGGAGTGCGTGCGTGCGTGCGTGCGTGCGTGCGTGCGTGAGACCTACTTACACCAGTAGGCTAAACCAAAGAAAATGTCAGTAAACATCAATATCAAAGCGGCTACTGGGGTGGGATCATATCAACATTTTAGTCCCGACAAAACACATACTCCATATAACTCGTCCAGATTGTATCCTCGTTTGGATCATTGTTAGTGTAGGCGCATGTGCCTGTGGAGCTACAAGCCACCATGTGAAAGCCAACCTCCGTCAGCTTGTCAAACGCCTGCTCAAGGAAATTGAATTTCAGGTAGTAGCGGGACGTGTACCTCTCCGGTGGTCGATCGGGGTCTCTGCTCTCATTCAAAGTGTCCGAGAACACCTCTTTGGCAAGGGACGTTTTCCCACACACCGTGATGCGCGCCACTCTCCTGAACTTGGCGTCGGTTTGGATATCTCTACCGATACTATACGATCCCCGGTATCCAATTGTGATGTACCCTGACTTTCTGGACTCCCGAGACGGGGAGCGGGCGCTGCTCATTGCGGACATCATGCGCAAAGTTTCCATTCCGCTGGAGGACCCTATGCCGCACTGGAGCGCACCCTCCTCGGTCTCGCTCTGGCAAATATCATCACTGATGGAGTTATCCTTTCTCATCCTGGGGCTGATGCGCGTGGACAGGTCCCGCAACTGGAAGAACTCAGCCTCTCTCTGCAGCCGGCTTTGCTCGGGGAAATAATCAGGCAGTACCAGTTTGAGGTCCCGTAGGTAGTCTAAAATATAACGAAACAAGAATCCGTCCCTGTCCAAGAAGTAGCGCCCTTTGTTGTCGCGCGCCAGGTCCTTTGGAGTCTTCTTGCTGAACATGGTCCAGAGGAGCGAGTCTGGGACAGCGACCAAAGTTATGTGCCGTGTCACATACACCTGTCCCCCTACATTCAGTTCAATTACCTCCGAGAAAGGGCACTCAGACTCGGCGCCAGAGAACCCACGCTCTGTGTCCGTGTCTGCCAGTGACATTTTCACTAGCAGCCCTGGGTCTCTGTTACCGACTGGAATCATGTAATAATGAGAGTGAACGTCTAGCAGTTTGTTCATGTAGTGCTGTGCTTGTCAGTGTGGGAGGAGAGAGTAGACAGCTGATTTCAGTGATGACTGTTAACCCTTTCTACAAGGATGATAGAAAAGACTAGGGGAGACCGGTTGTTAGTAGGCTTTTTGAGTATATACTTCATGGAATTCATAAAGTAAACAGTTACTCAATAGCGTTCATTATTAGTTGTACATAGAATGCATGAAAATTGACTGAATTGAAACTCACACACCAGAGAATTCAGATGCTCTTGTTCTTTTACAAGACTAAAGGTGACATTTGTGTTTACCTCTATTGTGACTACACATTCACTTACATTTTTTTCAGACACACATACATACAACTATCCTCCATTCCTCTATGCACCTCAGATCGCCAGTGCCCTGCCCTCTCTCTTTATGGCCATGTCTGAAGTCCCCCTACTACGTCTTTATGAGTATGAGTAGACCCTGTATCTGTCTGCAGTTTTGCCAAAAATACATGCTCTCGTTGTACTCTCACAGATTACAGGTGATTTGTGTGTTTAGCTATGAAATGTTACATTTTTACACATACATACGTACATGCACACACACACACCTCCAATACTTTTAAAAATTTTTAGTACATTTTTTATAACACACGTCCTTTCCTGTACTTGAATACTTATTCAATTAAAAAAATGTTATAATAAGTTTTCATTTGTTTATTAGTATCTCATTTAAACTTAATCTCCTTATTTCCTCCCTACACCTTTGCAGATCTAAGACAAAATTAAAGTAAAAACCTATTCTCTTCCTATTTACTGTTTTTCCACCTGCATTTTGTTGTCAGACCAGTTAAGATGGTAGAAAACTGTACTATTTGTATGGGCCCTAGGTTACCCTTTCCCATTGTTATCATACTACCAGTATGTCGTATGACCTTAATCGGAGCTACTGCTCACCTGATGTACCATGCCAGGTGTGTATAAAACTGATGTTAATGAGAGAGGAAAGGATGTGGTTAGTGTAGGTGTGGTCTTTACTCCCAAATGTCACTTAATATAACTCCATATACTGTTGTAAAGGATGATTAAACACATTGCATTGGGAAAGCATTCAGACACCTTGACCTTTTTTGTTACATTAAAGCCTTATTCTAAAATTGATTAAAATGAGTGGGGAGGGGGGGGGGGGTGTCATCATAAATCTACACACAATACCTCATAATGACCAAAAAATGTTTTTAGAAAGCTAATTAAAAATAATAATATGAAATATCACATTTACATAAGTATTCAGACTCTTTACTCTGTACTTTTTGAAGCACCTTTGGCAGCGATTACAGCCTAGAGTCTTCTTGGGTATGACGCTACAAGCTTAGCACAACTGTATTTGGGGAGTTTCTCCCATTCTTCGCTGCAGATCCTCTCAAGCTCTGTCAGGTTGGATGGGGAGCATTGCTGCACAGCTATTTTCAGGTCTCTCCAGAGATGTTCGATCGGGTTCAAGTCCAGGCTCTGGCTGGGCCACTCAAGGAGATTCAGAGACTTGTTTCTGAAGCCACTCCTGCATTGGCTTGGCTGTGTGCTTAGGGTCATTGTCCTGTTGGAAGGTGAACCTTCGCCCCAGTCTGAGGTCCTGAGCACTCTGGAGCTGGTTTTCATCAAGGATCTCTCTGTACTTTGCTCCATTCATCTTTCCCTTGATCCTGACTAGTCTCCCAGTCCCTGCTGCTGAAAAACATCCCCACAGCATGATGCTGCCACCACTATGCTTCACCGTAGGGATGATGCCAGGTTTCCAACAGACATGACGCTTGGCATTCAAGCCAAAGTGTTCAATCTTGGTTTCATCAGACCAGAGAATCTTGTTTCTCATGGTCTAAGAGTCCTTTGGGTGCCTTTTGGCAAACTCCAAGCGGGCTGTCTTGCGCCTTTTACTGAAAAGTGGCTTCGGTCTGGCCACTCTACCATAAAGGTCTGATTGCTGGGGTGTTGCAGAGATGGTTGTCCTTCTGGAAGTTTCTCCCATCTACACACAGGAACTCTGGAGCTCTGTAAGAGTGACCATCGGGTTCTTGGTCACCTCCCTGACCAAGGCCCTTCTATCCCCGATTGCTCAGTTTGGTCAGACAGCTAGCCCTAGGAAGAGACTTAGTGGTTCCAAACTTCTTCCATTTAAGAATGATGGAGGTCACAGTGTTCTTGGGGACCGTCAATGCTGATGAAATGTTTTAGTACCCTTCCCCAGGTCTCAGAGGTCTCAGTACAATTCCTTCAAACTCATGGCTTGGTTTTTTTCTCTGAAAAAACTGTGGGACCTTATATACTGTATATGTGCCTTTCCAAATCAAAGCAAAACATTCTAAAAACCTGTTTTCACTTTGTCATTGATTTGTATTTATTCAATTTATTTTAGAATAACAAAATGTGGAAAAGGGGAAGGGGTCTGAATACATTCCAAATGTACTGCAGGCCTAATAACATGCATAATTTTTACATTACATTTACATTTAAGTCATTTAGCAGATAATAACATTGTTAATTGAATATTGCAATTATATTGTCTATATTATCTGTCAAATATCCTATTGAACGTAGCCCCAGAAATTAATAGTGTATTCTGTTCATGACTATCTACAGTACACTACATGACCAAACGTATGTGGACACCTGCTCATCGAACAGCTCATTCCAAAATCATGGGCATTAATATGGAGTTGATCACCCTTTTGCTGCTATAACAGCCTCCACTCTTCTGTGAAGGAGGGACTTTGCTTCCATTCAGCCACAAGAGCATTCATGGCCAATCTTACTTTGCTACCTTTCAACTTTACTTTTTATGAAAAAAAGTTAAGTGAGGGAAAAACCAAAAATATAAACGGTAATTAAAAAGTAAAAACCGTAAAGTTGTCAGGTAGCAAAGTAAGGTTGGCCATGAATGCTCTTGTGGCTGAATGGAAGCAAGTCCCTCCTTCACAGAAGAGTGGAGGCTGTAGCACAGCTCAGAAAGAAAATGACAGACTCTTTAAATCTGCGTATTACTTCAAAGCTCAGTTGTCAGTGCTCCTAGACCTTAGTGCTGCTTTTGATACCATCGATCACCACATTCTTTTGGAGAGATTGGAAACCCAAAGTTCTGGCCTGGTTTAGATCTTATCTGTCGGAAGCACTAAATAAACTTCAGTTAGTGCTAAATATGGCTGCTAGAATCCTGACTAGAACCAAAACATTTGATCATATTAGTCCAGTGCTAGCCTCCCTACACTGGCTTCCTGTCAAGGCAAGGGCTGATTTCAAGGTTTTACTGTTAACCTACAAAGCATTACATGGGCTTGCTCCTACCTATCTCTCTGATTTGGTCCTGCCGTACATACCTACATGTACGCTACGGTCACAAGACGCAGGCCTCTTAATTGTCCCTAGAATTTCTAAGCAAACAGCTGGAGGCAGGGCTTTCTCCTATAGAGCTCCATTTTTATGGAATGGTCTGCCTACCCATGTGAGAGACGCAAACTCGGTCTCAACCTTTAAGTCTCATCTCTTCAGTGGGTCATATGATTGAGTGTAGTCTGGCCCAGGAGTGTGAAGATGAAAGGAATATTGAGGCAAGGCTCTGGAGGCAACGCACCTTCCTTGCTGTCTCTGCCTGGCCGGTTCCCCTCTTTCCACTGGGATTCTCTGCCTCTAACCCTACTACAGGGGCTGAGTCACTGGCTTACTGGTACTCTTTCATGCCGTCCCTAGGAGGGGTTCGTCACTTGAGTGGGTTGAGTCACTAATATGACCTTCCTGTCTGGGTTGGAGCCCTCCCCCTTGTGTTGTGCCGTGGCGGAGATCTTTGTGGGCTATACTCGGCCTTGTCTCAGGATGGTAAGTTGGTGGTTGAAGATATCCCTCTAGTGGTGTGGGGGCTGTGCTTTGGCAAAGTAGGTGGGGTTATATCCCTCCTGTCTCAGCCTCCAGTATTTATGCACCAGTAGTTTGTGTCGGGGGGCTAGGGTCAGTTTGTTATATCTGGAGTACTTCTCCTGTCTTATCCGGTGTCCTGTGTGAATTTAAGTATGCTCTCTCTAATTCTTTCTTTCTCTCTTTCTATCTCTCACTCGGAGGACCTGAGCCCTAGGACCATGCCTCAGGACTACCTGGCACGATGACTCCTTGCTGTCCCCAGTCCCCCTGGCCGTGCTGCTGCTCCAGTTTCAACTGTTCTGCCTGTGATTATTATTATTTGACCATGCTAGTCATTAATGAAAATTTGAACATCTTGGCCATGTTCTGTTATAATCTCCACCGGGCACAGTCAGAAGAGGACTGGCCACCCCTCATAGCCTGGTTCCTCTCTAGGTTTCTTCCTAGGTTTTGGCCTTTCTAAGGAGTTTTTCCTAGCCACCGTGCTTCTACACCTGCATTGCTTGCCTGGTATCCGCCAAACCCATATTAGTGCGTCGGACTGCCAGATGGTGAAGTGTGATTCATAACTCCAGAGAACGCATTTCCACTGCTCCAGAGTCCCATGACAGCCAGCTTTACACCACTGCAGCTGACGCTTGACATTGCGCATGGTGATTTTAGGCTTGTGTGCAGCTATTCAGCCATGGAAACCCATTTCATGAAGCTCATGACAAACAGTTGTTGTGCTAATGTTGCTTCCAGAGGCAGTTTGGAACTTGATAGGGAGTGTTGCAACCAAGGACTGATGATTTTTTTATGCACTAAGCGCTCCAGCACTCAACGGTCCCATTCTGTGAGCGTGTGTAGACTGGAGGCGAAATAAATGCACACCTGTTTAGACGAGGTGCTGGCTAGCGGTGCAGAACACTTGAAAAAGAAAAGGAGAGGAGCACGCTAACACTTCGGATCACTAGTTTATATAGTGCCAAAGGGCACACATTTATCAAGCAAGATATTGAGCCCTGTTCATGTTGTAACGTCCATCTGCTTCCAACTCACACCCTCAAATACGTAGATCCCCCTGAACGCAGCTCCCTTTCCAGCCCACTTTCCAGCTCACCCCCCCAAACACCTAGATCCCCTGAACGCAGCTCACTCTCCAGATCCCAATCACCTGAATTCTAATCACCTGTTCACACACCTGTATGTCATTATCACACACTATTTAGATCAGTTTTTTGCACCCCACCACTGTGAGGTATTTTTTTGTTTTGTGGCGCACATCTTTCTGAGCTCTGTTTTTCCAGTGATTTACTCCTCCGGTGTATGATCGTTTTTGCCTGCCTCACTGTCACGACTTCTGCCGAAGTCGATGCCTCTCCTTGTTCGGGCAATGCTCTGGGCGGTCGACGTCACCGGTCTTCTAGCCTTTGCCGATCCATTTTCCATTTGTCTTGTCTTGTTTTCCCACACACCTGGTTCTCATGTCCCTCATTGTGTGTTGTGTATTTAACCCTCTGTTTCCCCCATGTCTTTGTGTGGTATTGTTGATTCTGTTTCATGTTAAGCGCACGTTAGTCTGTTGCGCTGGGTTAACCCGTATTGTTATTTCGTGTTCACTTTGCCGTGTGTTTTTGGTTCGCCTAAATAAAAGGCGTGGCTACCCAATATCTGCTCTCCTGGACCTGACTCCCTTACAGCCATTTACGCATACCTGACACTCACTAACGGCACCTTTTGCCTATTTAGCCTATCTACCTATTGCCTGATCTCCCGGACTACGTCACTAGCCTTTTCCCTGCCTGTACCGTTGCCCTTTTGGACCCCTGTGTATTACCTTCTGCCTGTCCCTGGACCCGGCTACCTGCCTCTTCCTGTGGTCCTTTGCAATAAACACCTCTTACGCCCTGCGCTTGAAACCAGCTCTCTGTCTCCCATCATGTTCATTACACATGTCTCCTTGCTTACTAAAAGGTTATCTTTTGTGCCTACAACTCAGTGCAACGATTTCAATGGTAAGGTAGACATGTTCAAGTTTTTTTTTTAGAAACATCCATTTAAGGGAATACTTTAGCTCCCCTAATCGTGACATTTCAACTGAACATCTTGGTTGTTCACCTGCACATACTCAGACTTCTTTTAGAAGTATGAGTTATTTTGTACCTCCAGCCAATCGCAATCACTCTATTGAGACATATTGCAGACTCGTTGAGAAAGATGTTGGTAATCTCATTAAGAACAAACAGGAGTATATATCTTTCCATAATTTACCCAAGGATGAAAAACAAGCTTTGCTTGATTTACAAACCGTTACGTCAGTCCTATCCCGCCCTGCTGATAAGGGTGGGTCGGTTGTACTCATTGAAAGGAGAGTTTATGTAAATGAGTGTCATAGACAACTGCTTGACAACACCTTTTACAAAAAACTCAGAAGCAACCCTACTTCCCAATTTCAGAACACTATCTTTACTGTCCTAGATGAGTATGTAAGTTCTGGTCAAATCACCAACATAACTTTTGGGCTATTCAACATACAAAAAATGTCACTTTCTATACTTTGCCGAAATTACACAAGAATGTTACAAAACCTCCAGGACACCCTATTGTAGTGGGCATTGATGCAGTCGGCCCCTTTATCGAATTTATTGACTTTTTTATTAGACCATTCGCAGAACAGCTCCCCTCCTTTGTAAAGGACACCAGCAGTATGATCTCTATTATTGAATCTCTTGATGCTCTCCCTGATAATACTTTATTTACTTTTGAAGTTGAGTCATTATAAACAAATATTCCACATGAGGGCGGTATTGAAGCCATGGAACATTTTCTTCTGCAATGTGCCCCAAATGAACTACCTAGTGCATGCATTATATACTATTTGTTGAAATAGGACTTACACACAACTACTTCATGTTTCTAAATTATTTCTTTATTCAGACGAAGGGTATTGCTATGGGATCCCCCATGGCTCCTAACTATGCTAATGTCTACGTGGGTTACATGGAGAAACAGTCCATTTTCAATCCTCTCAAAAATGTTTTCTTGCCTGACATTATTATTTGGAAACTGTACATTGATGATATTTTTGTTCTGTAGAGGAGTGATGCAAAACAGCTGCAGGCATTCCATGCTTTTCTTAACTCTTGTTCTGAGCACCTGAGATTTACTTGCGCTTCTACCAGATGAAACTACAAGTGAAATGACTGCGCACAATGCAATGGCACTTACAAATGCAGATCCTTCAAACACCCCCAAACAGGGAATCAAATCCCAATCAAATGTGTTATTAGGTGCTCCACTAAGACAGTTATTTATCTTATAACTTGTCCTTGCGGTAAAAATGACATGGGTAAAAACAAAGCACAAATAAAAAATATGAATATCTGTGCATCGTAGCACCAATAGGTGTAAAAACTCGACTTACCTAGTTGCGGCCCACTTTTGGAAGCGGACCACTCAATTTCGTCCCTATGTTATATCGGCATTGAACATGTCACCCTCTCTTTTATTTTACCTTTATTTAACCAGGTAGGCCAGTTGCGAACAAGTTCTCATTTACAATTGCGACCTGGCCAAGATAAAGCAAGCAGTGCGACAAAAACAACAACAGAGTTACACATGAGATAAACACATGTACAGTCAATTACACAATAGAAAAAAACTGTATACAGTGTGTGCAAATGAAGTAAGGAGGTAAGGCAATAAATAGGCCATAGTGACGAAGTAATTACAATTGAGCAATTAACACAGTGATAGATGTGCAGATGAGGATGTGCAAGTAGAAATACTGGTGTGCAAAAGAGCAGAAAAACAAAAACAAATATGGATTGAGGTAGGTAGTTGGTTGGATGGGCTATTTACAGATGGGCTGTGTACTTTACCTAGCAAAGACTTATAGATGACCTGGAGCCAGTGGGTTTGGCGACGAATATGCAGCGAGGACCAGCCAAAGAGAGTATACAGGTCGCAGTGGTGGGTAGTACATGGTGCTTTGGTGACAAAACGGGTGGCACTGTGATAGACTACATCCAATTCGCTGAGTAGAGTGTTGGAGGCTATTTTGTAAATGACATCGCCGAAGTCAAGGATCGGTAGCATAGCATAGCTGAACCTAACAGAAGATCGGACAAATTGGACAGATGGAGATTTCCCAGCTGATGGGACTTTGAGCACTGCTAAACTGGAGTCTGTGAGAAGTCAACTTGAGAGAAAAGAGACAGAACAATAAAGGGAAAGTGAAGTGGGACAATTTCAGAAAATGGGAGAGGCAGAAAATCCAAAAGATAAAGGTGTAAGAGGACTGCTGATAAAACAAGTGGAACTACCAGAGTAGAAAGAGGATGAAGAGAAGCAGAAGCCTGGCTGGCTCTTCTCCGAAGGGGAACCCTTTCATGGAGCCCCACTGGTATCCACCACTGCCAAATCCTCCACCAGCGGACGGAGTTGGTGGCTTCCCACCTCTTCACAACCCATTTGGAGTGGCCAGGTGCCTGGTGGATGAGCAGGAGGTTTAGGAGCTGTCGGAAGAGCTGCAGAGGGTGCTGGAATGGAAGATAGAACGCTACCACCAAAAAAAACAGGAACAGAAGAGAGAGAGTAAAGAAGAAGCACTCTAGAGGACACCTCAGAAGAGAACTGGAGAAATGTAAGAGACTAAACGATACAAGACGCAAATTAAGGAGCGCAAGCAGCAGGAAGAATGTCAGTAAAGAAGAGACAGAAGATTAAACAAGCAGCAGTGAAGACAGCAACGAGGTCAAAAAGAGAAAAGATACGAGAGGGAAGAAAACGCCTCCCCCGGGAATGTGTCTGATAATACGCTACCCCAACCCCAATGGTGGTGGTGGCATGATTGAAATGGAGAGACCGTGGGATGTTGATGAAATTAAAGTGATAGTGGGAGATGTCACTAACCCAGCAAAAGATGCTGTAAAGTTTGAAGAAGAGGTAAAAGCAATCATCTCCATCTCCAGAGAAATTGAAGAAATTGAAGAAATACTCCACTGCTTAAAATTGAAATTGAAAGACTATACACATATGTGGGATCGCAATATATTAGTGGCTAATCGTGGTGACCAGCTGGATGCAGTGTTTACTGCTATAAAGGCAGCTTTCGTTAAACACACAGACTGGCAAAAAATCCATTCTACCAAACAGGGAACTGATGAAAAATGTTGTGACTACATGGTAAGAGTAGAGACAGTCGTCCTCCAACACTCAGGCCTGACGCCTGACCAAGACTCATGTAGCAGGCTATTGTGCCTTGCTGGGGTGACAGGACTGAGACACGATTTGAAGACAGCTGTAACGACAACTTGTATCGCAGGGGAAACAAGATCACTGCCTGATGTAAAGCCATACATCACCCATGTGTAAAGACAGTTGAAAGAAAATGAAACTAAGGACAGAAAGACACTGAAGAAGACAGCTGATGTACTATGAAAGAGGAAGAGGATATCAAGGAAATTGTGGTAACCGTGGAAACTGAAGAGGCAGAAAAAGAGGCCAAGGGGCCCCTGCTGGAGCTGACAGAGAGAGAGATTGGAGCTGCTACAACTGTGGGAATCTAGGGCATTTCTAAAGGAAACTGTCCTGAAGGAGGAGAACAACAAAACGATTGGCCTTCCCCACCTTTTGGCGTGCAGGTTGACAACCCATTTGGAAGAGGAGGAGATTGAGGGGGATACCAAACATAGGATGAGGTGGAAACAGAAGGAGAAACTTAATGAAGAAAACAATGACAAAGATTCAGAAGAAACATGTCAAATGTTAAAATTGACCACCTTGTCAAACCAAAGCCCCCCTGATTGACATTTGAGTGAATAACCATAAAATTACATTTTTGGTGGACACTGAGGCCATGGTCTCAGTGTTGAAAACATTTGTCCTATCTGTTCTCCCCTCAAAGAAAACAATGTGTACAGTTGGAGCATCTGGAATTACTTCTGAAGAATGTTTGACTTTCCCCCTAGATGTGGTGTTGGGGTGAGGGGAAATGGCAACACTGATTCCTATATTCATCTGCCTGACCAGTAAATTTATTGGGAAGAGATTTGATGTGTAAAATTAATATATCTGTTGCATGTACCAAAGAAGGATTGTCATTGGGATCGAGAGAAAATGGAATCTTCTCATGTCTAATAAACTGTTACTATGATTGACATTTGAATGATCAACATGTTGAGGGACAGCTGAGAGAGAAATACTTCTTCACCATTGGATGCTAACTGGGAAGTTTCTGAACACCTACATTGTACTGCTGCTGTTTCCTCATTCGAAAGAGACCCTGAATACCAACAGAGATGGTTAAACCAAAAAGAGAAAGTTGATAAACAGAGGAGAAGACTTCATAGCAGCTGGAGTGTTGTTGACGGATACTAAGACAAGTCTGTATGAAGTCCCTGATTCTGTTCCCCAATGTAGCTTATCAAAAGCTTCTGGAAAGCAATGGAAAGATGTGAGTGTTTGGAAGCAACTGATTGGGTGTCTTGGTAAGGAGAAGGAAAGTGGTCAGCTTCAACAGAAACTTTCTGTTCCCCATTCTGGGCTATTGCAATGACATTACCAAGAAAATAATCAATGCCTGTGGTATTACAAGATCATTCACACATTGATTGGCTAAAAGACATACCTGAAGAACTGAGGGCTAAATCAAAGACTGACATTGGACCCATTAAAGGAGCTGCGCCAGTTGTGGTCATTCCAAAAATCACCCACAGACCTTACAAAGCTCATTACCCTCTTAGCAAATATTCCCATTAATAGTGCATTAGTTGAAATAGGTGCTTTGATTCCCTGTCCGAATTCACCCTGTAACACACCAATTTTAGCTGTTAGGAAACCATCGGGTGTTTATCGTGTTGTGCAAGTCCTTAGACTAGTAAACAATGCAGTACATGCTAGAGCACCCCTGGTGCCTAACACTATTATAATTTCATCCCAAGTGCCTCCAAGTAGTTGTTTTTCAGTGATTGATTTGGCAAATGTTTTTTTCAGTATCCCTGTGGCTGAAGAGTAACAGGAGTGGTTCTCGTTTACGTTTCTTCGTAATTAACTTGGATGGTGATGCCCCAAGGTTATGTTGAATCACCAGCGATCTCTGCCCAAGAAATGGATCGGAACTAGAGGATTTTGTTGCCCCTGGTAGAAGCATTTTGGTTCAATATGTAGATGATTCGTTGGTTTGATCACAATCAGAGGAGAGATGTCATGAGGACACTCTAGCATTGTTGATTTTCTTAGCAGAAAATGGTCATAAAGTTTCCCCAAATGAAATACAGTTATGCTGGAGCTCCGTTAAATATTTAGGTCTTGACATTACTTCTGAGGGTTGCGCCCTCTCCAAAAAATAGATTAGATGCAATTAAAGTTTTGCCTAATCCTGTTACTAAGCGGAACATGATGTCTTTGTTGGGTGTGGCTGGTTAATGTTGTCTGTGGTTGAAAAACTATGCAGAGATAGTTCAACCATTGCGGGATTGTATTTATGGAAGAAATATGGAGGCAAGTGAAATTGTGGTCAGGACAGATGAGGCTGAGACGGCACTGGTAAAATTCAAACAAACTCTGATGTCGGCTGTTGCCTGGGCCTGCCAGACCATACAAACCTTTTCATCTGTTTGTTTCTGAGATGGGTGGGTTAATGTCAGCAGTTTTGACACAGTATCATGGAGAGATAGAAATCTGTTGGTTATTATTCTAAATGATTGGATAGTGTGATCAGGGGAATGGTTTCCTGTTTTGAGATTGGTAGTGTTTGCTACTTATTACACAGGCAAAATGGCTCATTTGACGCCTGGAAGACTGCTAGACTATCAGAACATTCAGTCGACAATGTTCCATGTTACTCTGAAATGATGTACAATTCTTAACCCTGCAAATCTTCTCCCTACATCAGAGGGTGTGAAGACCATGATTGTGACTTAGCTACTGAAATTGAGGTTGGACTTGAGAGACACCCCATTAGAAAATCCAGATATTTTGTAGATGGGTCTGCTCCATGTAATGATAAAGTGGAGCCTTTAATTGGTTATGCTCTTGTGACTATTTTGGAGACGGTGGAGAGTGCAAGGCTCCCGTCGCACTTGTCAGCTCAATCAGCAGAATGATTTGGTTTGACTAGAGCTTGTATTTTGGCTAAAGATCGCTCTGTTAACATATACACAACAGTAGATATGAATTTGGTGTAGTGCATGATTTTGGAACATTATGGAAGAATAGAGGGTTTTTGACCTCTGGAAAACAAATGCTCACGTTAAGCTTGTGTCCTCTCTGTTGGAGGCTGTTCAACTCCCCTTGTCAATCTTGGTGATAAAGTGTCAGGCCCATACTCCCTCTAAAGAGAACATTTCTGGGGAATGCCAAGGCTGAATGTGCAGCTAAATTGGCTGCATTGTCTTCCGTTTCCCCCTCCTACAGATGGGAGTAGTTCCAGATCCCACCAACTTTTTCTCTGTTAATGATATCAGTGCTTTACAGGCCACAGCTGATGCTTCAGAGAAATTCAAGTGGGCTGGGTGCTGTCATAAGGACACCTCGGGTGTATGGCTTGATGCACCGTTGTACATTCCATTTCCTCGTAAAATTGTCACAGTCAAGACCATGTGTAAAAAACAGGGATGGTGGATCTTGTAAATAAATAATGGTGTACAGTAGGGGTTACTGTGTTTGCAGACATTTTGTGCAAGACATTTTTGATTTGTATGACTAACAATTTTGAATGCGGCATTTCAATATCTCCAGTGTCCCATCCAAGGCCTGAAGGACCTTTTAACTTCGGGATCGGTGTCCCATCCACGGGACGGTTCAGCTAATGTAGGCTAATGCGATTAGCATGAGGTTGTAAGTAACAAGAACATTTCCCAGGACATAGACATATCTGATATTGGCAGAAAGCTTCAATTCTTGTTAATTAACTTCTTGGTGACAGGGGGGCAGTATTGAGTAGCTTGGATGAATAAGGTGCCCAGAGTAAACTGCCTGCTACTCTGTCCTATATGCTAATATCTGCATATTATTAGTAGTATTGGATAGAAAGCACTCTGAAGTTTCTAAAACTGTTTGAATGATGTCTGTGAGTATAACAGAACTCATATGGCAGGCGAAAACCTGAGAAAAATCCAACCAGGAAGTGGGAAATCTGAGGTTTGTAGTTTTTCAACTCTTTTCCATTCCAATATACAGTGTAAATGGGGTCATATTGCACTTCCTAAGGCTTCCAATAGATGTCAACAGTCTTTAGAACTTTGTTTGAGGCTTCTACTATGAAGGGGGAGAGAATGAGAGGGGATTGAGCCAGGTGTCTGGCAGAGTGCCACAGGCTAGTGACGTGCGGTCACGAGAGAGTTAGCTCTCGTTCCATTGTCTTTCTACATACAGTGGAATTCTCAGGTTGGAACATTATTGAAGATTTATGATAAAAACATCCTAAAGATTGATTCTATACTTAGTTTGACAGGTTTCTACGACCTGTAATATAACTTTTTGAACTTTTCATCCGACGTTCCCCTGGACCTGAACACGCGTTTGGATTTGTTTACCAAACGCCCGAACAAAAGAAGCTATTTGGACATAAATTATGGACTTTATCGAACAAAACAAACATTTATTGTGGAACTATATTTCCTGGGAGTGCATTCTGATGATGATCATCAAAGGTAAGTGAATATTTATAACACTATTTCTGACTTTTACTGACTCCACAACATGGCGGCTTGTAATGTATGGCTTGTTTTTGTGTCTGAGCGCTACACTCAGAATATTGCATGGTGTGCTTTTTTAAAATGCGACACAGCGGTTGCATTAAGGAGAAGTATATCTTTAATTCTGTGCATAACACTTGTATCTTTTATCAAAGTTTATGATGAGTATTTCTGTAAATTGATGTGGCTCTCTGCAAAATCGCTGGATGTTTTCGAGGCCCAACATTACTGAACATAACGTGCCAATGTAAACTGAGATTTTTGGATATAAATATGCACTTTAGCGAACAAAACATACATTTATTGTGTAACATGAAGTCCTATGAGTGCCATCTGATGAAGATCATCAAAGGTTAGCGATTCATTTGATCTCTATTTCTGCTTTTTGTGACTCCTCTCTTTGGCCCTAAAATGGCTGTGTTTTTTTGTGACTAGGCTCTGTCCTAACATAATCATATGGTGTGCTTTCGCTGTAAAGCCTTTTTGAAATTGTAGGGTAGATTAACGGTGGGTAGATTAACAAGAAGTTAAGCTTTAATTTGGTGTATTGCACTTGTGAATGCTGAAAGTTAAATATTTCATTATTTTTTTAAATTTCGTGCTCTGCCTTTTCAGCAGATGTTGTCGAGGGGTTCCGCTAGCCTTAAGAAGTTAAGACACGATCTGACATGACCTTCCACCTCAAAAAAGTACAAATCATAACAACAGTTTAGTTCATTTAATTTCTGTCTCAGGAAATCCAGACAAACACGACAAACATGACGAATTATGATATAAACCTTTTCTTAATAAAATTAATCTCTACGACAAATGTCAAAAAGCTTAACATGCTCACCAGACTGGACACGTCGCGTGTTATTCAATAATTGCACCCACACTGCTCGAGCGCGCCAACGAGTGTCTGCGACGCCAAGATCGCACTGAAAGTCATCTCATTGGTTTAAAGAAGCAGGTACCCACGTGCCATCTCCTCATTGGTTATACCCACGTGGGTGATTGAAAGACGAACTTTGTTGCCGGTTGTCGTGGTAATACAATGAAAGTTTAGATAAGATCACCATATAAATTCAAAGATGAAAAAGCCTGGAAGGAGGATAGATGACAAGAAATGATTCGGTTGGCCGTTTTATGTGTGGATTAATTGTCGTAGTAGAGGTCCTTGTGCATTTCAGGTAAAATAACATCTCAATGTTTATTTCCCAGGACAAATGAGCAAGCTAGCTAAATGGGACACATTAACGTTGGCTAGCAAGTGCAAGCTAGCTAGCTAAATTGCCATACATGTTTAATGCTTTTCGACCTCCCCACATTAATGTCTTTGGTTCAGAGTTCGTTTTGACATTTTAACCCGCATGTCGTGATCGCGTTACTGCTAAAACCATTTTCTAAATTAGTCCATACTCCCTTATTCTACTGGCGACCTCTCGGAAGAGTTACCAGATCATGAAACACCCTAACCCCTTGCAGAATTCCACACTCCATTATCCAATCTGGTAAAATTTGTATGGAAACAAAAACACAAAATGAAATCAGCAATACATTTTTCACAATCCATTTGAAGTAACTGTCATCCCTCAATAACATATATTTTCCTTTCTATATGCAGATTGAACACAGTACCTCTGTATATTTCCCCAAAGAACATGACCCCCAGGGAACTGGTCATTTTCCCTTAGAACACGTGATTCAAAAATAACATGTTAGATCAAAAATAAACAAATTCGAATAACTAATCAACTTAGAATTACAACTCTTTATATCTCCCTACGGAAATAATAATTAATCTCCTAAAGTAATGGTACAATTTGGATAGAGAATGATGTTTCTCATACATTTTATAATTAAATCCCCCGTTCCGATCATCTCTAGTGAGGTTGATCATTCCTCACGAGAAATTCTAGGATACAGGGCATTCGACACCATTAAAATATTTCCTCTCCCTTTTCTTTCAAGGTCCTTCAGAAACCATTTAAATACCTTTCAAAACATTTCCATCCTTCTGCATTCCCAATTTAACTGAATTGAAAAGACCCCATCCAATAAATCTCACAGTATCAACACACCACTGACGCACATTCGTAACCAGTAAATGGTGTGTGCGTGCTGGTGAACCGTAGGTCCAGAACACACATTAACAGGACTCACTTATTATCTGGAACTCGTTTATGGCCTAATCCAGATACGTTTATACCTCAAAATGCCGAATATCACTAACTGCTCTCCCCCTCAATCTCTGGGGACCTTCCAAAGCAAAATAATGAAACCCCCTCTTTCGGAAAAGAGTGTACATTCCGTTAGCATTCACTATGCAACATTTTAATCAGCAATCCAAAACTATTAATTATAAACCAAACCTGTTATTTGTAAATCCACTGTCCTTTATTTAGCATAGACACGGCAACATTATCTCTCCAATGAGTCTAACACTGGTCTCCTTACCCCATGATTCTCCATAACCAACACACCACGTACAAAAATAAAAAGTTATTTTTAGGTTTGGTGACCCCTATACCAATTCCTCGTGACCCCTCCACCCTTTCGACCATTCTGGAATTCTATTTCAGAATAAGACGACAAAGCGTAAATCTATTTAAAAATAAAACCACGTAAAATGTGGCTTTCTGAGTGTTTGCAAGGAGTGTTTGGCCATCTTATTTAAATTTGTTACCTTTAGAATCCATTCCCCTGGCATTTTGCCTAGATTCTTCAACCCAAAATACGTTTTCCTGTGGCAAATTTAGCCAATTTCTCATTGCAAGGAATCTGCAATATTTAATCCCTGGCCTCTACTGAAAGTTAGGTAAAACGTGATCTCATACGTTTTCCATCACATAGAAACTGTAATCTCTATGAGGCAATACACCGCTAAGTGAAAGTTCCATTCTTACTTATCTCAAGACGAAGTCTTTTCTCTATGACAGACTTGGTTGACTTCACAGCATCAACTAATAATTAGTTGTCAGTGACACAAACTATAGGTAGAATGTGCCATTTTGTCTCACCAGTGGTGAGGTCTGAGAACAGAGTTGCAAGAAAGATAGCATTGTCAATTCCATCCCCAAGAACAAGGGATTCTCCAGCAAGTGTGCTTTGGACAACCCTTCTGATCCTTTTTCACTGCCAACAGATAGGTGAGAATCTTTAGCTTCACCCATTAACACAATTAGATGTTTCCCTTGTGTGCCTCCATTTGTAAGGTTCCCTAGAGAAGCATCACTGAAGACAACTAGTTTCAAATAGTCATCTTTTCCAACATGCTAAACCTGTAAAGTCACTTGTTGTGATTTCAATTTACGAACAACTTTGTTCGCCTCATGAATGGTTTGTACAGTGGTGTGGTTTGTGTCTAGCAACCCCTAAAATTTGTCCCATCTTTGACCTCAATTGATCAGCTTCAATTTCACAGAGAGGAATTCCTTCGTACGGCTCCTGGAGAATCCAGGTGAATGGGTTGAAGATTCTTGATATAGCTCTCCTGTTGCATCAGTATTTTTCCATCAACTGTAATAAACTCTATGCCAACATAACAAAAATGATCATGCTCCTCACGGCCGGCCTAGAAAATAGCTTTGAGGTGTGGAATCACAGTTGAAGCAAAGGTCTGTGAGCCACCCCAGATAAAGTCATCAACATGACAGGCAAGTACTCCAGTCACATTGCAGTCTTGATCAAGCCAATAGAAGACTGCAGGATCCACTTGTGACATTTTCCCACCTGTATTCAGCATTGTTTCCTTGACTTTGTTGTACCGGTAGAGTGATGCATCTGCCAGTCCATACACACACTTAGAGTTTCCACAATGTTCCTTCGCTTTTAGCTTCAGGCGGAGGTCGGATGCGAATGTCCCTTAACAGCTCTGTTCCTTGCAAAAATGCAGATTTGATGTCTATGGAATTAAGTTTCCATTTTTTCTGGCAGATCACTGACATCAGCAATCTGAGTGACTCTGAGGCGCATGTCGGTGAGTCTTTTGGGAGTTCTTTAGCAGCCAGCTCCTCAAAACCTCTAGCCACTAGACGTGCTTTAGGCACTATTCCAGTTAAGGATTCTTTAAGGGTACACACCCACCTTCTTGAGATGCATTTTTGGCCAATGTCTTTGACTTCCTCAAACACTCCATTTTTTTCTACAATTACTGAGCTCATCTAGCTTAGCTGAGTCAAATGACACGTCCTTGGTTTCAAGTACATCATAATTTTGAATGTCATTCTGTTTTTCTCGATTTTCCATTGGTTCAATTCTGATATGATCTACAAGTGACAGGTCCACTGACCCTGTTGTACCAGAAAGTGTAGCTGGTTCAGAGTACTGCAAGTTGTACCAGTTCTGTGTGTTTTACTTTGGCTTTTCCTGCTCGTCCAATGACGGTTCCTATATGTGGAATACCACTTTCTCTGTCCACGTATTTAACAGTTTGTCCAGTTTTCAGATTGGAACAACCATGTTCTCTTAACACATGTGGCTGTTGTTGAATGTTTTCCTCATTTGAACGCTCAACAGTATTACCTGTGACATGGTTGAAGGTCTCTGCTCCATTTCCTGTGTCAGTTTCAGTGTCCATATCATTGGATCTGACATCTGGTAGGTCTGTGTCTGTTACTGTGTCCTTTTTGTCATTTTCATTAGGAGACTGATTATCAGCAACAGCTCCTCTATCTTGTTGATCATTTACTTTCTGCAATTTTGAGTGATGCACCCTGACAAGGATGCCTCCGTCTCACACAAATATCACCACACCATCTTGACCAATGACTACTCTCGGTCCTTTCCACTCTTGATAGTCAACTCGTTTGTAGTACACTTTGTTTCCAGTTTCGTACTTATCATCATTATTCCCTGAACTGCAGAGTAATTTCTGAAGTCTGTCAACTGTAGCATGTCCAACTGTTTGTGAAGCTTTAACAATACTTTGTGTTTTTCTTTTGTGTTCATGTTCTCTGTGACTGTCAGAATCTCCATGTGCTCTGTGTCAGTCAGAATCTCATTTTTACATGGACTCTGTGTGATGTCTTTGTCTAAAATGTTTACACAATAGTGGCCTGAGGTAGTAAGTTCAAGAGTCACTGGTTGTTTAAACATCACTGCCTTGTAATTTTTTCATGTCTAGTACAGCCCCTGCCTTCTTGAGGGAAGCTTTGCTTAATAGTAAGGGGATATCTGTAGGGACCACCTCTGTTTCAATGTGACATTCAATGTGACAAGTCTGACAAATCTTTGCTGGTATCTTGACTCTCTTGGTAGAATGGACAATTCTCCCATCTCCAAATTTGAAAGCTCTTTTGCTTGGTGTCAATCATATTTTGTACTTCTTTCATATTTAGTTCACTGACATAGCTATTAAGCCATTTTGCACCACACACTGTCCGTGTATATGCAGTGTCAATCACAGCAGATTCTAAGGATTCAACTATAAAAATCTCAACATCAGAAGCAGATTCATTTGAAAACAGTGTAATATTACACTGCTCTATCTCCGTGTTTACATTTCTCTGGTAGTTAAACTTTTATGAGGACAGTCTTTAACCCAATGGTGCTTTGACAAATAGCACATTTTGATCTCCTTCCATATTTGTCCAGTGGATTTGTGTCGGGGAATGGCGCTCTCTTCTGGTTGTCTTGAGAACGTGACTTGTTGGCGCCTTTTCTCTGCTGCTCGGTGTAATATGCTGCGTCACTCACTTGCATTCCATCTGTTATTGGCGCGACAGACGTCTTTTCACCCAAAAATATTTTTAGTGCTGACTTCATGGATGCAAAAGTCAGCACAGTACAAGCAGTCAAAGCCAACTGTTTCTCCCTACGATCTAGACAGGCAGTATCTCTAGCAACTTGAAAGCTAACACTGCATCCGGGAGAACCATGTCGCACTTGCGCATCCTATTGTAACTCTGTTCAAAATCAATGATGTAGTCTGTCATTGCAACCAAAATATCTCTCGTAACACTGTCAAAGTTTGAATATGCCTCGTAGGCACGGTCTTTCTCTTCTTTAAGAAATACAGAATCCAATGCTCTGATCAAAGTTCCCATACCGTCATCCTTGTTCAAATCCTCAACGGATATTTCCAGTGCTGTATCTCTCGCTCTTCCCTCGAGCGATAATACCACCGCAAGTGCTTGCTTTTTTATGTCCAGATTAGTAACCCGTGTCTCGAGCGATAATACCACCGCAAGTGCTTGCTTTTTCATCTCCAGATTAGTAACCCGTGGCCAGATTCCAAGTTCATTTTCCCAACTTTCGTACAACCTCTTGTCGTCGAAGCGTGGTGGCACATTGTAGTTATTAGCCATCCTCTGCTACCAATGTTAACTCGAAATGACACAACGACAAGGTTCCAGTTGAACAAAGTTTACTATACCGTATGAACACACTACAAGGTAGCCATTACACTCAAGGCTAGGTCCATCAACAACAAGACTCTCTGCGCAGGTGCACTCAGGTGCCCCGTAATAACAGAAATATAGGGATACTTAAAACATGAACTTAACAGATATTACCCATATTCCAGCCAAATTGGTAGAGCACTCGTGCGCTTCTTTCAGCGCCTCCATGGCTTTATTAAAATCTGCTAGCTCTATATTACACAGAGAATTGGAGCGGTTTTCGTCTTATCAAGTTATTATTCCCTAAATTCTCCCGACGGTGTTCAGGGTATGTTAGATTACTTCACTCCCGTCTATAAATCACACCTTCTATTAAGTATTTTCTAAGATAGCGCTACACAATTCCCCAGATAATAATAAATTGGTCGCAGCACTTAATACCTTGTATGATAACCGATACCATAGCGTCTGTGAATGTATTACTGGAGAATACAGATGACTTAATGGCTTTGTCCCGTCTTCCCTCCAATATCCCTATTATTGATAACACACATCACCAAAATGATTCACACTTGTCTTCCTATTTCCACATAATATGCCATGGTTCACCACCCCAACAGGCCACAAAACTAACCCCCCATTCACACACACACACTCACAACCTGCACTTTTACAGCCACTGCAACTGGGCCTTTTGTCCTCTTGTTACAGTTTTAGCAGGGAACCAACCCACCCAGAATTTACCCCCTAGGACTTACCCTTCAAAGGTTCCAGCCTGCGTGGGCTTACCTTCCAGGACTCACACTATTCTTATAGTAGTCACATGAACTATCCCAACCAGAATTTACCCCCTAGGACTTACCCTACAGGTACTAACCTGCTCGAGTTTACCCGCCGGGACTTACTCTATACTTATATTACTTGCAGGAACGAACCTACTAGGAATTTACCATTTACTTTATAGTACTAGCAGGAACCAACCTACTACGAATTTACCGTCTACTTTATAGTACTAGCAGGAACCAACCTACTAGGAATTTACCATTTACTTTATAGTACTAGCAGGAACCAACCTACTAGGATTTACCATTTACTTTATAGTACTAGCAGGAACCAACCTACGAGGGATTTACCATTTACTTTATAGTACTAGCAGGAACCAACCTACTAGGAATTTACCATTTACTTTATAGTACTAGCAGGAACCAACCTACGAGGGATTTACCCTCTAAGACTTACCCTACAGGTCACAGCCTGTACGAGTTTACCTTCCGGGACTTACCATCTACCATAAAGCTACGACCGGTCGTTATACAAAGGGCCAATCGAATAAACTCGGACTCTCCAGGTCCGTATCCCATCATTTGTTCAGCCTACGATTCTCATCTCCCCAAGATGTCAAAAGGAGTGGAAACAGATATAGGAACTTGCCTACCTTATTTTTTTGCCAGATCTGCTCCACTGATTTGGACTCTTTGGTTTGACTACAAATCGTGGTGAACCCTGCTCGCAGCACCATCTGTTAATCCAACCACTGTGTCAGATTTCAAAAAAACTTTACGGAAAAAGCAAACCATGCAATAATCTGAGTACAGCGTTCAGACAACAAAGCAGCCAAAAAGATATCCGCCATATTGTGTCGTCAATATTAGTCAGAAAAAGCATTATAAATATTCTCTTACCTTTGATGATCTTCATCAGAATGCACTCCCAGGAATCCCAGTTCCATGATAAATGTTTGATTTGTTTATTTATGTCTAAATAGCTTCTTTTGTCAGCGCGTTTGGTAAACAAATCCAAACGCGCGTTCAGGTCCAGCCGAACGTCGGATGAAAAGTTCAAAAAGTTATATTACACCCCGTAGAAACTTGTCAAACTAAGTATAGAATCAATCTTTAGGATGTTTTTGTCATAAATGTTCAATAATTTTCCAACCGGAGAATTCCACTGTCTGTAGAAAAGCAATGGAACGAGAGCTTAACTCTCTTGTAAACCGCGCCTCAGAGCCTGTGTCACTCTGCCAGACACCTGGCTCAATCCCCTCTCATTCTCTCCCACTTCACAGTGGAAGCCTGAAACCACGTTCTAAAGACTGTTGACATCTAGTGGAAGCCTTAGGAAGTGCAATATGATCCCATTTACTCTGTATATTGGAATGGCAAAGAGTTGAAAAACTACAAACCTCAGATTTCCCACTTCCTGGTTGGATTTTTCTCAGGTTTTCGCCTGCCATATGAGTTCTGTTATACTCACATACATCATTCAAACAGTTTTAGAAACTTCAGAGTGTTTTCTATCAATACTACTAATAATATGCATATATTAGCATCTAGGACAGAGTAGCAGGCAGTTTACTCTGGGCACCTTATTCATCCAAGCTCCTCAATACTGCCCCCCTGTCACCAAGAAGTTAATTTGCATAATTTAGTGCAATTAAATTGGTGCGTGTATTTTTGTTAGTCGTCATGCATCTTTGGATTCAATGCACTATTGAGTCTTCACATAGGAATCAATGGTGTCATGTGATTAATGCCTTTGTCCATTAATTTATACAGTCATTGGATGGAACGTTATTGCTTAAATAACTGTACTTACTGTTACAACTTATTACAAAATATTGTCATAAATATATACAGTTCATACAGGTTTTATACCTGTTTTCTGTATCAATAGACAACAAATATATATGTAAGCAGACCATAGCTACATCTTTGTTTTTTGGAAAGCTGTGAGTGCTATAGGATACAATATTAGTACTTGTTACTTACATTTACAACTTGTCTCAGTCCTATCATCAACTGATTTCAACCACTGTATGGCTGTGGATTGATTGTTTGAATAGAATGTTGGCATATTGTAAAAATTGATATCATTTCTTTAAAACTGGCTGGCTAGGTAAGCTAACAAACACACAGTACAGATACAATCTTCAAATTCATTATTTTTAAACAAATCTTATCACAGCACTGGCTGACCTTTATGACATCATAAGAAGGTTCATATCCTTTCTAGTATTGTAATTCCTAATTGTATGGCTGTGGCAATGTTAATGTAGATAACATTAGCTAACTAGCTAGTAACTGTCAACACGTAATATTTCCTAGTCAAATGATTTGGTAGATGACATATTTAGAATTTAACGTTTAGTTATCTACTTAAGTGAATAAAAAGATACTAATCTTGACAAACATTGAATGGTGGTGGAAGGAAAGCTAACGTTAGCTAGGTGTTAGCATACCCATCCCCTTCCTTACCTATGTTTACACTTGGCTGGATAGCTAACGGTTAGCTGTTCGCAGTGAAAAATCTAATTACTGAAAACTTCAACCCCATAATGAAAAACTTATTCGCCCGAGCCAAATAACACTTATCGGGAACCAACTCGGTGCCATCAGTTTAAGATTGAGCAACATTTACAGTTTTCTTGAAGATACAGTATGTTTGTGTGAATTGCTATATTTCCAGTGACCTTAATTCCATCGCGGGAGATTCAGCTTGCTCCCACCCTCCATCCCTGAAATGGCGATAGGTTGTGACAGAAGCGGTGTATTGTGGGTGATACCAAATATTTTTTATAACTAACCCAAGATAGACAGACCACAGCCTGTCATTTCCAATGGGAACAAATTACTAACAGTGGGCAGAACAAGCAAGGACGTGGACAGAGCCAAGCACGAGCTAGCATTATTTGCATTAGGAATGCTTACTTTGAAGTGCGGGTGTGCAATAACTCAATTAGCTCTTGCACTCGTTCTAAACACCATTTAAAAAAACTTTGGCAAAGGGTACAACACATACTCTACTTTGTTCGTAACATATTTTAGTTTTGGAAACTGAAAATTGTATTGAGAGGAAACGTTTAATCCATGAGAAAATTTGCAGAATGTTGGCCAAAATGTATCTCTTCAGCCACATGGTTGTCCTCTCACCACCATATTTGGCAGTGAGTGGAAATGCTAACCCGATGCTTCACATTCATACATCCAGTGAAATATTTGTCTCATTGTTCTATTTGTGGTGGTACTGTATGAAATGGCTGGCTCCTGTGTTGAATATTTTCAAAATCATTTTTAGAATACCTACTTAGGAGAAAACATAGCATAATGCAGAGCATATCTCAAACACAGTGAAGTCTGCTTTACTGCATAGCAGTATGGCATATGCAGTGCTTGACTAAAATAGGTGCCGGTACTCATTTTGGGTGGCGGTACTGTTTATATTTACATGCAGGAACTGTACAATACTTTTGAGCAAATATTTTATGAGAGGTGCAGGAACTCAAGCAGTAGAAAATGTAAGGAGCCTGTACTCAGTTCTGGTAAACTCCTGCCCAATTAAGAAATAATAATCTGCCCAAAGTATGACAAAAATTGAGAGACAGATTACAATTTCATGAAATGCACAAAAGTCCTTTGGCATTGAATGTCCGATGTACTGCCGTTTTCTGTGTAAAACTGTGCAGCAGTAATAGTAATAATAACTGGCAATTCATATTCTCTACATTACAGTCAACGCCAGATGTATTTGGACAGTGAAGCAAAAAATATATAATTTGTCTATATTCCAGAATTTTGGATTTGATATTTGTTTCATATTAGGCACAGTCAACCTATATTTTTGCCCAATAGGAACTGAATGGGGAATAATGTCTTGTCATTTTGGAGTCACATTTATTGTAAGATTAGATGATGGATTTGAGAATAAATTGTGAATAACGATGAAAAATAAAGTTAGAGACAAAGATCCCCCCAAAAGCTAAGATCCCCTGTTACTGGTAATAAGGAGAGATTAGCATGTTTTGTTGTAGCCTCTGTAACCTTCACTCATCATTATTCATGATTAATTCATGATTTTTCTTAATCATGGCATTATCAGGATTTATTTAGTAGCGTTAGTGTTCAGAAACATGTTATCTACTCACTTCGAAACAAAATTACTCCAGTCATCATTCACCATTTAGTTACTATTGGGCAAAACAAACCAGAGCCAAATTAAAAACATTAGCTAGCATCACTTTCCAAATACATGTGGTGATGACTGTCTCAGCAGTATACTGTATGAAATGACTTGAATTGTTGTGGTAAAACTATAACCCGGTGAAATAAACACACAGGAGTCCGCTTGAATGTACCTTGCGAAACAGAGAACCTGGTTTATTACCATTCAACTCCATCCATCACAGATACAGAATCACAAGTATTAAGCTTTTATAACAGCAGCTGTTTGTTTTTTCTCTCAAACCCCCATACCCATGTCCCGCCTGCCTCCTAATGATGGAGAAGCATTACAGAATCACAATTATTTTTTATATTTGGTGAAGAAGAATGGCCCCCAACACGTTCAGTTAGCACTCCTTTACAATACAATGGTAGCCTATACAACCTTCTCAGTTGTTTAAAAAAAATGACAGAAAAAAAGTTTGTACCACCACGTTATTTGTCTAATTGAGGAACTAAAAAAAGGGTTCACATCAATCAACCTTCATACACTGAAGACGCTGGGATCCGCTGCATTTTCAGAGAACATAAGTGATCTGACATTTTGAATTGGGGTAATACACGACTGTGTTTATCACTGTATAAAAAAGTACAGTGGCTTTTATTGACATACATTCCATAGGTTAAACTGCTGCAAGATAGGAGGCACACTCAGTATTGCACTTCATTAAAAGTTCTGGCTCAAAACATAACCCAGAATATCAAACGAAACTGAAGTGTAGAGTAGCAACTTCGGAATACAGCTATTTTGGATACTATCATTATATACAAGATTAGATAAATCGTACACTTTTTCACCCCCTCATCAGAATTCTCCTCTTTTTTTGTTGTTGTCCCCTGATGCACTCGACAGTGGAGAGAATACTGTACAGGATTACGGGAAAAAAGTATGTTTACATACAACAATATTTAGAATTCATAGTTAGGAAGCTGGAAATAAGGCCTGTCACATTTTTTTTCCTTTTATATATCCAAGTCCATCCACAGTTGCCTAAGCAAAATGTATTTCATATACAATTTTTAAATACTTTTTTACACTTCAGTGATCGGGGAGGTGTGCAACGTCTATGGAAGCCGAGGGGTTACAACGGCCGCATGCAAACATGTCACAAGTTAAAAAAAATAATAATACTAATAATATTTTTTTTTACATGGGAGTTTCCTCTGGAATCCACAGAGAGCTCTTTTTTGTAGTAAAGCCTTGAAGACTTTGATTGGTATGTCGAAGAGCACAACTTGGGACTCTTGGGTACGTTAGAAATACCTGAAACAGTGTCCATGGCCACCTGACAACGAGAGCCAACACGAGGAAATACTTGACAGGCTGGGCCCCGGCTGCAGCCAACAGCCTGCAGTCACAGAAGAAGAACGAGTGTTCGGTACAGGTCTCTGGGTTTTCAGAACTGGGTGATTTTAGAAGGTATGGGCATTCCTGCACACTCCACAGCCCAGGGCAAACTCCTCGCCGGTGGGAGGGTGAACCACGTGTAAGGGGCACTCCGTCCCCTCCAACTGCTTGCCTTTGGGACCTGGGGATGGAAGGGGAACAATGAGGAATTTGGCTTGAAATACTTTATCTGACGGAAAACATTTGATTCCAGCTTAGTCATTCTGTTGGTTTTAAGAATTCTGTATAATAATTTACTTGAAAAATTATTTTGAATCTGGCGTCATTTGCGTATCAATTCATAAACCATGTGCCATGGAATCGGTATGTCAAAAATCTCTTCCCAACTATTTTGCAATCTATATGGCAAGGCTGTCCATTTTTTGGTCCTTAAATGAAACTGGTATACTTTTTTACTTATCACAATTTAATTTTGTTTAACCAACTATGGCATTTAATGCAGGGCCAACAGACAAGTTCCTTACTTTTTCCCTCTTCCACTTTCCTCTTCCATTTTTGTGGTAATGCCGCAATTAGTTGGTTGTAATTTTGGGAAGAGCAGACATTTCCATATGTTTTAGTTAGCTGCATGTATGAATGACATAACTCTACTAGTCGTATTTATGATATCATTTACGAAGATTACACTTAATCTTCGACGGCAGGTAGTCTAGTGGTTAGCGCGTTGGGCCAGTAACCGAAAGGTTGCTAGATCAAATCTCCGAGCTGACAAGGTGAAAATCTATCGTTCTGCCTCTGAAAAAGGCAGTTAACCCACTGTTCCTAGGTCGTCATTGTAAATAACAATTTGTCCTTAACTGACTTGCCTAGTTAAATAAAGGTTAAATAAAAAAAATCTATTTATCAATTAGTATATTTGAGTTTAACCACAATATTTGTTGTATTATTTGTTCGGTCTTTTCTGGTGGATTAAATTGAAATTGCAACCAACTTTCTATGCCTTGTTTTAAAAATAGCAATATTTGGGAGATTATTTCCTTTTCAAATAACTGAAAGTGTGAGGTTGTAATCTGAATAAATGGAAAAAGGCCTTTTTTGAACATAGGTTCGGATTTAAGTGTAACTTTTGTACGACTGAAGCCTTTAGTGAGAGGTCTACTGCTTTAATATTTTATAAAATTCATATTCATTATGTCAATAGGCCCGTTTAATTTAGTCTGGCTTGCCGTTCTAAATAAAATGTAATATTTTTTTCTCATATAATAAAAAAAACGGTTCGCTAGATGTAGGCAAGACCATAAGCAAATAAGTAAACTGTGACATGACTAAAGAGTTAATTAGGGTGATTTTCCACAAATAGAAAGGTATTTACCTTTCCACGGTAGCAAGATCTTATCTATTTTTGCTAATTTTTTATTCAAATGTATTGGAGTAAGATCATTTATTTATTTCAGGATATGTTACCGAGTATATCCACATCACCACTACCTGGCCTGATAACTCCTTGCTGTCCCCAGTCCACCTGGCCGTGCTGCTGCTCCAGTTTCAACTGTTCTGCCTGCGGCTATGGAACCCTGACCTGTTCACCGGACGAGCTACCTGTCCCAGACCTGCTGTTTTCAACTCTCTAGAGACAGCAGGAGCGGTAGAGATACTCTGAATGATGGGCTATGAAAAGCCAACTGACATTTACTCCTGAGGTGCAGACCTGTTGCACCTCTACAACCACTGTGATTATTATTATTTGACCCTGCTGGTCATCTATGAACATTTGAACATATTGGTCATGTTCTGTTATAATCTCCACCCGACACAGCTAGAAGAGGACTGGCCACCCCTCATAGCCTGGTTCCTCTCTAGGTTTCTTCCTAGGTTCTGGCCTTTCTAGGGAGTTTTTCCTAGCCACCGTGCTTCTACACATGCATTGCTTGCTGTTTGGGGTTTTAGGCTGGGTTTCTGTACAGCACTTTGAGATATCAGCTGATGTAAGAAGGGCTTTATAAACAAATTTGATTTGATCACCATCAGACCATTATATTGGTAAACTACATGGTAAAGTAAAAGTAGTATTTTTCAGTGATCCAATAACTAATATAGTACACTTATGATAATTTGGTTGTAATCCAGAGGTTAGAAAAATGATCAAGATCATCTAAGAGGCTATGGAGGGATCCGTGTTGTGGATTTAAAATATGAACATGAACATGAATCATCAGCAATGACACATTTGTTTTTAAGCCCTGTATAATCCCATGATATTATTGTTGGATCTGATTTTAATATCTAACATTCCAATGGCCATAATAAATAGATATGCCGATAGTGGACAACCTTGTTTTACTACTCATGAGAGTTTAACACTTTTTGAGAAGTAGCCATTATTTACAATGTTACACCTAGGGTTACTATACATCATTTTAACCCATTTTAGAAGATATTCTCCAAAATTTAAATGTTCCAGGCATTTATATATAAATTCCAGTTGTACTTTATCAAAAGTCTTTTCAAAGTCCGCTATGAATAGCAGGCCTGGATTCCAGATTTTTTAAATATGTTCTATTGTTTCCAGTACTAGCCTTATATTATCTCCAACGTATAGTCCATGTAAAAAACCTTTTCTGATTAGAATTAATAATGTCGGATAATAGCTTTTTAATTATATGCACTATACATTTTGCTAGAATTTTAGCATCACAACACTGAAGTGTAAGGGGCCTCCATAAAAAAAACGGACTGTACCTTTATATTTACCACTTGTATCCTGTTTCAGTAATAATGAAATCAGACCTTGTTGAGTGTCCGATAATCTACTATTTACATAGGAGTCGTTAAAACATGCTAATAACGGCCCTCTTGAGTATATCAAACATAGTTTGGTATACCTCAACTGGTATACCATCTTGCCTGGAGTTTTCCCGGACATAAAGGCTTTAATTGCATCAAGATGTTCTTCTTCTGCAAATTCACCTTCACTTGAGTCTTCTGTATGGCTGTTAATTTTACATTATTCATAGAAAAAAATATGTACAATTAGCTTTGGTTAGAGGAGCTGGAGGAGATAGAAACAAAAACATATGCTTAGCTCACTCCTTTCTTTTTGTTTTTCCACTGAATTATTCTGTGCCTCTATGGTACAGTTTTTACTGCTATACATCTGTTCTGTTAGACCTATTTCCTTTGTTAGTATGGACTCCATTGACCTAAATTACTTTGGTTTTAGAGATAAGTACTGAATTGCGTAGGATATCTAGTGTTTGTGTGGAAGTATGTGCGCAGCTATAAAATGGATGTCTTTGTATAATGGACTTTAGAACATTCTTGTGAATAAACTGTACTATCCTTTTGCATAAGCTGAGTCTGACTAATTATTATTAAACCCATGGTCTTACAGATCTCGGGGATTGGTCAGAGCTATTGAGTGTCAGTTATCATTGGGATTGAAAATTCTCGTGACATATATATATTTTCAAAGAAGCGTGGATCATCATTATTTGGTCCGTAAAGGTTATTGAGCCATATCTGTTTATGGTCCAATAACATATTTAAAACCATCCATTTACCTTACGTATCTGTTTGGACAATTTGCACATTCGCATCAAAATGACTGTTAATTAATATAATCAAGCCTTTTGAGTTTCTTTGCCCATGAATGAAGTATATTTCACCCCCCCAGTCTATTTTCCACTCACCTTCATCTAAAATTGTTGAATGAGTTTCCTGTAGATATTATATTCCTTCTCTTTGAGCAAGGTAAATATTGTCTTATTATCTGCTATGCCATTACAATTATAACTGGCTATACTTTGCACCATTTACCATAATGAGATACAAGTTTCATATCTATTCATCATAATATATGTTTGTAAATTTACCATAAAAAAATCCATAGTGATTGAGTGCCCATATAGCTGTACCATGATATCTGCATTGCTACTAAGTAAGCCTCCAATTGTTCTCCACTACTCCACCCGTCAAAGCCCCTCCCAAGTTGGGCTGTCATCCCAGTGACCGGGAAACCACCCCCAGACCCCCAGATCCCTAGCCACCCGAAAGGCCAGGACCCATCCTTTGAAAAGAGCACACAGTGCCACCCACAGAACAGATCAACCGCTAAAATGATTTCCAATGCTTTCACCTCAATTTGTTTGTTTTATATATTGCTATAAAATATATGTATATATATATATATATTCAAATATCCTACGTATTTACAATTAATATGCATAATAATGTCGGCGGTTTGTGCAAAGGATTGCTACCTTTTACCAGGATTGCCTTTGCATTACATTACATTTTTGTCAAGCAATTATTTTATTGTGATTCCTCCTATATTGTCTCTTGCAACAGATGTGGAAAAACACACACACTTACTCACACACTCAACCATAAACTCAGATGCTCAACAGTTGTTATATCCCAGAGCCCAACTCAAGAAAGGACCTGATCTATGAATGCATATAGTTACAGCTGGCAAAAATGTGAGATTTGATTAACCATCGTCAAGTCATAGGTGATGGAGATCAGATCCAACCCGTTCCCCTGAAACACACACACGCTGGTCCCAAGTTGTGACCATTTCCCCAAGCATCTCTGTGCAGTCAGACCTTTGATTTTGTGCCACAAGGGCCACAATAGTATGTCACATCTCTGATTGTCCGAGTGTGACCCCCCTCCCCATGGGTTATGACAGCCTGTGTTGCCAGCACTGCCACAACCTGGGTGGGGATACCCTATCGGAATCTACACCGGCTAGGTACAAGGTCGTCAATGTTCTCATTAGCAGCTTTGAGAATTTCCTTGTATATTATGCTCACCCATCAGGGGGCCCTTGCTTTGTCGGACCAACCCTGCCAGGCAGGCTCAGAAAATTGAGGGGCGGTACTGCTCTAGTAGGTCTCTGACTGCATTTATCTTTCTGTTTCGGCTGCATACAGGCAGCTTACAGCAGGCCCATAAAACAGATATGGTCTTCTCTTCAGTGTATGGGTCATTCAGGTGGGTGTCTAGGGTAAAGGGTTGTGGACTGTTCCATTATGACAAGACAATAAATAAATACATTAGATGTATAATTTATTTAAAAATGTATATCCCTCATCTGCACAAAATGCAAAGCTCTCTCCCAACCCTTGCTCACAGACATACATTGGTTCTGGGATATGCAACCATTTCCTTTCTCACTCAACGCCACACTTATCCAAACACCAAAAAACACACCACACCACCACAATACATCCACACATATACACATACTGTGCCTTCTGTGTCTTCTATTTGCTGTGTTTTTGGACAATTGGACGCTCATATCTCTGTCCTCTGTCCAAAACAGTGTATATGTTTGAGTTGGATTTAATCGACAGCATCGGGTGGGGTTTGAAGCACTGTAAGAAAGAATTCCTTCACTACGTTTTCGGGAACTTCTCCTCTCTCTCGGATACCAGTAAGTACCAGATTTTCTCTCATAGATCTAGTCTATGTCTAGTAAGGCTTCTCTCAGAATTATGTTATTTTTAAGTTCATTAACATCCATTTCTATCTTACTGACTGTCCCCTTTTAGCTTAGTTTCTTTCTCTATTATCGGAGCTCTTTCGTCACTCATTTCAAGGCTCATCTTCAAATCCTTTATATCCTTACTGTCTAATTCAAGTATGCCCAGCTTGTCATTTATCGACTTTAACAGATCACTTCCCAGTCCCAGTGGTGAAAAGCATAAATTGTTTGTATCCGCGTTAGAGTCGCGTTTCTTTTTCGATATTGATTCTCCACGTTTATTCTCCGTCATGTTTGAGTGTTGCTTGTTTTCGTTATATTTGTCAATACATTTCTCTATCCTTATGATTTGTTTTGTGTTATTATTCAGATTGAATGTAATTAACCCCGAGTATATATATGTATATATATTTTTTCACCTTTATTTAACCAGGTAGGCCAGTTGAGAACAAGTTCTCATTTACAACTGCGACCTGGCCAAGATAAAGCAAGCAGTGCGACACAAACACAGTTACACATGGGATAAACAAATGTACAGTCAATAACACAATAGAAAAGCCAATATACAGTGTGTGCAAATGTAGTAAGATTAGGGAGGTAAGCCAATAAATAGGCCATAGTGGCAAAATAATTACAATTTAGCAATTAAACACGAGTGATAGATGTGCAGAAGATCAATGTGCAAGTAGAGATACTGGGGTGCAAAGGAGCAAAAAAATAAATAACAATATGGGGATGAGGTAGGTAGTTGGTTGGTTGGGCTGTGTACAGGTGCAATGATCTGTAAGCTGTTCTGATAGCTGGTGCTTAGAGTTAGCGAGGGAGATATAACACTCCAGCTTTAGTGATTTTTGCAATTAGTTCCAGTAATGGGCAGCAGAGAACTGGAAGGAAAGGTGGCCAAAGGAGGAGTTGGCTTTGGGGGTGACCAGTGAAATATACCTGCAGGAGCGCATGCTACGGGTGTGTGCTGCTATGGTGACCAGTGAGCTGAGATAAGGTGGGGCTTTACCTAGCAAATACTTACAGATGACCTGGAGCCAGTGGGCTTGGCGACAAATATGAAGCGAGGGCAAACCAACGAGAGCATACAGGTCGCAGTGGTGGGAAGTATATGGGGCTTTGGTGTCAAAACGGATGGCACTGTGATAGACTGCATCCAATTTGCTGAGTAGAGTGTTGGAGGCTATTTTGTAAATGACATCACCGAAGTCAAGGATGAATGAAGGATGTTGTGTTGTGAAATAGGAAGCTGATTCTAGATTTCATTTTGGATTGGAGATGCTTAATGTGAGTCTGGAAGGAAGTGCTAAAATTTGGTCTAACTTACTGATATTGAATATTACGTATTTATCTTGAGGTGATTTTGCACCGTTGTGTTCAGGACGCCATCTTGCCTGGTTTTAAGTGGTATTAACAAAGTTGCAGCAGACAGTATTTTTCAGTGACAACACGCATTAGGTGTGGGGACCGTTTACACACAGGTGTTCGGACACAGATAGCTAATTAGCACTGGTAGTCGCCTCTTAACCTTTTGTTTTTAAATTCATTCTCACTGATACGAAAGATACGTTCCTTATGTTTCCAAAACCGTACCGCAAGCGATGCATGTTAACGTTTAGAGCGATGCATGTTAACGTTTAGAGCAAGTGTTGAGGTTCTTAACAAAGCTCCCCGGCCAGAAGATACTATCGTAAATAGGCGCTAAATCAACGTTCCTGGTTATAAATAACGGGTAAGTATATAACCGAATAGATAAATAGGGTATTGGTCCGGTTGTCTGGTTGCATACCTGGTGCTTCAACTGTGGCAACAACTAAAACTTGCCCCGTACCGAGTGAAATGGAGGACATTTGACAACGGCTTGATATGCTCCTTAAAGGAGCTAAGGGCTTAAAGGAATACTACACTCACAAGCAATCTTTCAGTATTTAGTTAATTTTGTTTACTTTTAAATACAATCCCGAAGAAGTATGCATATCAGCAGTCAAGTTAAGATGGAGCACTTTCCTTACAGAGCAAAAACGTATGTTATGATGATGCATTTTGCACGGTAAGTCAGTACCTGCAGGACAGTGAGGCAGCTCCTCCTTGGGCACACTGGTCATCTTCTGGAAGTCATCATGGCAGGCGTTACAGAAGTGAGTGGTGCCGAAGCAGAAGAAAACAGCCACCGAGCAGCAGTAACGGCATTTGTACTCCAGAAAGTCTGTCCCGTGCTTGGAACACATCTGCAGACAGAACATGGATGTATAGTGTGTCAATTGTATTGTATAAAAATGTATTGATTTTGTGTATTTAGTATTTAAAATGTATTGCTGAGGTTACAAAATTAATTTATATTGAAATGGACAATAAATCGTATTATTTGAAAAAGAATGTCTTAATTTTAAGTGATAGTGTCAGGAGTTAAAGTGTCAAGATGTGTCCCACTATACAAACTTGGATACTACCAAGTATTCAGCAATGTATTGGTTACACAGCCCAATGGAGTCAATGCCCTAAGCCTTAGGGCCTAAGGCCTTCGCTGGACCTTTTCCTCCACCCACCTGTGCCCTGGACACGTCTGAGCATGCTCCACATATCAGCTCGCTGGGGTCGTAGTCGTCTCCCTGTCCTGCCTCCGCGTCACAGCGCGCCTCTCCCCCAAAGTACGCCTGCAACAGAGGAAGGGAATGGGTCAGTTAAAAGTTCACAGCGCGCCTCTCCCCCAAAGTACGCCTGCAACAGAGGAAGGGAATGGGTCAGTTAAAAGTAGTTAAGAGACAAGCGAAACTGACTGAAGGACCTCTGCGAAATATATTCCATGTAGGGGAAATATATGCCTGCTGCTACTGTATTCTCACAAGTTAATCCTTAAGAGTCTATGCCTAAACTAACATATGCAATTGTTTTAAGATGGTCAGACGAAGGATCATTTGGCAATTTGATATGGAATTTTAGGACCCCTTTAGGTATTCCCAAAATATATTTAAAAAAATACTTGCTGAAACACTGAATTTGGCCTGCTATTAGCGTATAGAAAAAATACAGTGCGTTCGGAAAGTATTCAATCTACACACAATACTCCATAATGACAAACAAAAACATTTTTTTTGTTGTTGCTTTGTCTGAATACTTATGTCAACAAGGTATCTTTATTTTTTATACATTTGCTAACGTTTGGTTTTTCGTTATGGGATACTATGTGTAGATTGATGAGAAAAATCCATTTTACAATAAGGTTGTAACATAACAAAAATGTGGAAAAGTCTAGGGGTCTGGTACTTTTTGAATTTACTGTATGCTTTTGAGTTATGTACCCAGTAGGTCCCTCAGGTCCTCCGGCACTGGCCTTTTAACTATCCCAAAGCCTAGTGATATATGATTCAGAAAATACTCATACATGGAAAAACAGATTGTCCAAAAATACATCAAAATACATTTTGTTTTAAAAGTGTCTGTCCTACATCTGAGATATATAAGAAAGATTTGGAAATTACTTAAAAAAAAAAAAAAAGTATTACCCATAATTAACCCCCTTTTTGGATGGTACTAAAATAACTTCCACATCAGGGTTTCAGTTAGGAAAATTTGGCAGCGGACAATGCGACCGACAAGATTTGAATCTACCGGACATTTGAGAAATTTACTGGACATCCATATGCATTGGGTAGTTAAAGCATTAGGGCGTCCACCCCCAAAAAAATGGCTACCCGGACTATTTGCATTGTGTGCCACCCCCCAACCAAATCCCTCTTTTTACGCTGCAGCTACACTGTTTATCATATATGCATAGTCACTTTAACCATATCTACATGTACATACTGCCTCAATTGGCCCGACTAACCAGTGCTCCCGCACATTAGCTAACCGGGCTATCTGCATTGTGTCCTGCCATCCACCACCCCCTCTTTTACGCTACTGCTACTCTCTGTTCATCATATATGCATAGTCACCTTAACCATATCTACATACTACCTCAATCAGCGTGACTAACCGGTGTCTGTATGTAGCCTCGCTACTGTATAGAGCCTGTCTTTTTACTGTTCTTTTATTTCTTTACTTACCTATTGTTCACCTAATACATTTTTTGCAATATTGGTTAGAGCCTGTAAGTAAGCATTTCACAGTAAGGTCTACCTACACCTGTTGTATTCGGAGCACGTGACAAATAAACATTGATTTGACCCACAGTGCTCACATTTACTTTGTTATTCATCTTAACAGAATAGAAATGAGTGTTTTATTGAAAAACAAAACATTGCGCCTCTTCATCCCTGCTATAAATCATAAATTAATATGAAAAAAAAAACAACGAAAAAAACATTTATCATTTAGAACAAGTCACCTTGTTTCTGTACAGTACTTTGAGATACCAGTTGATGTACGAAGGGCTATATAAATAAATTTGATTTGACCTACACAGTATAAAACTTAAAAATATAATATTTGTATCATATAATTTTGCGAACAACATGTCCTATTGTATGAACATTTTAATAAATAAATAAAACACAGCTGTTTTCAAATACAAATCTAGGCCTCTCTAATTTAATTTAACCTAGGCATGAACATTCTAATTAGTCCTAATAAATAACAAAATATGGCTGTCTATGAACACAAGGGCTGGCCGGTCATGGCTAAAAGGGATCCAAGCTTATGTCAAATTAACGTCAGATTTGACTTTTCGTAGCAGGTTAGAAGAATTAGGTTAAGGTTATAGTTGTGAATAGTTGGCAACGATGGTTTCATTTCCAAGTGCTACTGAATAATATGATATACATCATTACTTTACTCTAGTCTATCAATCCATTCCAAATATTTAAACTATACATGACATAGGGGCTGCATATGTTGATCTTGCCCAGGGCGGCAGCAGAACTGCTAGGACTGGACCTGATGAACATAATAATTATGCCTCTAATTTACTTGAGTTTGTGGCGGACCTTGGCTTTTTCAAAGTGAGCCGCTGCTGTTGGCCCTTGGAGCAGCTTTGTTACTTTGTCCTCAAGAAGGCAGTCTTTAATCTGTTTTGGAATCCCATCTTGGCGGACACACTGGAAACAGGGATAATCAACACAATCTTTGCCAATTTTTCACAGTCGAGGTACACTGAGCTGGATGAGGACCGCAGATGGCTGCCATTGCCCATGCAAATGTATTATTATTATTATTATTATTTTTAAACCAATGGGGATGTTTTTATTATGCTAACTAGATTACCGCGGGGGGCGCAGACAGACACTAGGGGATAAAGATATTATTACTTATTTTGAAGTTTAAGGTTATTTTTCCCAAATTGACAACACTAAATATATAAATAATTTGAACTTAAAAAAGTGAACTAGCCCTTTAAGGGAAAGATCCATTCTATTATGAAACCGAATTCTGCCTACCTTCTTGCACTTGTAGCAGACGTAGTAGGCGTATCGGTTCATTGCGAAGCCGGCCGGATCATTGTGGAAGCGGGCACCGGGCGTGGTGATGGCCTCGCTCTTGTGCAGACCCTCGTACTCCATTCTCATCAGAGCTTTCCTCCGTACGTCCTCAAACAGCTCCTTGATAGGGTCCAGCAGGTCCTTGATGACCGAGTGGTTGATCTTGTTCTGGGAGGAAAAAGGCAACAGTCCAGTCAAGTCTCAAGTCTTGGAGTATGAGTCAATTTTCGCTCCTTAACAAAATGTTAGTTCAAACAAACAGAGCCAGAGTTGTTATGATCCAAGCAAGTTAAATTGAAGATATGAATCTTTGTAAGGTCAATTAGCAAAACACAAGTCTTCAACTCTACACAACAATGTATTTTTAGTTTTGTTTTATTGACCAGATAGGACAGTGAAGAGTAGACCGTAAAGGTAGGAGGACTGCGAGTCAGAAGGGCAGTGGGTTGGATTCGAGAATGGCCCCAGGAGGGATGGCCACTGTTACGTTCCTAACTTTTTTTGTACATAATGTTTCGGACATTGTTTCATATGACCAAAAAGAGCTTCTGGACATCAAAACAGCGATTACTAACCTTGTTTGGGATGAGGACTTCTATTTCAATGAATCAGAAGTGCATGATAATGGCGCCGGAGGGGATGGCTGCAGTTTTACGGGCTCCTAACCAACTGTACCATTTTTCTTCTTTCGCATTGTTTGTAACTTATTATGTACACAAAGTTGTTGCTACCGTCTCTTATGACCGAAAACAGCTTCTGGACATCAGAACAGCGATTACTCACCTCAAACTGGACAAAGAGTCCGTCGCGAAGGATATAATGCAATTCGGAGACCAGGCCCAAATCCCTGTCAAGGGATAAGATTATCTGACACGGATAATATAGAGCTGGCTGGGTTTTCCGTGCATTTGCAGGACAGAGCAGCTAAGACGAGGGCGGGGTGTGTGTCTATTTGTCAATAACAGCTGGTGTGCGATGTCTAATATAAAAGAAGTCTCAAGTTATTGCTCGCCTTAGAATACCTCATGATAAGATGTAGACCACACTAGCTACCAAGACAGTTCTCATCTATATTATTCATAACCGTCTGTGTACCACAACAAACCGATGCTGGTACGAAGACTGCACTCAACGAGCTGTATAAGGCCATAAGGAAACAAGAAAATGCTCATCCATAAGCGGCACTCTTACTGGCCGGGGACTTTAACGCAGGCACATTTATATCTGTTTTAACTCATTTCTACCAGCATGTCATGTGTAACCAGAGGAAAGAAAACTCTAGACCACCTTTACTCCACACACAGAGACGCATACAAAGCTCTCCTTTGCCCTCCATTTATCAAATCTGACCATAATTCTACCCTCCTGATTCTTGCTTGCAAGCAAAAACTAAAGCAGGATATACAGGTGACTCGCTCAATACGGAAGTGGTCAGATGATGCGGATGCTACGCTACAGGGCTGTTTTGCCAGTACAAACTGGAATATGTTCTGTGATTCATCCAATGGCATTGAGGTGTGTACCACATCAGTCATCGGCTTCATCAATAAGTGCATTGACGATGTCGTCCCCACAATGACTGCACGTACATATCCCAACCAGAAGCCATGGACTACAGGCAACATCCGTACTGGAATAAAGGGTAGAGCCGCCGATTTCCATGAACAGGATTCTAACCCGGAAGCTTATAAGAAATCCCGCTATGCCCTCAGACGAACTATCAAACAGGACTAAGATTGAATCCTACTACACCGGCTCTGATGCTCGTCAGATGTGGCAGGGCTTGCAAACTATCACGGACTACAAAGGGAAGCCCAGCTGCGAGCTGCTCAGTGACGCGAGCCTATTAGACCTAATGCCTTCTTTGCGCGCGCTTCGAGGCAAGCAACACAGAACCATGAATGAGAGCACCAGCTGTCCTGGAGGACTCTGTGATCATGCTCTCCATAGCCAATGTGAGTAAGACCTTTAAACAGGTTAACATTCAGAAGGCCGCAGGGCCAGACGGATTAGCAGGACGTGTACTCAGAGAATTCGCTAACAAGTGTCTTCCCTGACATTTTCAACCTCTCCCTGACTCAGTTTGTAATACCCATATGTTTCAAGCAGACCACCATAGTCCCGTGCCCTAGAACTCCAACGTAACTTTGCTAAATGACTATCGCCCAGTAGCACTCACATCTGTAGCCATGAAATGCTTGTCATGGCTGACTAACACCATCACCCCAGAAACCCTAGACAAACTCCAATTTGCATACCGCCCCAACAGACCCACAGATGACACACTCTATTGCACTCTACACTGCCATTTCCCACCTGGACAAAAGGAATACCTACATGAGAATGCTGGTCATTGAATACAGCTCAGCGTTCAACACCATAGTGCTCTCCAAGGTCATCACTAAATTAAGGACTCTATAGGATTAAACACCTCCAACTGCATTCCGATCCTGGACTTTGACGGGCCGTCCCAAGGTGGTCAGGGTAGGCAAAAACATCCGCCACGCTGACCCACAACACGGGGGTCCCTCAGGTGTGCGTGCTTAGCCCCCTCCTGTACTCGCTGTTAATCTACATCTGAATGGCGAATTAAGTTTGCTGTAGTGGAGACGATCGAGCGTTTCAAGTTCCTTGGTGCTCACATCACTAACGACCTATCGTGGTCCAAACACACCACCACAGTTGTGAAAAGTGCTTCTTCCCCATCAGGAGGCTGATAACATTTGGCATGGGCCCTCTGATCCTCAAAGTTCTACAGCTGCACCATTGATAGCATTTTGACTGCTTACATCACTGCCTGGTGATGGCAACCGGAAACATGACCAAATACAAACAGTGTAGCTATTCCCTCCGCAAGGCAATCAAACAAGCTAAGCGTCAGTATAGAGACAAAGTAGAGCCACAATTCAACGGCTCAGACACGAGAGGTATGTGGCAAGGTCTTACAATCAATCTCGGACCTCAAAAAGAAAACCTGACTCCCAGACCAACTAAACAACTTCTTTGCTCGCTTTGAGGACAATACAGTGCCACCGACACGACCCGCTACCAAAACCTGCGGGCTCTCTTTCACTGCAGCCAACGTGAGTAAAACATTTAAATGTGTTAACCCTCGCAAGGCTGCCGGCCCATACGGCATCCCTAGCCGCGTCCTCAGAGCATGCGCACACCAGCTGGCTGGTGTGTTTAAGGACATATTCAATCAATTCTTATCCCAGTCTGCTGTTCCTACATGCTTCAAGAGGGCCACCACTGTTCCCGTTCCCAAGAAAGCAAAGGTAACTGAGCTAAATGACTATCGCACCGCACCGTAGCACTCACTTCCGTCATCATGAAGTGCTTTGAGAGAAGAGTCAAGGACCATATCACCTCCACCCTACCTGACACCCTAGACCCACTCCAATTTGCTTACCGCCCCAATAGGTCCACAGACGAAGCAATCACAATCACACTGCCCTAACCAATCTGGACAAGAGGAATACCTATGTAAGAATGATGTTCATCGACTACAGCTCAGCTTTTAACACCATAGAATTCTCCAAACTGTTCATTAAGCTCGAGACCCTGGGTCTCGACCCCGCCCTGGGCAAATGAGTCCTGGACTTCCTGACGGGCCGCCCCCAGGTGGGGAGGTTAGGAAACAACATCTCCACCCCGTTGATCCTCAACACTGGGGCACCACAAGGGTGCATTCTCAGCCCTCTCCTGTACTCCCTTGTTCACCCATGACTGCGTGGCCATGCACGCCTCCAACTCAATCATCAAGTTTGCAGACGACACTATAGTGGTAGGCTTGATTACCAACAACGACGAGACGGCCTACAGGAAGGTGGTGAGGGCCCTCGGAGTGTGGTGTCAGGAAAATAACCTCACACTCAATGTCAACAAAACAAAGGAGATGATCGTGGACCTCAGGAAACAGCAGAGGGAGCAAGCAGTCCCTTATCCACATCGACTGGACATTAGTGGAGAAGGTGGAAAGTTTTAAGTTCCTCGGCGTAGACATCACGGACAAACTGAAATGGTCCACCCACACAGACGTTGCGGTGAAGAAGGCGCAACAGCATTCTGTTGGGCTGTATCATCGCTTGGTACTGCAACTGCTCCGCCCATAACCGTAAGGCTCTCCAGAGGGTAGTGAGGTCGGCACAACGCATCACCGGGGACAAACTACCTGCCCTCCAGGACACCTATACCACCCGATGTCACAGGAAGGCAAAAAAGATAATCAAGGATAACAACCACCCGAGCCACTGCCTGTTCACCCCGCTATCATCCAGAAGGCTAGGTAAGTACAGGTGCATCGAAGCTGGGACCGAGAGACTGAAAAACAGCTTATTTCTCAAGGCCATCAGACTGTTAAACAGCCATCACTAACATTGAGTGACTGCTACCAACATACCGACTCATCTCTAGCCACTTTAATAAAAAATTTGATATAATAAATGTATCACTAGCCACTTTAAATAATGTTTACATACCCTACATTACTCATCTCGAATGTATATACTGTACTCTATACCATCTACTGCATCTTGCCTACACCGTTCGGCCATCGCTCATCCACATATTTTAATGTACATATTCTTATTCATTCCTTTACACTTCTGTGTGTGTATAAGGTAGTAGTTGTGAAATGGTTAGATTACTTATTAGATATTACTGCATGGTCGGAACTGGAAGCACAAGTATTTTGCTACACTCACATTAACATCTGCTAACCATGTGTATGTGACAAGTACAATTTGAACTACTCGGTATCCGGCCGCAAGGCGCTACAGAGGGTAGTGCATAAATCCCAACTCTTAAAAGAAATGAAATACACCAAAACGTGTTCCTCACAAGTGTAGCCTAGGTTGTGCAATAAGCAAACAACATGTCCACTCGACAATGAGAACGGTAAAATACGGTAATAATAATATTGAATGCATTAACATGAAGATGGATTTTAAATAGATTCGGTCACTAACTTGACACCAACAAACACCCCCTAATATCTGTCCCTCTTGGCATTGAATGGTTCAGCAGACTGTTCGCTCTCCATAACTGTCTATGAGACTATTGCAGCTCTGTGGTTGTAACATTTATTGACCATTTTGATACCTTTTGGAAACAAAGTATTATAAGGAGGATGGGATCCACCCAAACTACTTGGGTTCCTGGATTCTTTCACAGCATTATAAGGCTGCGTTGAGACAATGACTTTATCAATGACTCAAGCCCAGCTCATGAAATCCCTACCATTGTGTCGCTGAGTTGTCATAAACTTCAGCAAATGTACATTCTCAGGGGCGCTGGAAGACATAATGTAAGTAACCTAATTTATGTCCTTCTTACTGCCATGCATGCCTCTGCTGTTCCTAGAGCTATTGTATACAGTAATCATATGCCTATGAACCAGTTATACCATTAGCACTGAGACGGTGTTCCCTAGCAGGAAGTCCACTGTGTGCAGCTCACCCTGCACTAACATAAATAACCTGAGCATGTCTACCTCTGCTAAGCTTCCCAGCAAAGCATTAAAAACAATCAAGCATCCCAGAAAAGTGCTAAAATCAGCCCACATTAACATATGTAGCTTGAGATTCATGAAATCAATAATTTGCTAGTAACAGATTACAATCATATTCTGACAATCTCTGAAACAGCGCAGGTCCTAATCCAGGCACTTGTCATCTCCCGTCTGGATTACTGCAACTCGCTGTTGGCTGGGCTCCCTGCCTGTGCCATTAAACCCCTACAACTCATCCAGAACGCCGCAGCCTGTCTGGTGTTCAACCTTCCCAAGTTCTCTCACGTCACCCCGCTCCTCCGCTCTCTCCACTGGCTTCCAGTTGAAGCTCGCATCCGCTACAAGACCATGGTGCTTGCCTACGGAGCTGTGAGGGGAACGGCACCTCAGTACCTCCAGGCTCTGATCAGGCCCTACACCCAAACAAGGGCACTGCGTTCATCCACCTCTGGCCTGCTCGCCTCCCTACCACTGAGGAAGTACAGTTCCCGCTCAGCCCAGTCAAAACTGTTCGCTGCTCTGGCCCCCCAATGGTGGAACAAACTCCCTCACGACGCCAGGACAGCGGAGTCAATCACCACCTTCCGGAGACACCTGAAACCCCACCTCTTTCAGGAATACCTAGGATAGGATAAAGTAATCCTTCTCACCCCCCCTTAAAAGATTTAGATGCACTATTGTAAAGTGGCTGTTCCACTGGATGTCTTAAGGTGAACGCACCAATTTGTAAGTCGCTCTGGATAAGAGCGTCTGCTAAATGACTTAAATGTAAATGTAAACTCACTTAGATAATACTTTTGATGAACAGTGGAAGAAATACATGGTTATAAGACCAAGAGAAAAGCCAAATGTGGAGGTGTGGCCATTTATATTCAGAGCCCCATGCCTGTAAAGCTTAGAGAGGATCTCATGTTAAATACTGTTTAAGTAATATGGTTACAGGTTCATCTGCCTAATCTAAAGCCCATTCTGGTGGGAAGCTGCTATAGACCAAGTGCTAACAGTTAGTATCAGGACAACTTGTGAAATGCTTGACAATGTATGTGATATCAACAGAGAGGTTGATTTTTAGGTTGATTTAAATACTGACTGGCTTGCATCAGGCTGCCCACTCAAGAGAAAGCTTAAAAACTGTGCTACCCGCAGCCTGGTTCAGGTTATCAGTCAACCTACCAGGGAAGTTACAAACAGCACAGGAATTAAATATTCAACATGTATTGCTCAAGTCTTTACTAATGCTGAAGAAATTAGCATCCAAATCCATTGGATGTGGTGATCACATTGTAGCAGCCATACAGTTGAAGTCGGAAGTTTACATACACTTAGGTTGGAGTCATTCAAACTCATTTTTCAACACTCAACAAATTTTGGCAAGTCAGTCTGGACATCTACTTTGTGCATGACACATACTTTTTCCAACAATTGTTTACAGACAGAATATTTCACTTATCACAATTCCAGTGAGTCAGAAGTTACATACACTAAGTGCATTTAAACAGCTTGGAAAATTCCAGAAAATTATGTCATGGCTTTAGAAGCTTCTGATAGGCTAATTGACATAATTTGGAGGTGTATCTGTGTATGTATTTCAACGCCTACCTTCAAACTCAGTGCCTCTTTGCTTGACATCATGGGAAAATCAAAAGAAATCAGCCAAGACCTCAGAAAAAGAATTGTAGACCTCCTCAAGTCTGGATCATCCTTGGGAGTAATTTCCAAACGCCTGAAGGTACCATGTTCATCTGTACAAACAATAGTACACAAGTATAAACACCATGGGACCACGCAGCCATCATACCGCTCAGGAAGGAGACGCGTTCTGTCTTCTAGAGATCAACATACTTTGGTGCGAAAAGTGCAAATCCATCCCAGAACAACAGCAAAGGACCTTGTGAAGATGCTGGAGGAAACAGGTACAAAAGTATCTATATCCACAGTAAAACGAGTTCTATATCGACATAACCTGAAAGGCCGCTCAGCAACGAAGAAGCCACTGCTCCAAAACCACCATAAAAAAGACAGACTACGGTTTACAACTGCACATGTGGACAAAGATCATACTTTTTGGAGAAATGTCCTCTAGTCCATAATCACCATTGTTATGTTTGGAGGAAAAAGGGCGAGGCTTGTAAGCCAAAGAACACCATCCCAACCGTGAAGCACGGGGGTGGCAGCATCATGTTGTGGGGGGTGCTGTGCTGCAGGAGGGACTGGTGCACTTCACAAAATAAATGGCATCATGTGGTAGGAAAATTATGTGGATATATTGAAGCAACATCTCAAGACATCAGTCAGGAAGTTAAAGCTTGGTCGCAAATGGGTCTTCCGAATGGACAATGACCCAAACATACTTCCAAAGTTGTGGCAAAATGCCTTAATGACAACAAAGTCAAGGTATTGGAGGGCCATCACAAAACCTTGACCTCAATGCTATAGAAATGTGTGGGCAGAACTGAAAAGGTGTGTGCAAGCAAGGAGACCTACAAACCTGACTCAGTTACACCAGCTCTGTCAGGAGGAATGGGCCAAAATTCACCCAACTTATTGTGGGAAGCTTGTGGAAGGCTACTGGAAACGTTTGACCCAAGCTAAACAATTTAAAGGCAATGCTACCAAATACTAATTGAGTGTATGTAAACTTCTAACGCACTGGGAATGTGATGAAATAAATAATTTCCTCTACTATTATTCTGATATTTCACATTCTTAAAATAAAGTGGTGATCATAACTGACCCAAGACAGGGAATTTTAGCTAGTATTAAATGTCAGGAATTGTGAAAAACTGAGTTTAAATGTATTTGGCTAAGGTGTATGTAAACTTCCGACTTCAACTGTATCTAGTAACACCATAGTTCCAAAGGCTGGGCCTAATATAGCGTATAAGAGGTCATACAATATGTTTTGTATTGATTCCTATGCTGCTGATGTAAAGAATATTTTTTGGTCCATGGTGTGTAATGAGACGCAATCAGACGCTGCACTTGATACATTTATGAAATTGCTTATCCCAGTTCCTAATAGGCATTCACCCATTATTGTAATTTTCTTAACTTAAATCCCTGTGGATTGATTAATTATTTAAAAAATGGTATGGTTGAGCGGGATGAGGCAAAAGAAATGGCAAATAAGTCTGGCTGCACAACCAACAACCGAACATATTTCAAATTGAGAAATCATGTGACTCAACTGAATAAAAAGTAGAAACTACACTATGAAACAAAGATAAATGACAAGAATGACAGTAAAAAGCTTGGGAGCACCTTAAATTACATTTTTGTCAAAAAGGCAAACTCCCCTACCTAAGAATAGTAAATCCCCCTTTACTGGCTCAAATAGCTGACCAATCAGCCTGTTACCAACCGTTAGAAACATTGTTGAAAAAATTGTGTTTGTTGAGACAATGCTATTTTACAGTAAACAAATTGACAGACTTTCAGCACGCTTATTATAGGAAAGAACATTCAACAAGTAAGGCAGTGTATGATTGTCTGAGAGAAATTGATAAGAATTATTGTGGTGGGTATTTTGTTAGACTTCAGTGCGTCTTTTGACATTATCCATCATAGTCTGCTTCTGGAAAAACGTATGTGTTATGGCTTTACACGCCCTGCTATATTTTGGATAAAGAGTTACCTGTCTAACAGATAACAGAACACAGAGGCTGTTCTTTAATCCAGGTAGAATCAGGAATTCCCAGGGCAGCTGTCGAGGCCCCTTACTTTTTTCAATCTTTACTAATGACATGCCACTGGCTTGTGTATGTATGCAAATGACAACACTATAGACGTCAGCTACTAAAGCGACTGAAATAGCTGCAGTTTGTTTCAGAATGGTTGGCAAGGAATCGTAGTCCTAAATATTTGTAAAACTAAAAGCATTGTATCTGGGTCAAAACATTCACTAAATCCTAAACCTCAACTAAATCTTGTAATGAATAATGTTGAAATTATACAAATTGAGGTGACTAAACTGCTTGGAGTAACCCTGGATTTTAAACTGCTATGGTCAAAACATATTGATACAACAGTAGCTAAGATGGGGAGAAGTATGTCCATGATAAAGCGCTGCTCTACCTTCTTAACAGCACTATCAGCAAGGCTGGTCCTACAGGCCCTAGTTTTGTCACACCTGGACTACTGTTCAGTCATGTGGTCAGATGCTACAAAGAGATTTATTTTTTTTACAAAGAGATTGCAAATGGCTCAGAACAGGGCAGTCCTACTGGCCCTTGGATGTACACAGAGAGCTAATATTAATAATATGCATGTCAATCTCTCCTGGCTCAAAGTGGAGGAGAGATTGACTTCATCACTACACTGTCTGTTTGAAATACTGGCACACAGCTCAGACATCCATGTATACCCCCACAAGACAGTCCAGAACTGACTATGGGAGGCACACAGTACAACATAGAGCCATGACTACATGGAACTCTATTCCACATCAAGTAACTCATGCAAACAGTAGAATTTGATTTAAAAAAAGAAGAAGACACAAATACACCTTATTGAACAGTGGGGACTGTGAAGCAACAAACATAGGCACAGACACATGCATGTGAACACACGATAACACACGCACTATACACACATGTATTTTATGTTGTAGATACTGTATGTGGTAGTAGAGTAGTGGCTGGCCTGAGAGAAGACTATGCTGTGCAATCTGTTATACATTCTTTTAAACATTAAAATACATTCACAACTGCCTTAATTTTGCTGGACCCCAGGAAGAGAAGCTGCTGGACAGCAGCTAATGCTTGGCAGCAGCTAATGGGGAGCCATAATAAATACAAATACATCAGTGACCTCATCTCAATCAGCGAGCCTCCTCGCACTCTCTGCTCTAGCTACTCCCTACTGCTTCAAGTCCCCAAGACATATCTCTGAACTATGGAGGACCGAGTCTTCAGCTCACTTGCCTCTCACCTATGGAATGCTCTCCCTGAAACAACGAAGACATTTTTAAAACAGCCATAAAACCCACTTCTACATCCTTTTTACCTGCTTTGATTCTAAATGTAAGTTGTTTTTAAATTGTATTTTTTTTCTGAGTAGAGCTTTTAGATAACCTTAGCACCATACAAGTGAAATGTATTATTATTAGCATCATTAGCATTCCCATAGATTCAAAATGGCAGGTTAGCTATTTAGCTTTGTGGCACAACCAATGATGTATATAAACTTTGGATTGCTGATGCTATATGCATTGGGTTTGAAGCAACTGGTCAGCCATATTGGCACTCCCCAGTAGGAGCTGTCCTCCATAGGAATGAATGGAATTCTACACTATGTCAATGAAGTGTTTCAAGGACAAAATTATCTAGGTATTTTTTTGATGCAGTGTAGAATTCCATTCATTCCTATGGAGGACAGCTCCTACTAGGGAGTGGCAATATATATTCCTTAAGGATTTAAAAAATATATTTTTACATTTACATTTTATGCCCACATAATATAACGGCTCAAAGTGTCTGTAATAGAATAAATGTGTCCAAAAATGAATGTATAGATTAATAAATGGATTTCTATAGCTTCCAAGATGGAGGCACAGTGGCAGTCATCTAGTGTATATACAAATCATTGGGCTCAACCGACTGCAAATATCTTAATGTTATCTACATCAAAACATTTCAGCACTGTTTCTGTCTTTTGTCATTGGTATTCTGTCTAACAACATTTGCCCTTTCAAGCATTGATCTTCAATTAAAAGGTAATACAGCCTGTACGGATAACGACCATTTGATACAGCCTAATAAGCTAGCTAGCTAACCTGCCATTTTAGGTCTTCAGGAATGCTGAATATGTTAGTGTCGGCTTCAGAATGACACATTTATTTAATATTTAACCATGGTTTTGCTTGTGTGTCAATGGGCCGGAAGTTGTAGGACGACCACGTTTGAAATGGCTCAGGTCGAGAGGGCGGGGCTACATAAGGTGAATAGTACCTTGCAGATTGGGCAGGACATGAAGCCAAAAGTGATCCTGGGTCCGAGCCAGCGGTTGTCCAGAACACGACGGGTACACTGGAGATGGAACACGTGACTGCAGTCCAGCTGAGGAACAAAACAGAATCACACACATAGAACCCGACCTTGAATCTGAACACATCTTTGGCATAAAGGTAAACAAGAATCCTTGGGTCAAACAACAAAACCAATAGAATTGTCCCACAAGTTCAAATCCTACCTATCTGGAACTCCAGATACGTCCCATTTTCAGTACCCTGTCTTGCAAAGATAATGAGCAAAAATCCAAATAACTTCACAGATCTTCATTGTAAAGGGTTTATACACTGTTTCCCATGCTTGTTCAATGAACCATAAACATGCACATGTGGAACGGTCGTTAAGACACTAACAGCTTACAGACAGTAGGTAATTAAGGTCAGTTATAAAAACGTAGGACACGAAAGAGGCAGTTTCTACTGACTCTGAAAAACACCAAAAGAAAGATGCCCAGGGTCCCTGCTCATCTGTGTAGGCATGCTGCAAGGAGGCATGAGGACTGCAGATGTGGCCAGGGCAATAAATTGCAATATTCGTACTGTGAGACGCCCAAGACAGCGCTACAGGGAGACAAGACGGACAGCTGATCGTCCTCGCAGTGGCAGACCATGTGTAACAACACCTGCACAGGATCGGTACATCCGAACATCACACCTGCGGGACAGGTACAGGATGGCAACAACAACTGCCCGAGTTACACCAGGAATGCACAATCCCTCCATCGGTGCTCAGACTGTCCGCAATAAGCTGAGAGAGGCTCCTGGACTGAGGGCTTGAAGGCCTGTTTTAAATTAAGGCAGGTCTTCAAAAGACATCACCGGCAACAACGTCGCCTATGGGCACAAACCCACCGTCGCTGGACCAGACAGGACTGGCAAAAAGTGCTCTTCACTGACAAGTCGCGGTTTTGTCTCACTAGGGGTGATGGTGGGATTCGTGTTTATCGTCGAAGGAATGAGCGTTACACCGAGGCCTGTACTCGATTTGGAAGTGGAGGGTCCGTCATGGTCTGGGGCAGTGTGTCACAGCATCATCGGACTGAGCTTGTTGTCAATGTAGGCAATCTCATTGCGATGCGTTACAGGGAAGACATCCTCCTCCCTCATGTGGTACCCTTCCTACAGGCTCATCCTGACATGACCCTCCAGCATGACAATGCCACCAGCCATACTGCTCGTTCTGTAAGTGATTTCCTGCAAGACAGGATTGTCTGTTCTGCCATGGCCAGCGAAGATTCCGGATCTCAATCCCATTGAGCATGTCTGGGACCTGTTGGATCGGAGGGTGAGGGCTAGGGCCCCCCAGAAATGTCCGGGAACTTGCAGGTGCCTTGGTGGACGAGTGGGGTAACTTCTCACAGCAAGAACGGGGAAATATGGTGTAGTCCATGAGGAGGAGATGTACTGCAATACTTAATGCAGCTGGTGGCCACACCAGATACTGACTGTTACTTTTGACCCCCTCCCCCTTTGTTCAGGGACACATTATTCAATTTCTGTTAGTCACATGTCTGTGGAACTTGTTCAGTTTATGTCTCAGTTGTTGAATCTCATGTTCATACAAATATTTACACATGTTAAGTTTGTTGAAAATAAATGCAGTTGACGGTGAGAGGACATTTCTTGTTTTTGCTGAGTCGACTTATTCAACAATGACTGGGCTATTATCACATCATTAGCATCCTCATTAGCAAACTTGATGTTTCTTTTTTTGCTGAGATATATATAATATATATATATATATATATATATATATACATACATATACAGTGGGGAGAACAAGTATTTGATACACTGCCAATTTTGCAGGTTCTCCTACTTACAAAGTATGTAGAGGTCTGTCATTTTTATCATAGGTACACTTCAACTGTAAGAGACAGAATATAAAACATAAATCCAGAAAATCACATTGTATGATTTTTAAGAAATTAATTTGAATGCTGTGGTAGCCATGCTGGTTAAGTGAGCATTGAATTCTAAATATATCAGTGTCACCAGGAAAGCACCCCCATACCTCCTCCTCCGTGCATCATGGTGGGAAACATATATGGAAAGATCATTCGTTCACCAACTCTGCATCTCACAAAGACACGGCGGTTGGAATCAGAAATCTCAAATTTGGACTCATCAGACCAAATTATAGATTTCCACCGGTCTAATGTCCATTGCTCGTGTTTCTTGAACCAAGCAAGTCTCTTCTTCTTATTGGTGTCCTTTAGTAGTGGTTTCTTCGCAGCAATTCAACCATGAATCTATCCTCTGCAGCAGAGGTAACTCTTTTTTTCTTTTTCTCCTGTGGCGGTCCTCATGAGAGCCAGTTTCATCATAGCGATTGATGGTTTTTGCGACTGCATTGAAGAAAATGTCTTAAAGTAATGGAGTGTATTTTCTCTTTGCTTATTTGAGCTGTTCTTGACATAATATGGACTTGGTCTTTTACCAAATAGGGCTATCTTCTGTATACCACCCCATATCTTGTCACAACACAACTGATTGGATCAAATGCATGAAGGAAAGAAGTCCCCAAAATATACATTGACAAGACACATGTTAATTTAAATGCATTCCAGGTGACTACCTCATGAAGCTGGTTGAGAGAATGCCAATAGCTGTCATCAAAGCAAAGGTTGGCTACTTTGAGGATTCTCAAATATACCAAATATATTTTGATTTGTTTATCACTTTCTTGGTTACTAAATGCTTCCATATGTGTTATTTTATAGTTTTGATGTCTTCACTATTATTCTACTAGGTAGAACAAATTAAGAAAAACCCTGGAATGAGTAGGTGTGTCCAAACTGTTGACCTTGTACTGTGTATACATACACACAGATATATATATACACACACACATATGTATGTATGTATGTATGTATGTATGTATGTATGTATATGTATGTATGTATATATATATATATATATACATATATGTATATATATATACACACATATACATACATTAATATACACACATATATATATATATATATACACATATACACACACACTTATATACACACACACACAAAAAAATATTTAGTCAGCCACCAATTGTGCAAGTTCTCCCACTTAAAAAGATGAGAGAGGCCTGTAATTTTCATCATAGGTACACTTCAACTATGACAGAAAAAATGAGAAAAAAAATCCAGAAAATCACATTGTAGAATTTTTAATGAATTTATTTGTAAATTATGGTGGAAAATAAGTATTTGGTCACCTACAAACAAGCAAGATTTCTGTCTCTCACAGACCTGTAACTTCTTCTTTAAGAGGCTCCTCTGTCCTCCACTCGTTACCTGTATTAATGGCACCTGTTTGAACTTGTTATCAGTATAAAAGACACCTGTCCACAACCTCAAACAGTCACACTCCAAACTCCACTATGGCCAAGACCAAAGAGCTGTCAAAGGACACCAGAAACAAAATTGTAGACCTGCACCAGGCTGGGAAGACTGAATCTGCAATAGGTAAGCAGCTTGGTTTGAAGAAATCAACTGTGGGAGCAATTATTAGGAAATAGAAGACATACAAGACCACTGATAATCTCCCTCGATCTGGGCTCCACGCAAGATCTCACCCTGTGGGGTCAAAATGATCACAAGAACGGTGAGCAAAAATCCCAGAACCACACGGGGGGACCTAGTGAATGACCTGCTGGGAACCAAAGTAACTGGGAAGAGAGCTGGGAACCAAAGTAACAAAGCCTACCATCTGTAACACACTACGCCGCCAGGGACTCAAATCCTGCAGTGCCAGACGTGTCCCCCTGCTTAAGCCAGTACATGTCCAGGCCCGTCTGAAGTTTGCTAGAGAGCATTTGGATGATCCAGAAGAAGATTGGAAGAATGTCATATGGTCAGATGAAACCAAAATAGAACTTTTTGGAAAAAACTCAACTCGTCGTGTTTGGAGGACAAAGAATGCTGAGTTGCATCCAAAGAACACCATACCTACTGTGAAACATGGGGGTGGAAACATCATGCTTTGCGGCTGTTTTTCTGCAAAGGGACCAGGACGACTGATCCGTGTAAAGGAAAGAATGAACGGGGCCATGTATTGTGAGATTTTGAGTGAAAACCTCCTTCCATCAGCAAGGGCATTGAAGATGAAACGTGGCTGGGTCTTTCAGCATGACAATGATCCCAAACACACCATACGGGCAACGAAGGAGTGGCTTCGTAAGAAGCATTTTAAGGTCCTGGAGTGGCCGATCCAGTCTCCAGATCTCAACCCCATAGAAAATCTTTGGAGGGAGTTGAAAGTCTGTGTTGCCCAGCAACAGCCCCAAAACATCACTGCTCTAGAGGAGATCTGCATGGAAGAATGGGCCAAAATACCAGCAACAGTGTGTGAAAACCTTGTGAAGACTTACAGAAAACATTTGACCTCTGTCATTGCCAACAAAGGATATATAACAAAGTATTTAGATAAACTTTTGTTATTGAACAAATACTTATTTTCAACCATAATTTGCAAATAAATTCATAAAAAATCCTACAATGTGATTTTCTGGATTTACTTTTTTCATGTTGTCTGTCATAGTTGAAGTGTACCTATGATGAAAATTACAGGCCTCTCATCTTTTTAAGTGAGAGAACTTGCACAATTGGTGGCTGACTAAATACTTTTTTGCCCCACTGTATATATAAAACACACATATATGAAAGAAAACGGATACTAATTGAACCCAGGTGTGAGTCACCGTCTGATTCAAGCAAGTCAGTATCATAGCGATACAATATACTATTAATAAATAAATAGCATATTGTATTTAATTCTGTGTACAGTATAGTATACCTGGACAGCGGGAGCGGCAGAGAGCGCCTCTGTGAAGCAGATCATACACATGTCGTCAGCGTCCTGTTTCAGGCAGCCTGTGCTTTTGTCGCAGCCGTGCAGACAGGGCAGGCAGCTCTCTTCGTTCTTCACCCCGCCACAGGGGTGGCCGCACGCATGCGTCTTACTGCACGCCAGCTTTGCATACTCCTACATAGGACACGGAGGGTCATGTTATGCTTTTTACATCTAATCAAATCCAACTTTGTTCAAAGTCTGTTTAAAATAGCAACACCCTTTGCAGTGCGATACTGTACAGAAGAGGCTGGGTCAAATCTATCAAATCAAATCAAATTTATTTATATAGCCCTTCGTACATCAGCTGATATCTCAAAGTGCTGTACAGAAACCCAGCCTAAAACCCCAAACAGCAAGCAATGCAGGTGTAGAAGCACGGTGGCTAGGAAAAACTCCCTAGAAAGGCCAAAACCTAGGAAGAAACCTAGAGAGGAACCAGGCTATGTGGGGTGGCCAGTCCTCTTCTGGCTGTGCCGGGTGGAGATTATAACAGAACATGGCCAAGATGTTCAAATGTTCATAAATTACCAGCATGGTCGAATAATAATAAGGCAGAACAGTTGAAACTGGAGGAGTAGCACAGTCAGGTGGACTGGGGACAGATTTGATTTGATCTATCAATTTAGAGAGTGACTTGAAATTCAATTCATGAACTGTACAATTTAAAATAAATTGAGTTTCAATGTCCATATATTGAATGGACTGGACGGAAATGGACTCCAAGCCTAATAAGCTAAGTTGAGTTGGGTGTCTCCCACCGGTGGCAAGTAAGGTAAGTTTAGACAGTTGAAAATCCATTACTATGATCATTATTACCGAGTTGGGTTTTTCATAACAGTGGCGGATGAGGTAAAATAAGCCATACAAATTTAATTTAATGTTTAAACCTCTCTGGCACAGACGAGCCGCTAGTGATCCACCTCGACAACATCCGGTGAAATTGCAGAGCGCCAAATTCAAAATACAGAAATAGTCATAATAAACATTCATAAAAATACAAGTGTTATACATCTGCTTAAAAAATGAATCCAGCCGCTTTGTCAGATTTCAAAAAGGCCTCACGGCGAAAGCATACCATGCGATTATCTGAGGACAGTGCCCCGCTTACAAAAGCATACAAACATTTTCCAACCAAGTAGTCACGAAAGTCAGAAATAGCAATAAAATTAATCGAACTTTGAAGATCTTCATCTGGTTGCAGTCACAAGAGTCCCATCTACACAATAAACTTTATTTTTGTTCGATAAAGTCCCTTTTTATATCCCCAAAATGTTTTTGTTGGCTCGTTTTGTTCAGTAATCCACTGGATCAAAGGCGGTCAAAACACGCAGACGAATACATCCTAATAGTACCAGTAAAGTTAATCGAAACATGTCAAACTATGTTTATAATTAATCCTCAGTTTGTCAATTGTCTAAATAATCGATAAAATTTCAACCGGACAATAGCGTATTCAAAAGAAAGGAAAAACAACGAAGGGTGTGCAAACCAGTACTGCATGCTTCCCCAGGCCACTGACAGAAAAGTCTCTATCTTCTTAATTTTTCAGAAAACAAGCCTGAAACAATGTCTAAAGACTGTTGACATCTAGTGGAAGCCATAGGAACTGCAATCTGGGTCCTAACCCATTACACACTCAATTGGCATTCAATTGAAAACCACCCACATAAAAAAAAAGCCACTTCCTGGATGGTTTGTCCTCGGGGTTACGCCTGCCATATCAGTTCTGTTATACTCACAGACATCATTCTAACAGTTTTGGAAACTTTAGATTGTTTTCTATCCAAATCTACTAATTATATGCATATCCTAGCATCTGGGTAACAGGTAGTTTACTTTGGGCACGCTTGTTATCCAGAAGTCAAAATACTGCCCCCAAGCCAAAATAAGTTTTAAAATATGCCATTTTTCCCTTTTCTCAAACGTAAAATACAAATAAAGTTAATAAAGAATGTCCTCAAGCTTCCAATAAAGAGATATACAAGTTCTGCTCAGATTATGGCTGAACTATGCCTCTTTTAGCATCCCCAGGAGGCTAAAATCTCCTGAGTGGCACAGTGGTCTAAGGCACTGCATCTCAGTGCTAGAGGCGTCACTACAGACCCTGGTTCGATACCGGGCTGAATCACAAATGGCCATGATCGGGAGACCCATATGTCAGCGCACAATTTGCACAGTGTCGTCCGGGTTAGGGCAGGGGTAGACTGTCTTTGTAAAATAAGAATTAGTTCTTAACCGATTTGCCGAGTTAAATAAAATAAACATATTAGGTTGCTAAGTGTTGAAATAAGGTCGTTATAGTATATGAATTTTTTTTTAACTCAGTTTTTCACAATTCTTAACATTTAATCCGAGTAAAAATTCCCTGTCTTGGGTCAGTTAGGATCACCGCTTTATTTTAAGAATGTGAAATGTCAGAATAAAAGTAGAGAGAATGGTTTATTTCAGCCTTTATTTCTTTCATCACATTCCCAGTGTGTCAGAAGTTTACATTCACTCAATTAGCAATTGCCTTTAAATTGTTTAACTTGGGTCAAACATTTCGGGTAGCCTTCCACAATAAGTTGGGTGAAATTTGTCCCATTACTCCTGACAGAGCTGGTGTAACTGAGTCAGGTTTGTTGGCATCTTTGCGCGCACTCGCTTTTTCAGTTCTGCCCACAATTTTTCTAAAGGATTGAAGTCAGGGCTTTGTGATGGCTACTCCAATACCTTGACTTTGTTGTCCTTAAGCCATTTTGACACAACTTTGGAAGCATGCTTGGGGTCATTGTCCATTTGGAAGACCCATTTGCGACCAAGCTTTAACTTCCTGACTGATGTCTTGAGATGTTGCTTCAATAAATCCACAATTGTTCTACCTCATGATGCCATCTATTTTGTGAAGTGCACCAGTCCCTCCTGCAGCAAAGCATTCCCCACAACATGATGCTGCCAACCCTGTGCTTCATGGTTGGAATGGTGTTCTTCAGCTTGCAAGCATCCCCGTTTCCCTCGAAACATGACGATGGTCATTATGGCCAAACAGTTCTATTTTTTCCATCAGACCAGAGGACACTTCTCCAAAAAGTATGATCTTTGTCCCCATGTGCAGTTGCAAACCGTAGTCTAGGCTTTTTTATGGCGGTTTTGGAGCAGTGGCTTCTTCCTTGCTGAGCAGCCTTTCAGGTTATGTTGATATAGGACTCGTTTTACTGTGGATATAGATACTTTTGTACCTGTTTTCTCTAGCATTTTCACAAGGTCCTTTGCTGTTGTTCTGGGATTGATTTGCACTTTCCGCACCTAAGTACGTTAATCTCTAGGAGACAGAACGAGTCTCCTTCTTGAGAGGTATGACGGATGCGTGGTCCCAATGGTGTTTGTAACTTGTATACTATTGTTTGAACAGATGAACGTGGTACCTTCAGGCATTTGAAAATTGCTCCCACGGATGAACCAGACTTGTGGAGGTTTACCATTTTTTTTCTGAGGTCTTAGCTGATTTCTTCTGATTTTCCCATGATGTCAAGCAAAAAGGCACTGAGTTTGAAGGTAGGCCTTGAAATACATCCACAGGTACACCTCCTATCAGAAGATTCTAAAGCCATGACATCATTTTCTGGATTTCTCAAGCTGTTTAAAGGCACGGTCAACTTAGTGTATGTAAACTTCTGACCCACTGGAATTGTGATATAGTGAATTATAAGTGAAATAATCTGTCTGTAATAAATTGTTGGAAAAATGGCTTGTGCCACGCACAAAGTAGATGTCCCAAACGACTTGCCAAAACTATAGTTTGTTAACAAGACATTTGTGGAGTGGTTGAAAAACGAGTTTTAATGACGCCAACCTAAGTGTATGTAAACTTCCGACTTCAACTGTAGATCCAATATGTTACTATGATCACTATGACTGGACTAAGTAAGTTTAGCTCTCTGAACACTTGAATATGAAAAGAGCTTTATCAATGCAATTCAGAACAATGATCATTATGACGGATGTTGTGAGTGGTTGGTACCTGGCAGTCTGGGTCAGAGCAGACACTGCCCACGGCTGAGAGCTCGGTGCCGTTCCTGGTGCCACAGAACCTACAGGCGTCTGAGCTGCTGGAGGCTGGTTTCCCTGCACATAGAGGCAGAGCATTAGCTATGCACAACAAAAGGATCATACGACATCCACATCCCTGTCATTAACATCACACGGCAGATCAACAGTCATGACAGCCGGTGTCGTTTTATGATCGTAAAGAATTAGAAAGGTAGAAGCAACAAGTAGTAGCTCCACTTTACCTTCTAATAGGCTCGGTGGAAATGTAACCATATTCAGTCCCTCTCAGATCTACACAAGTGTCTAGGGGGGTAATGGTAAGCTGGGGTTGTTTCTGGACAGGGCTAGAAAGGGTCTGTTACCTGTGTGCTCCCTAAACTCCACCATGGCCTTCATGGTCTTAGAGTCGGCCAGAGCCATGAGCCAGAAGAGCTTTGTCCTCCCACAGCCCTCGTGGAGGTCCACTTTGATTGCCTCCTCTTCCTCCTTAAACACCTGGAGAGAAACAGCAGACTAGGGTTACCGCCATGTTGAATTATATTCCTGTCAGAAAGGGATGCTGCTGTAATATGAATTGGATTGTAGGGTGTTAGACATTTTCAGAATGAATGGTAATATTGAAAATACAGAGCATGACTAATCAATACCTTAAGCTAAATGCATGTCCAAAAACTGTCTTGTAAATTACTATAGCTAACATAGGGGGAAAAATCATTTTAGGTTGTATTTTGTGTAGACCATCTTTAACATTTATAGGTGGTCAGGTCTTCACAAATGAGGGTATACACATTATTGCAGGTGGCAAAAAAGGTGAAAGAAGAATGACATTTTGACAGGCTCCCAGTCTAGTGCCTTCAGAAAGTATTCATATTGCTTGACTTATTTCACATTTTGTCTTATAGCCTGAATTAAAAAAGTCCTAAACAGATTTATATACACAATAATGACATAGTGAATACATGATTTTAGAAAATGTTGCTAATTGATTGAAAATGAAATACAGAAATTTAATTGACATAAGTATTCACACCCCTGAGTCAATAGTTTGTATAAGCATCTTTGGCAGCGATTACGGTTTTGGGTCTTTCTGGGTAAGAGCTTTCCACACCTGCATTGTCCAACATTTGCCCAATATTCTGTTCAGAATTCTTCAGGCTTTGACAAATTGGTTGTTGATCATTGACAGAACCATTTCCAGGTCTTGCCATAGATTTTTAAGTAGATTTAAGTCAGAACTGTAACTCGCCCACTCAGGAACATTCACTGTCTTCTTGGTAAGCAACTCCAGTATAGATTTGCCCTTGTGTTGTAGATTATTGTCCTGCTGAAAGGTGAATTCATCTCCCAGTGTCTGGTGGAAAGCAGACAACCAGGTTTCCTCTAGGATTTATGTAACTATGTGTGTGTGGGGTACAGAGATAAGGTAGTCGTTCAAAAGTCATGTTAACCTTTTGTAACTAGGGGACAGTATTTTCATTTTTGGATAAAAAACATTCCCGTTTTAAACGGGATATTTTGTCACGACAAGATGCTTGACTATGCATATAATTGACAGCTTTGGATAGAAAACACTCTGACGTTTCCAAAACTGCAAAGATATTGTCTGTGAGTGCAAGTGCAACAGAACTGATGTTACAGGCGAAACCCAGATAAAAATCCAACCAGGAAGTGCCCCATATTTTGAAAGCCCTGCATGCCAAAGACTCCTTATATGGCTGTGAATGGGCTCCGAATGAGCTTACGCTTTCTACGTATTCCCCAAGGTGTCTACAGCATTGTGACGTATTTTTACTCATTTATGTTGAAGAATAGCCGTAAGGGACCACATTGAGCAAGTGGTCACATGATGGCTCCCGCAGAAAATCTTGCGTAAAGTACACAAGTAGCCATTTTTCCAATCGCTTCTTATGAGAAACCAATGGTCCCGGTGGATATTTTATTGAATAGATGTGAAAAACACCTTGAGGATTGATTCTAAACAACGTTTGCCATGTTTCTGTCGATATTATGGAGCTAATTTGGAAAAAAGTTTGGCGTTGTAGTGACTGCATTTTCCGGTCAATTTCTCAGCCAAACGTGAAGAACAAACGGAGTTATTTAGCCTACAAAAATGATCTTTCTGGAAAAAATTAACATTTGCTATCTAACTGGGAGTCTCCTGAGTGAAAACATCTGAAGTTCTTCAAAGGTAAATGATTTAATTTGATTGCTTTTCTTATTTTCGTGAAAATGTTGCCTGCTGGTAGCAGAGCCTAGCATAGCATTATGCGATGATAAACGTACATTTGTTTAGCGTTGGCTGTAAAGCATATTTTGAAAATCTGAGATGACAGTGTGATTAACAAAAGGCTAAGCTGTGTCTCAATATATTTCATTTGTGACTTTCATGAATAGGAACATTTTCTAGGGATATTTATGGCCGCTGCGTTATGCTAATTAGTTTGAGGCTATGATTACGCTCCCGCTTGCGGGGTGGGTAGTATCAAGAAGTTAAACACTATTATTGCACACAGAGTGAATCTATGCAACTATATGTGACTTGTTTTAATCTGGAATTTATTTAGACTTGCCATAACAAAGGGCTGAATACTTATTGACTGAAGAAATTTCAGCTTTTCATTTTTAAGTAATTTGAAAATATTTCTAAAAACATCATTCCTCTTTGACATTATGGGGTATTGTGTGTAGGCAAGTGACATTTTTGTTATTTAATTTAACACATTTTAAATTCAGTCTAACACAAAATGTGGAAAAAGTCCAGGGCTGTGAATACTTTCTGAAGGCAATGGAATGACTGGGAGCAGATTGCCACCTACAGGTGAATGTGGGTACTACTGACCTGTCTCTGATGGGAGCGTGTGCGTCGGTGCAGGTGGAGGAAGCGGTCACAGTCGGTACACAGGTTACCACACATGTTACACAGGATGATGGCTGCAGTCTCGCTGTCGTCATGGTTATCGCACATAGGCTGTGGATGGGAGCACGAGACTTTCGGTTACAACCTGAACACCTCGGCAAGGCTGTGCACAGACCTTTCAGGGGGCAAGTGCAAAAAAAAAGGGCACTCCCAGCTTGAATTTGTGACTAGTTTAAGAAAACTAGTCGTATGACGCCCATCACTATTTCACAAGAAAGCCATTTGGCAGAAATGCCTTCTATAACATGTGAACTTTCATGCCATCTGTAAACACAAATAAAATTGTTACATTACGAGCCTAGTTGGTTTAGCCACAGAAATTTCATTTCAAGTTCAAGTGTACTGTTAGCTAGCTAATGCTAGCTGACGTTACGTGTATGATCTGTGTAGTAATATTATTCATATCTCAGAGCCATTAGCATTGCTAGTTATAGCCTAATGTTACAGCAGCTAGCTAACATTGAACCTGGTTGGTTATCTGCCTGCAGATTCAAGCAGGGTAGTAACATTATGAGCTGGGAATAAGGCTCATTGTTCAGCTAGCTAGCAACACGTCTAAACAAAAGACTCCACTATGCAAGTAACCATTTCAATAGAATGTTCATGATGGTACTGCGACAACTGTCGATAGACATAGCTGGTAAATTCGCTCTGGCTATCTACTCCAATTTCAGAGCACTCACACATATTTAAATTGTTGCCAGCAGCACAGTTACAGTCACCAACGCTCTGGATAACATAAAAACAGCCAGTTGAAGTCGGAAGTTTACATACCCCTTAGCCAAATACATTTAAAGTCTTTACAATTCCTGAAATTTAATCCTAGTAACAATTCCCTGTCTTAAGGTCAGTTAGGATCACCACTTTATTTTAAGAATGTGAAATGTCAGAATAATAGTAGAGAGAATGATTTATTTCATCACATTCCCAGTGGGTCAGAAGTTTACATACACTCAATTAGAATTTAGTAGCATTGCCTTTAAAGTGTTTAACTTGGGTCAAACGTTTCGGGTAGCCTTCCACAAGCTTCCCACAAAATGTTGGGTGAATTTTGGCCCATTCCTCCTGACAGAGCTGGTGTAACCGAGTCAGGTTTGTAGGCCTCCTTGCTCGCACACGCCTTTTCAGTTCTGCCCACACATTTCGATAGCATTGAGGTCAGGGCTTTGTGATGGCCACTCCAATACCTTGACTTTGTTGTCCCTAAGCCATTTTGACACAACTTTGGAAGCATGCTTGGGGTCATTGTTCATTTGGAAGACCCATTTGCGACCAAGCTTTAACTTCCTGCCTGATGTCTTGAGATTTGTATTTAATATATCCACATAATTTTCCTACCACATGATGCCATCTATTTTGTGAAGTGCACCAGTACCTCCTGCAGCAAAGCATCCCCCACAACATGATGCTGCCACCCCCGTGCTTCACGGTTGGGATGGTGTTCTTCAGCTTGCAAGCCTCCCCCTTGAATGTAGGCCTTGAAATACATCCACATGTACACCTCCAATTGACTCAAATTAGGTCAATTAGCCTATCAGAAGCTTCTAAAGCCTGACATTTTCTGGAATTTTCCAAGCTGTTTAGAGGCACAGTCAACATATTGTATGTTTTGTGAATTGTGATACAATGAATTATAAGTTAAATAACCTGCCTGTAAACAATTGTTGGAAAAATTACTTGTGTCATGCACAAAGACTTGCCAAAACACTAGACAAGACATTTGTGGAGTGTTGAAAAATGAGTTTTAATGACTCCAACCTAAGTGTACGTAAACTTCCGACTTCAACTGTAGCTAGCTATACACTCGACCAGACAACTGTGGAAAAGGCGCAGCCGGGCGCGGGTACATGGCAGTTCAACATGCTCAACCAACGGACAGTGTGGGGGTGGTGGCGACTTACGGGTAGTAGTGTCTGAACAACAATGACAAAAAAATAACCTCAGATTTTTAAAAAAATCTTCACATATGTTGTAGCTTAGACCTTTATGTCTTAAGATTTTTGTGTTGTGCCCGCCTCTGTTGAGACATGTTCTTGAACACACATCATGTTTTGGCTGCTAATTATGCTAAAATTGGAATAACATTTTATTTTTTATTTTTTGTTGAATTTTACCCCCTTTTTTTTACCCAATTTCGTGGTTTAGTAGCTACTATCTTGTCTCATCGCTACAACTCCCGTACGGGCTTGGGAGAGACAAAGGTTGAAAGTCATGCGCCCTCCGATACACAACCCAACCAAGCCACACTGCTTCTTATCACAGCGCCATCCAAAGAGTCTCTGGTGGCACAGCTGGAGCTGCAGTACAGCGCACTTAACCACTGCGCCACCCGGGAAGCCTGGGAATAACATTTTAAGTAAACTTTTAAATTATATTATAAAGACTTGAATGGGAATATATGTTTGTTTTTTAATGTCAATAATGTCAATAAAATAATGTCAATATATACATAACAGAATAGGCATGACCATTTAAGTTTACATGCTAAGGTGGATGGACCTGCGGTCATCTTTGTGATAGTATTTAGAAGTTAACATTTACATTTCAATGGTGTACCAGCTAAACTGCAGTGGTCTGATGGGATCCATTCTATGAATCCTATTTCTATGATTGAAATTACACTCACCCTGAATTCAAGAGCACAACACTAAAACCTCAGATGATGTGAATTAAGGTCTAAGCTACAACATATGCAATTTATTTTTAAGGAATACTCAAATTGTTTATCTTTTCCAGTGATAAAGACATGGGGGGTATGCAAACAGTTCAACTGAGCACCTTAATCTTGTGAAAGTTTTGGCATTCAGGTCCTACTTCCATGAGCAAACATGTATGGAAGTTTTGTTTAAATCAAAAGGGATGCTGTCATAAATTGATTGAATTAAAATTGATTTACCATATAGTCTATGAATGGAAATTTAAAAATGATCGTATTTCTAAGGAATTCGCTTTTGAGTGCTTACAATTGAAAACAGCTTCTGATTGTATTGGTTACAAGTTACAATGCAAAGTCTTGACTCTATATTGCTTTGCCAAAGTGCACATGTTCTATGAGGCCAATATGGACAAGTTACCATCTGTTTCTGCTGTCCATCTTTGCCCATCCAGCGGCCCGAGGACAGCCTGTCCACATGATCCTGGTCCAACACACACAGAGAGGCCAGGGCCAGCCACAACTACAGTACAGAGAGAGAGGACAGAGAGGATAAAGGAGAATATCCCAAGAATGTACTCAAATACACTAACCTGACATATGTGTAAGGACAAACATCTGTCACACACACAGACAGAGCGCAGTTCATACAAATGCTTCACCCACACGCCAGACCTGTGTTCAAATACATGTGTATTTTGATTATTTGTTATAGCTACTTACTTTCTGTGTATTGATTATTTTCAAATAATGTGGCCAAAATATTTTAAATAATTTTTAAATAATGTCCTATAAATGATAATGTCCAACTATAATGTCTTACTATTTGACATTTTTTTCAAATACTTATTTACAAATGCATTATTTCAAATACACCTAGGTTCAAATGCATGGTTGTATTTATTTGATTTTAAATACATGCCAATACTTTCCAAGTGTATTTCCAAACACATTCCAATATTAAACTACTGTATTAAAAGATAAAAAAATTATACACACACATATATATATACACATACATACATACACACACACATATATATATATACATATACACACACACACACATATATATATATATATATATATATATATACACACACACATACATATACACACACACACACATACGTACGTATATATATATATATACACACAGTGGGGCAAAAAAGTATTTAGTCAGACACCAATTGTACAAGTTCTCCCACTTAAAAAGATGAGAGGCCTGTAATTTTCATAATAGGTACACTTCAACTATGACAGACAAAATGAGAGAGAAAAAAATCCAGAAAATCACATTGTATGATTTAATGAATTTATTTGCAAATTATGGTGGAAAATAAGTATTTGGTCAATAACAAAAGTTCATCTCAATACTTTGTTATATACCCTTTGTTGGCAATGACAGAGGTCAAATGTTTTCTGTAAGTCTTCACAAGGTTTTAACACACTGTTGCTGGTATTTTGGTCCATTCCTCCATGCAGATTTCCTCTAGAGCAGTTATGTTTTGGGGCTGTTGGTGGGCAACACGGACTTTTAACTCCCTCCAAAGATTTTCTATGGGGTTGAGATCTGGAGACTGGCTAGGCCACTCCAGGACCTTGAAGTGCTTCTTACGAAGCCACTCCTTCGTTGCCCGGGCGGTGTGTTTGGGATCATTGTCATGCTGAAAGACCCAGCCACGTTTCATCTTCAATGCCCTTGCTGATGGAAGGAGGTTTTCACTCAAAATCTCACAATACATGGCCCCATTCATTCTTTCCTTTACACGGATCAGTCGTCCTGGTCCCTTTGCAGAAAAACAGCCCCAAAGCATGATGTTTCCACCCCCATGCTTCACAGTAGGTATGGTGTTCTTTGGATGCAACTCAGCATTCTTTGTCCTCCAAACACGACGAGTTGAGTTTTTTCCAAAAAGTTCTATTTTGGTGTCATCTGACCACATGACATTCTCCCAATCTTCTTCTGGAACATCCAAATGCTCTCTAGCAAACTTCAGACGGGCCTGGACATGTACTGGCTTAAGCAGGGGGACACGTCTGGCACTGCAGGATTTGAGTCCCTGGTGGCGTAGTGTGTTACTGATGGTAGGCTTTGTTACTTTGGTTCCCAGCTCTCTGCAGGTCATTCACTAGGTCCCCCCGTGTGGTTCTGGGATTTTTGCTCACCTTTCTTGTGATCATTTTGACCCCACGGGGTGAGATCTTGCGTGGAGCCCCAGATCGAGGGAGATTATCAGTGGTCTTGTATGTCTTCCATTTCCTAATAATTGCTCCCACAGTTGATTTCTTCAAACCAAACTGCTTACCTATTGCAGATTCAGTCTTCCCAGCCTGGTGCAGGTCTACAATTTTGTTTCTGGTGTCCTTTGACAACTCTTTGGTCTTGGCCATAGTGGAGTTTGGAGTGTGACTGTTTGAGGTTGTGGACAGGTGTCTTTTATACTGATAAAAAGTTCAAACAGGTGCCATTAATACAGGTAATGAGTGGAGGACAGAGGAGCCTCTTAAAGAAGAAGTTACAGGTCTGTGAGAGACAGAAATCTTGCTTGTTTGTAGGTGAGCAAATACTTATTTTCCACCATAATTTGCAAATAAATTCATTAAAAATCCTACAATGTGATTTTCTGGATTTCTTTCTCTCATTTTTTCTGTCATAGTTGAAGTGTACCTATGATGAAAATTACAGGCCTCTCTCATCTTTTTAAGTGGGAGAACTTGCACAATTGGTGGCTGACTAAATACTTTTTTGCCCAACTGTATATATATATATACACACACACACACATACACATATATATATACACACACATATACACACACATACATATACATATATAAATATACATATATATATACACATATACATATGTATATATACACACACATATATATATACACACACATACACACACATATATAAATAAATACTTCGAAATGTATGTGAAAGTAATTGAAATAGTATTTGAACCAAGGCGCGCGGTAGTGTGATATGAAAACAGCCGTACCCGGGTGGTGGCGATGCAGCGGACTGGCGAGCGATGCTCCTCCTCCATCTTGGTGAGGGCGATGATGGTCTCAGCAATGGCGTTCTTCGTCACCCGAGACCAGGCGTCCGACAGGTGTCCGGCAGCCATGTCTTTGACCAGCTTGATGATGATCTCAGCAATCTGAGGGGGAGTGGATCCCTTCATCCACCAGTGGCTCTCCCCCCGGCGAATGTAGCTGCACATGGAGAGAGGCAGTGTTCCACCAATGTGTTCAGTGTGGGACATAATACTAGAGATATGATAAGCAAAACAAGGAGAAATCGCATCTGATAAGACAATATACAAACAACCACAAATGAGAATTAGTTTGAGAATATCTCAAAATGCTTGTTGATGAAGTCATGTATTGTTTTTGATAACCCATCCAGGTGGGCTACCTTTATAGTACCAGGGTTGTTAGGGCACAACCCTGCAAAACGTCTAGCAAAAGAAAACAAAAACAAGCTTTTTTAATAGGAGAAGCCCACATAGTCATAGTCCCTCCCCATTTCACTGTTTATTTTTACAATTTTATTTAATTTCATGCCGAAGGAACAACACCGTCACCCAGGTACATCTCAAAGTTGTGGTCTCACCTGGAGTTGAAGATCATGGGCAGTGTGACCGTGGTAACACCTTTGCCTGCCGCCATGCCCGCCGTGCCGGAAATGGTGGTCCCCTTGGCCTTGAGCTGCACGGTGAGTGCCTTGGCGATGCAGCCCAGGAACATGTCCAGGATGCCCAGCTTGTTCCAGTCACCCTTCTCAGTCGAGTGGATGATGTCACTGATATCAGCAGGCGGCAGGGCCTTGACGCCGATGATGCTGGCCAGGCGCACAGGCGTCACCTCGGGGAGGACACGACGGAGGAGAGAGGTCACCTGGGAGAAAGGGGACAGGTGAAGGGTGAGAATGGATAGCCATGTGGTCAATGTTATCAAACGGTTGGAGTGATATACTGTACATCATGCAGAGATTTTCTTTGGCTTTACTGATGTTATAGGGGGACTGAATTAATTGATTTGGCCAAGTTTTTTTTCCACCATTACTGACGCAAAAAGAGTTTGGAGTGAGTTATGTTCGCTAATAGCCTACCGTTGTGTGTTCCTCTTGACTTGAAATATCCCAAACAGCCACCGTCCGTGTGAACAATGGCATAGCAAACGGGTGATGCCACATGACAACGCAAACGTTCCCATATCAATGATTAAAACATTCCCAAACCAGAAACCGTGGATTGATGGCAGCATTCGCGTGAAACTGAAAGCGCGAACCACTGCTTTTAAGGTGACCGGAAACATGACTGAATTCAAACAGTGTAGCTATTCCCTCCGCAAGGCAATCAAACAAGCTAAGCGTCAGTATAGAGACAAAGTAGAATCGCAATTCAACGGCTCAGACACAAGAGGTATGTGGCAGGGTCTACAGTCAATCACGGATTACAAAAAGAAAACCAGCCCAGTCACGGACCAGGATGCCTTACTCCCAGGCAGACTAAATAACTTTTTTGCCCGCTTTGAGGACAATACAGTGCCACTGACACGGCCCGCAACCAAAACATGCGGACTCTCCTTCATTGCAGCCAAGGTGAGTAAAACATTTAAACGTGTTAACCCTCGCATGGCTGCAGGCCCAGACGGCATCCCCAGCTGCGCCCTCAGAGCATGCGCAGACCAGCTGGCTGGTGTGTTTACGGACATATTCAATCAATCCCTATCCCAGTCTGCTGTTCCCACATGTTTCAAGAGGGCCACCATTGTTCCTGTTCCCAAGAAAGCTAAGGTAACTGAGCTAAACGACTACCGCCCCGTAGCACTCACTTCCGTCATCATGAAGTGCTTTGAGAGACTAGTCAAGGACCATATCACCTCCACCCTACCTGACACCCTAGACCCAATCCAATTTGCTTACCGCCCAAATAGGTCCACAGACGATGCAATCTCAACCACACTGCACACTGCCCTAACCCATCTGGACAAGAGGAATACCTATGTGAGAATGCTGTTCATCGACTACAGCTCAGCATTTAACACCATAGTACCCTCCAAACTCGTCATCAAGCTCGAGACCCTGGGTCTCGACCCCGCCCTGTGCAACTGGGTACTGGACTTCCTGACGGGCCGCCCCCAGGTGGGGAGGTTAGGAAACAACATCTCCACCCCGCTGATCCTCAACACTGGGGCCCCACAACGGTGCGTTCTGAGCCCTCTCCTGTACTCCCTGTTCACCCACGACTGCGTGGCCACGCACGCCTCCAACTCAATCATCAAGTTTGTGGACGACACAACAGTGGTAGGCTTGATTACCAACAACGACGAGACGGCTAACAGGGAGGAGGTGAGGGCCCTCGGAGTGTGGTGTCAGGAAAATAAGCTCACACTCAACGTCAACAAAACTAAGGAGATGATTGTGGACTTCAGGAAACAGCAGAGGGAACACCCCCCTATCCACATCGATGGAACAGTAGTGGAGAGGGTAGTAAGTTTTAAGTTCCTCGGCGTACACATCACAGACAAACTGAATTGGTCCATCCACACAGACAGCATCGTGAAGAAGGCGCAGCAGTGCCTCTCCAACCTCAGGCGGCTGAAGAAACTCGGCTTGTCACCAAAAGCACTCACAAACTTCTACAGATGCACAATCGAGAGCATCCTGTCGGGCTGTATCACCGCCTGGTACGGCAACTGCTCCGCCCACAACCGTAAGGCTCTCCAGAGGGTAGTGAGGTCTGCACAACGCATCACCGGGGGCAAACTACCTGCCCTCCAGGACACCTACACCACCCGATGTCACAGGAAGGCCATAAAGATCATCAAGGACAACAACCACCCGAGCCACATCCTGTTCACCCCGCTATCGTCCAGAAGGCGAGGTCAGTACAGGTGCATCAAAGCTGGGACCGAGAGACTGAAAAACAGCTTCTATCTCAAGGCCATCAGACTGTTAAACAGCCACCACTAACATTGAGTGGCTGCTGCCAACACACTGACTCAACTCCAGCCACTTTAATAATGGGAATTGATGGGAATTGATGTAACATATATCACTAGCCACTTTAAACTATGCCACTTTGTTTACATACTCATCTCATATGTATATACTGTACTCGATACCATCTACTGCATCTTGCCTATGCCGCTCTGTACCATCACTCATTCATGTATCTTTATGTACATATTCTTTATCCCTTTACATTTATGTGTATAAGGTAGTAGTTTTGGAATTGTTAGCTAGATTACTCGTTGGTTATTACTGCATTGTCGGAACTAGAAGCACAAGCATTTCGCTACACTCGCATTAACATCTGCTAACCATGTGTATATGACAAATACAATTTGATTTGATTTGAAACTTGATTGGTCAAGAATCTCAAGTTCTGAGCATTTCCATATCTTTAATGACAGTTGTTTGTGATGTTAACGTTAGCTCATGAATGTAAGGATGTTTGAGTTGGGAAAAATAAATCAGATGTTAATATATTAACCTATAATAGTTATTTATATACATACGTTATATGACAGTGCATTTGGAAAGTATTCAGACCCCTTGACTTTTTCCACATTTTGTTACATTAGTCTTATTCTAAAATTGATTAAATTGTTGTTGTTTTTCCTTATCAATCTTCACACAATACATCATAATGACAAATCAAAAACGTGATTCCAAGTCCACTTGTGGTAAATTCAGTTGATTGGACATTATTTGGGAAGGCATACACCTGTCTATATAAGGTCCCACAGTTGACAGTGCATGTCAGAGCAAACACCAAGTCATGAGGTTGAAGCACTTGTTCATAGAGCTTCGAGACCGGATTGTGTCGAGTCACTGATCTGGGGAAGGGTACCAAAAAAAAAGTCTGCAGCATTGAAGGTCCCCAAGAACACAGTGGCTTCCATCATTCTTAAATGGAAGAGGTTTGGAACCACCAAGACTTCCTAGAGCTGGCCGTCCGGCCAAACTGAGCAATTGGGGGAGAAGGACCTTGTTCAGGGAGGTGACCAAGAACCAGATGGTTACTCTGACAAAGCTGTAGAATTCCTTTGTGGAGATGGGAGAACCTTCCAGAAGGACAACCTTCTCTGCAGCACTCCACCAATCAGACGTTTATGGTAGAGTAGCCAGACGGATGCCACTCCAGCTTGGCGTTTGCCAAAAGGCACCAGCATGAGAATCAAGATTCTCTGGTCTGATGAAACCAATATTGAACGATTTGGCCTGAATGCCAACTGTCATGTCTGGAGGAAACCTGGCACTACTGTGAAGCATGGTGGCAGCATCATGCTGTGGGTATGTTTTTCAGCGGCAGGGACTGGGAGATTAGTCAGGGTTGAGGGAACGATGAACAGAGCAAAGTACAGAGAAACCTGTTTAGCTTTGTCATGATGTTGTATTGTCTGTAGATTGATGGGGGGGGGGGGGGGGGGTTCCTGAATCATGTCTGGTTTCCTGAATCATGACAATCTTAAAGACATATCAACATATCTGGTTCAAAACTGTCTATATGCTATCAGTATTAGTCATAAACAATTGTATTAGTTGCAAAAGTGGTAGAACTTTGGTCATAAAGTCAGTATCTTCCAAAACTGATATTAACAAGATTTAAAGATTCTAGGGGTACGTAAGAGTTCTTTGAGGGATTTAGATTTCAACCTGCCGACATGTCAATGGCTGCCAGCACCCGAATAACCAACCTTCAGCCCGCCCTTTTTCTTTACAGACAGCAGAGCTAATTGAGGCATTAGCACAGTGTCTCCGGACTCATTTGATTGACATAATTTGAGACAACGAATAAGACAACAAATGAGAGGATCTCTGAAAGCACCATTCTATTGCATTAACTATTGCATTACAATGTCCCATTAATTCAAATTCGTAAAATAGAACCACTGATTTGATCCATGTCGTCTTCTAAAGCAACGAACATTGTAACTAATGTTATGTTAAAAGAACGAGACATGTTTGTTATTAACAGACCTGCTAACCTTGAAGTATTTTTACGAGTACCACCTCGTGGCTGCACTCCCGGCCCCGGACCCCACGACGGCACACGTACGACACCCACACCACTCAAATCAAAGGCATATGCATTTTTTTCCTCTAATATTGATGTTGGCATAAGAGTGCCTTGGTAGGAATGGTACTTGTTATTTGGCTGCTCTTAAGTAGCTACAGTAACTAGAAATACATTTTAATGTACAACCAGGGCTCTCCCTATGAGTTTATGACAAGTTGTTGCTGATATAGGCCTAATGTTGGGTAGAGGGGAGATCCGGAGGGGGTCAGTGGAGTTGGAGCATTTAGAATTTCAGAAAAACCTGTAACTGCCATTTCCTGAAACATTGAATCTTAAATTATATCAAACAATGTAGCCAACATAGTGGTCTAGTGTTTGATTCTAAATTAAATTGAGGTGGTCTCAATGACACTAACATTGTCGATTATATTCATTAGCTGTCTAGTATGTGGAAAGTCTAGTGAATGTAAACGGGCTTCATTTAGTTTGGGGACAACATTCTGAATAATTCAACTACTGGATGTAATGTGAAAGTCTAGCCAACTGTATTTGGAATATGAAACAATTGAACTAGGCCTATATGAGCTCGTTTCAGATCGCCATCCCTGACATAATCCATCAAGTTAGGTCTGACTTCTAAACTCAGGAAAAAAAAGAAACATCCCTTTTTCAGGACCCTGTCTTGCAAAGATAATTTGTAAAAATCCAAATAATTTCACAGATCTTCATGGTAAAGGGTTTAAACACTGTTTCCCATGGATGTTCAATGAACCATAAACAATTAATGAAAATGCACCTGTGGAACGGTCGTTAAGACACTAACAGCTTACAGACGGTAGGCAATTAAGGTCACAGTTATGAAAACTTTTCAAAGAGGCATTTCTACTGACTCTGAAAAACACCAAAAGAAAGATGCCCAGGGTCCCTGCTCATCTGTGTGAACGTGCCTTAGGCATGCTGCAAGGAGGCATGAGGACTGCAGAAGTGGCCAGAGAAATAAATTGTCTGTACTGTGAGACGCCTAAGACAGCGCTACAGGGAAACAAGACGGACAGCTGATCGTCCTCGCAGTGGCGAAGGAATGAGCGTTACACCGAGGCCTGCACTTTGGAGCGGGAACGATTTGGAAGTGGAGGGTCTGTTATGGTCTGGGGCAGTGTGTCACAGCATCATCGGACTGAGCTTAATGCAGCTGGTGGCCACACCAGACCTTGATTTTGACCCTCCCTTTGTTCAGGGACAAGAATTCCAGAACATATTCCAGTCTGTGCTAGCAAAGCAGCTTAGCATCTGCTTTAACTGACCACTTTTTTAATTGACCGAGTCACTGGTGCTTCCTGCTTACATTTTTGCATGTAATCAGGAGGATAGAATTATGGTTAGATTTGCCAAATGGAGGGCGAGGGAGAGCTCTGTACACATCTCTCTGTGTGGAGTATAGGTGGTCTAAAGTTTTTTTTCCCTCTGGTTGCACATTTATTAACATGCTGGTAGAAATTTGGTAAAACTGATTTAAGTTTCCTTGCATTAAAGTCCCCAGCCACTAGGAGTGCCGTGTCTGGATGAGCATTTTCTTGTTTTCTTATGGTGGTATACAGCTCATTGAGTGTGGACTTAGTGCCAGCATCGGTCTGTGCTGGAATGTAGACAGCTACGGTAAAATACAGCTTAAAACTCTCCAGGCAGATAGTATCTCATGATAAGACCACACTATCTCCAGGCAAAAGATAGATATCTGCACCAGCTGTTGATAAGACCACACATGTCTTACCAGAGTCTGCAAAACTATCCTGCCGATAGAGCATATAAACTGCCAGCTGTATGTTATTCAGCCACGACTCGGTGAATCATAAGATATTACAGTTTTTAATGTCCTGTTGGTAGTATAATCTTGCTCATAGGTCATCGATTTTATTTTCCAATGACTGCACGTTGACCAAAAGGACGGGATGGCAATGGGGTTTTACTCGCTTGCCTTCGAATTCTTAGTAGGCAGCCCGAACCACACCCCCTTTTTCTCAGTCTTCTCTTCACGCAAATGACGGGGATTTGGACCTGTTCCCGGGAAAGCAGTATATCCTTCACGTCGGACTCATTAAAGGAAAAAGCTTTTTCCAGTTCGTGGTGAGTAATTGCCACTTCTCAGTAAAAGGCACAAGACTGCCCGCTTGGAGTTTGCCAAAAGGCACCTAAAGGACTCTGACCATTAGAAACAAGATTCTCTGGTCTGATGAAACCAAGATTGAACTATTTGGCCTGAATGTCAAGCGTCGCGTCCGGAGGAAACCTGGCACCATCCCTACGGTGAAGCATGGCGGCAGCATCATGCTGTGGGTATGTTTTTCAGTGGCAGGGACTGGGAGACTAGTCAGGATCGAGGGATAAGATTTATGGAGCAAAGTACAGAGATATCCTTAATCAAAACCTGCTCCAGAGCACTCAGGACAGAACAGGGACCCTACGCACACAGCCAAGACATTGCATGAGTGGCTAAGGGACAAGTCTCTGAAGATTTGGGGTATTGTGTGTAGATAGATTTTTTCCTCTATTTAATCAATTTTAGAATAAGGCTGTAAATGTAACAAAATGTAGATAAAGTCAAGGGGTCTAAATACTTTCTGATTGCACTGTATTATGACATTTTGGTATATTTTTGTTCGCTTTGGTCTTTGGCAAGGGTTTTTTCGGATGTTCGTGCACGCCAGTAGCTGAAGTCTACGCACCTTGGTCAACGAAGTCTACGCACCTTGTTGATTGGTCAACAGTAGGGATTCTTCAATGAAGTGTTTGTCATTCAACGAGAGACGACTCATTTTCAAGCACGTTATTTCATTGACAAATAATGCACCAAACATCTCAGTTAGATGTAAAATTCCTGGACTAAGATCTCCTCGGCAAAAATAACTAAATTAATGTTAGATTTCTTGAGTTATCTTAGATAAATTCTGACTATATTGAGGAAGTCTCAATATGGATCAACATCACTATTGATGTTTTTTCTAGTTTGTCAAGTGAAAGTCTTTATTTCACCAGGTAGGCCAGTTGAGAACAAGTTCTCATTTACAACTGCGACCTGGCCAAGATAAAGCAAAACAGTGCGACACAAACAACAACACAGAGTTACACATTGAATAAACAAACATACAGTCAATAACACAATAGAAAAAGTCTATATACAGTGTGTGCAAATGAGGTAAGATAAGGGAGGTAAGGCAATAAATAGGCCATAGTTGCGAAATAATTACAATTTAGCAATTAAACACTGGAGTGATAGATGTGCAGAAGATGAATGTGCAAGTAAAGATACTGGGGTGCAAAGGAAAACAAAAATAATAATAGTATGGGGGTGAGGTAGTTGGATGGGCTATTTACAGATGGGCTATGACAGATGCAGTGATCTGTGAGCTGCTCTGACAGCTGGTGCTTAAAGTTAGTGAGGGAGATATAGATCTGTAACAGTTTGCGTCTAGAGTGTCTCCCCCTTTGAAGAGGGGAATGACCGAGGCAGCTTTCCAATCTTTGGGGATCTCAGACAATACAAAAAAGAGGTTGAACAGGCTAGTAAAATGGGTTGCAACAATTGCGGCGGATAATAGATTTTGCAGCTCTTTCAGAACATTGGCTATCTGGATTTGGGTGAAGGAGAAATGCGGGGGGCTTGGGCAAGTTGCTGTGGGGGATGCAGGGCTGTTGACCGGGTAGGGGTAGCCAGGTGGAAAGCATGGCCAGACGTAGAAAAATGCTTGAAATTCCCAATTATAGTGGATTTATTGGGCAGCTGGGAGGAGGTGTTCTCATTCGCCATGGACTTTACAGTGTTCCAGAACTTTTGGGGAGTTTGTGCTACAGGATGCAAATTTCTGTTTGAAAAAGCTAGCCTTGTCTTTCCTAACTGCCTGTGTATGAATGTTTTTGTGCTGGTCAAGGGCAGTCAGGTCTGGAGTGAACCAAGGACTATATGTGTTCCTGGTTCTAATTTTTTTTTTAATGGGGCATGCTTATTTAAGATGGTGAGGAAAGCACTTCTAAAGAATAACCAGGCATCCTCTACTGACGGAATGAGGTCGTTTGACCGCAGACCCATTAAGGACGCAGGCAATGAGGCAGTGATCGCTGAGATCCTGGTTGAAGACAGCAGAGGTGTATTTGGAGGGCAGGTTGGTTAGGATGATATCTATGAGGGTGCCCGTGTTTGCGGATTTGGGGTTGTACCTGGTAGGTTCATTGATAATTTGTGTGAGATTGAGGGCATCTAGCTTAGATTGTAGGACAGCCGGGGTGTTAAGCATGTCCCAGTTTAGGTCACCTAACAGTACGAGCTCTGACGATAGATGGGGGGCAATCAATTCACATATGGTGTCCAGGGCACAGCTGGGGGCAGAAGGTGGTCAATAGCAAGCAGCAACGGTGAGAGACTTGTTTCTGGAAAGGTGGATTGTTTGGGTATAGTATGACAGAACTCTGCAGGCTATCTCTGCAGTAGATTTCAACTCCACCCCCTTTGGCAGTTCTGTCTTGTTGGAAAATGTTATAGTTAGGAATGGAAATTTCAGGGTTTTTGGTAGCCTTCCTAAGCCAGGATTCAGACACTACTAGGACATCCGGGTTGGCAGTGTGTGCTAAAGCAGTGAATAAAACAAATTTAGGGAGGAGGCTTCTCATGTTAACCTGTTGGTACTAGGGGGCAGTATTTTAATTTTTGAAAAAACTAAGTTCCCATTTTAAACAGGATATTTTGTCAGGAAAAGATGCTAGAATATGCATATAATTGACAGCTTAGGATAGAAAACACTAACGTTTCCAAAACTGTAAAGATATTGTCTGTGAGTATAACAGAAAAATCCAATCCGGAAGTGCCCCAGGTTTTGAAAGCACTGCTTTCCAATGACTCCCTATTTGGCTGTGAATGTACCATCAACGAGCTTACGCTTTCTACGTATTCCCCAAGGTGTCTACAGCATTGTGACGTAGTTTTACGCATTTCTGTTGAAGAATAGCCGCAGGCTATACATTGCGTAAGTGGTCACATGGTGGCTCCGAGAGAGATTCTCGCGTAAAATACAGAGGTAGCCATTACTTCAATCGGTCCTAGAGAAAAACAAATTGTCCCGACGGATATATTATCGAATAGATATTAGAAAAACACCTTGAGGATGGATTCTAAACGACGTTTGCCATGTTTCTGTCGATATTATGGATTATGGATATTACGGCGTTGTGGTGACCACAATTTCCGGGCGATTTCTCAGCCAAACGTGAAGAACAAACGGAGCTGTTTCGACTACAAAAATAATATTTTGGGAAAAAATAAACTTTGGCTATCTACCTGGGAGTCTCGTGCGTGAAAACATCCGAAGTTCATCAAAGGTAAACAATTTAATTTGATTGATTTTCTGATTTCCGTGACAAGGTTGCCTGCTGCTAGCAAGGCATAATGCTATGCGAGGCTATGATAAACTTACACAAATGCTTGTCTAGCATTGGCTGTAAAGCATATTTTGAAAATCTGAGATGACAGGGTGATTAACAAAAGGCTAAGCTGTGTTCCAATATATTTCACTTGTGATTTTCATGAATAGGAAGATTTTCTAGGAAGATTTATGTCCGTTGCGTTATGCTAATTCGTGTCAGGCGATGATTACGCTCCCGGGATCCGGATTTGAGTCACAAGAAGTTTTAACATGCATGAAACCAAGGCTTTTACGGTTACAGAAGTCAACAACTGAGAGCGCCTGGAGAATGGGAGTGGAGCTAGGCACTGCAGGGCCTGGATTAACCTCTACATCACCAGAGGAACAGAGGAGGAGTAGGATAAAGGTACGGCTAAAGACAAAAGTGCGTTCGGAACAGAGAGTAAAAGGAGCAGGTTTCTGGGCACGGAAGAATAGATTCAAGGCATGATATACAGCCACGGGTATGGTAGGTGAATACAGTGGAGGTAAATACAGTGTGAATACAGTGGAGGTAAACCTAGGCATTGAGTGACGATGAGAGAGGTATTGTCTCTAGAGTAGAGGTCGACCGATTAATCGGAATGGCTGATTAATTAGGGCGATTTCAAGTTTTCATAACAATCTGTAATCGGAATTTTTGGACACCGTTACATTGCACTCCACAAGGAGACAGCGTGGCAGGCTGAATACCTGTTATGCGAGTGCAGCAAGGAGTCACGTAAGGTGCTAGCTTGTCCTGCTTTGCATATAATCAATGCGGTGCCTGTTAATTTATCATTGAATCACAGCCTACTTCGCCAAACGGGTGATTTAACAAGTGCATTCGCGAAAAAAGCACTGTCGTTGCACCAATGTGTACCTAACCATAAATATCAATGCCTTTCTTAAAATCAACACACATGTATATATTTTTAAACCTGCATATTTAGTTAATATTGCCTGCTAACATGAATTTATTTCAAATCGGGACTTCAACTAGTGTCACTTCTCTTGCGTTCTGTGTAAGCAGAGGCAGGGTTCCAGCAGCAGTTTGGGCCGCCTGGCTCATTGCGAACTGTGTGAAGACCATTTCTTCCTAACAAAGACCGTAATTAATTTGCCAGAATTGTACACAATGATGACATAACATTGAAGGTTGTGCAACGTAACAGCAATATTTAGACTTAGGGATGCCACCCGTTAGATAAAATGCATAACTGTTCCGTATTTCACTGAAAGAATAAACGTTTTGTTTTCGAAATGATGTTTCCGGATTTGACCATATTAATGACCTAAGGCTCGTATTTCTGTGTGTTTATTATAATTAAGTCTATGATTTGATAGAGCAGTCTGACTGAGCGGTGGTGGTAGGCAGCAGCACGCTCGTAAGCATTCATTCAAACAGCACTTTCTTGCATTTGCCAGCAGCTCTTCGCTGTGCTTCAAGCATTGTGCTGTTTATGACTTCAAGCCTATCAACTCCCAAGATTAGGATGGCAATACTAAAGTACCTATTAGAACATACAATAGTCAAAGGTATATTAAATAGAAATGGTATAGAGAAATAGTCATATAATAACTACAACCTAAAACTTCTTACCTGGGAATATTGAAGAATCATGTTAAAAGGAACCACCAGCTTTCATATGTTCTGAGCAAGGAACTTAAACGTTAGCTTTTTTACACTTTGACATTCTTCTCTAACACTTTGTTTTTGCATCATTTAAACCAAATTGAACATGTTTCATTACTTATTTGAGACTAAATTGATTTTATTGATGTATTACGTTAAAATAAGTGTTCATTCAGTATTGTTGTAATTGTCATTATTACAAATATATAAATAAAAAATACGCCATCTTGGATTACTCAAGAACAGAAGCATGCTGACGCCCTTAGAGGCATGTTTCTCGTCCATAACATATTTCTATCTGAAAGTTCAAAAATGCTGCATCCTGCTGAATGCGCTCCAGGTTGTTAGCTATAGCTAGCTAATGAGGTAACATGACTGAACAAGGTGTAGCCTAAACAAATGATTAACGGTCCGGTCAGCAAGTAGCCTAGATTTAGAACGGCCAGCGATATGCTTAATGAATGCAAAATGTGGTCCGCCAATGAACAATCGGAATAAAAAAAAACTTAGCACCGGTATTATATCTTCATCATATCTTTTGAACGGCAATGCTGTTTTCTCTGAGGAAAAGAGGGAGACTTGGTTAGTCGGGCAACAAAACCTAGCTATGAAATGCAGTGGGTAAAGTGCGAGGGTTGAGTGAGACTACAAAATCTAAAACCTTTCTTTACTCAAGGGAGAGAAAAACATAGCTAGACTATTGTTTTACTATTAAACTTAATGCTAATATTGTTTTTAATTTCATAAAGCAGCTTGTGTTTCATAACCAAGCAAAGGGTATATAACTAGAAGGCTGGTGGTGACTGATTAGCTATGGGGAAGCAAGAGTCGTCTGCACGATGTGTATAATCGGAAGCGGAGTCAGAACGGAGCCTGTCTGCCCACACTCATCGCTTGCTCCCAGGCAGCTCACCAGCTGATGAAGGACGGGTCCTTTCCACTAATGAACAGAACTGGGCTGCACATCTGTGCTTCTAATATTAATTGTGCTTATCACTGAAATGCTCTCAATCTCTCCAAAAACTATTGTCCAGTCCACTTAGTAGTCAGATTTTAGTGCCAGAGATTTTTTGGGGGTTCTAGTTTTTTCTACTTAGCCAGCTATCTCTCGTCAATTACCACTGAAAAATAGGTGTTTTTAGTCTATTTTAGTCACAATTCTTGATGACGAAAAGAACACTTCCCACCTGTCTCTGGACACGCGGCGAGGCCGTGTGCAGCAGCGAGAACAGGTCCTGCATCAGTGTTAGCTGCTGGGCCAGGTATTGGCGGCCCACGTTGGAGCCGCTCAGTGCCAGCACCATGGAGAGCAACTCGAAGCAGTAGGCGTCTGAGGAGGCGTCGTCATCGCTGGGCTGCGAGTTGGCGTTTTCCTTGCTGGAGATGGCATGCTCCCATTCCTCACGCACACGGGTCGCCTCCATGCGAATGGCCTGGACTATGTGGGCACACACCTAGAAGGGGGAAGGGTGAGGGAAGCGAAAGAGGGATATGAAGTCAATTTAAAGTGTTAAGATAACATGGAGAGGGTAAGCAGAGTCAGGGGCTTGAACCCGGTCCCTCAAAGCCTGCTACTGAGGATTATTGTAGTCAGAGATCACATTGTATTGTAGTTTTATATTGTAGGAGACTACTGACCTGTTTCTGCAGGTTGGTCAGCTTGCTCCGACTGAAAATTATGCCCACCATGTGTTCCTTCAGGTCTGCATCTGAAGGCGCCTGATGACAGGTAAACAATAACATGTAAACAACAATATTTATCATCTTAATTTGCTAAAAAAGTTACAGTGTGAAATAGTGGGTGAAAAAGGATGGGAACCCCTGGTATACAGCATGACCACTGACCTTATCCTCTCCTTCTGGTGATGACAGCAGGTTCTTCTCCTCCTGTTCAGGGGTGGGCTCAGCATCTCCGCAGATCAGCTTCCCAAACACCTACATACACACACACACACACCAACGGTAAAACTTTAACCTAGCCAATTCTCTTAGATCTAAAGTGAACATTTTGACCCCATAGTGTGATTGACAGTTGAACCGACCTGTGAGGTAATGAGGCGGAACACGCGGAGTGTCTCGGCCTCACAGTTCTTCTGTTGGGCCACGCTGGCCGAGATCTGCCCCGCAATCTTGATGCTCTCGCCCTCCTTCCATCCCAACACCTTGACCTGGCGCACCCGCAGCGTGTTCTCGGGCCCCTTCAGCTCCACCTTGATCACATGGTGGTCTCCCCCAGGAACCTCGCTGGTCACCCAGCCCATGTGACGCGAGTCGAGGTCGATCTGGAGAGAGGTGGGGAGAAGGGATTGGTGAGTTAAGGTTGTGTTGACTTTGTGTTGCTTTTCTTTTGTTCCTTCTTTTGAAAACAGATTTTTAATTTACGTACAGTAAATTACAATACACATTGTACAGAAGGGCTTTAATTGCTGTAAGATTGCCATATCCTGTAGTACAGTGGTTAGCTATATTAGGCTGTATCTCAATTATATTCCCAATTAGTAGTGCAATACATATAGTGACCTACTTTTAACCAGAGGCACAGCTTAGGGTGATTATTTAAGTCCTTTCCTTATTTACACAACATACCCAATCAGATGCCTGGGGCTGGTCTGGCGTGTAAAGCCATGGCCTGCAGCACATATGTGTTAATTAATGTGTTGTGAAATCTGTTGTGAATATATTGTAATGTTTTTAAAATTGTATATAAGTGCCTTAATTTTGCTGGAGCCCAGGAAGCTAATGGGGTTCCATAATAAATACAAATACATATTCAGTGTGTGTTACCGTGGGTATGAATCCAACTGCTCCTATGTCTGTGTCCCATTCAATGCATCGCTCTCCTTCACGTTCATAACTTGGGGGATTTTTTAAAATGTATTTTTAGAAAATTACAAAAATAAGAGGCCAAACCTGTTTGATTCTGCAGAGGTCCTCCACGGCTTTGCCACACAGGAACGTCACGGAGGTGACTTTGTTCTGTGAAGTGAGATTGATATTAAAGCCGATCTTCTCTATGAAAAGACAATTTTCCATTAATCTTAGATTGTGGCATCTGATTAATTTGATTTTGGAGAAATACGTCCCTTTCAGTCCTCCCTACTCACCCCGATATCGCGGGAGTTGTCCACGTGCACGGTGACGTAGGAGGCGTTGATGCCCTTGACGCAGCTGATGGTGATGCTCTTGGTCTTGTTTTTGTCCTCATCTCCCGACTCCCAAAAGGTCTCAGTGGAGCCGTCCGTTAGGCTGCCAATCATGGCAGGTCGGCTGGACGTCTTGATGTCCACCAAGATGGTCAGGTCCTTCAGACTGGTCACCAGGCACAGCTCCTGGAAGGTCAAATGATGTTCAACACCTCCCAGCTATATAGATAAATAAGATTTATTGGACAATTTAGAAATTAACATTTCAGCCACACAAGTGGATACAATGCATTTAAAATCATAGAGGATAACAGAAAAGATTTTACAATTTAGCTAGCAATCCTAAATGTTTTTATTTCAGCCACACAAGTGGATACAACACATTTAAAAACAATGTAGTTACTCATAAACCTAGTCCCACAAAAAAGTTATCATTTTATCAATAAAGAAGGTCCAGAGTCATGTTCATTAGGCACTAAACGGAAGAAAGCAGACTGAAAATAGGAGGGATACCAGGACTTAAGAAATAACATTTTAAAAACATTTTTGTTTTTGCATTCCCTAATGAACACGACTCAGGTATCTGTTGTGTTGGTCTGCACCTTGGGTCTCAGACAGCATTTGTGGTACCTGACTCACCTAGTCTCTTCTTTACCTGCTTTCATAAGGTCAAGCTAGCCACCACAAAACATCATGGGCCAGTTTCCCAGATCCAGCCCTGGTTTAAAAATCATTCTCAAAGGAGATTCCCTATTTGAATAACTTCTTACTCCACTACTAGGCTTAATATGGGTCCGGGAAAACAGCCCTATGAGTGTGGCTCTCCTATTGGGTTCTGTCTCACCTGGCTCATGGCCTCGTAGCCAGACTGCACACTGATGTTGAAGCTCTCCTCGCTGTCGCCATCGTCCGACTTGGACAGGATGTTGTTGATGTGGTGGAACACGTTGCTCTGGTGCAGGAACTGGTGGTCTGACTGTTTGAACTTCAGACTCCAACACCTGATAGAAAGGGGGGCACACTCCGGGTCAACGATGAGATCACGCACTCACATTGATCAGTATACAGTGGTAGCTAAGTTGGTTGGAGAATGGTGCACCCATAGGCGCCTGAGCAATGGAGAAAACGGAGCAGCTGCACCACCACTTTCAAATATATATATTTTTGCAACCCCACTCTATTACTAGAAAATTATCCATTTGTAATTTTCATTGATTTAATGTTTTGAACTAGTCTGTATTAAAATATTTTAGAATTAAGATTGCATTTTGCACCCCCAACCCCCGTCGCCTCAAGTTGAATGGTTTTGACCACTAAAGTTTTGCTTCACTTCCGCGCGACATACTGTTTTGGTTCAGTGCAGTTAATAGAAAGTGCTAGTTACACCGCTGGTGTTAAAATGAAAAAGAACTGCAAAGGAAAATGGTTTATTTATTTTGTTGTGCTGTTACATTTGTATTGTTGTTTCATGTCCAATGCACTCAGGGTGTTAAATATAATTTGAGAGTAAATTCATTGTATAATTTCACTTTGCCTGTAAGAACCAAATACATTTTTTTATAAAGTGCCTTTTACATCAGCAGATGTCACAAAGTGTTATAGAGAAACCCAGCCTATTACCCAAAACAGCAAGCAATGCAGATGTAGATGCACGGTGGATAGGAAAGACTCCCTAGAAAGGCAGGAACCTAGGAAGAAACCTATAGTGAGGAACCAGGCTCTGAGGGGTGGCCAAGCCTCTTCTAGCAAAGCAGGGTGGAGATTATAAGAGTACATGGGCATGTCTGATTAGGCTTTGCTGTGTCGCAGCCTCTGGATTGAGTAGCCTTATCTTCCATCAGCCAATTCATGTTAGGTAGCTCGTGGGCTGTTAATGAGAAGCTCGCAAGTAGATACAGAGAAATAATCAGTATGCCTAATATTACATGATTAAATCTAGGGGTGTAATGGTACTCTTATTGTACCAAAAACTGTCCGCTACGGGAAGCTCGGTTTGCACTGTGAACTCGAATGAATAAATATTTTAAAAAACACTAGGCCTATAGGCTATGCCTGCATTGTATGCCCTTGAGTAAATCTGAGCTGTAAAAACCATTTCAGGCTATTCCGTTAAACAACAATAGCAATGCGCACATTGTAATCAAAATTCAAATCTTAATTGGCGCATTTCAAACTGACATTTTTGTGAGGCGCAGCCGAGAACTAGTTCTGTACGATGACGAATGGTGGGGTCATTTCACCAGGATGATCCTCCATCATCGTAAAACCCAAATTTCCTCTCATCTTAAGAAGGCACGATTCTCAAGGTAGGCTTCAGTAGAATGGTGTGTGGTTATAAGAACCAAAACGCAATCACATTATGTATGCCGTGCTGTACTTTGTCTCTATTCATCAAATTCGGCTTACACAGAAACAAATTACGCAGAATGAATATGAATAGCTCGCAAGACCGTTTATTTTTATGAAGTAGCTCTTTTGAAATAAATGGTTGGAGTCCCCTGCTCTAGCCCAAACCGTTCAAATATGACTCATATTACTGGAGCAAAAATGTATTATTTTAATTGCAGATTCAGGGTGAAATATATATATATATATATATATATATAGCTGCCCAAAAATATCACATTTTCTTATGATTCATTAATAATATGTTTGCATGTGAACATAATCTATGGCCAGATGTTTATGCAAAAATGTTCAAGTTGACAGTTCAATGCCCTACCTGATAACACTGCCATATTGAGAAAGAAAATGGATGTTTTGTGGGTCACAGGGTTGGTAGGGTTTCATAGCTATCAATTCATTATTGGGCGTGGGATTTTCAGGGAAGGGAGTAGAATAGTAATCTAGTCATCAAAACACTTTTTCAATCGAATTTATTGTGCCAAAACCAAAGAAAAATACAGTGCCTTCAGAAAGAAAGTATTCAAACACTGACTTACTCCACATTTTGTTGGATGGATTATTCTTTCTCTCACGCCTCTACACAATACCCCATAATGACAAAGTGAAAACATGTTTTTAGAAGCATTTTCAAATGTATTGAAAATTAAATCCAGACAATCTCATTTACATAAGTATTTACACCCCTGAGTCAATACTTTAAAGAAACACCTTTGGCATCGATTACAGCTGTGAGTCTTTCTGGCTGAGTCTCTAAGAGCTTTCCACAATTGGATTGTGCAATATTTGCCAATTATTATTTTCAAAATTCCTTCAAATTGGTTGTTGACCATTGCTAGACAACCATTTTCAGGTCTTGCCATAGATTTCCAAGTAGATTTAAGTTAAAACTGTAACTCGGTCAGTCAAGAACATACACCGTCTTATTGGTAAGCAACTCCAGTGTAGATATGTTAAATAAAGGTTAAACAAAAATAAATAACAATTTTGGCCTTATGTTTTAGGTTATTGTCCTGCAGAAAGATCTTGTGGAATTCATCTTTGAATTGATGGTGCCGGAGGAGGAGATGGCTGCTGTTTTACGGGCTCCTAACCAATTTGCTGTCGTGTGTGTTTTTTTCCTGTTATTTGTCATTTATTTTGTACACAATGTTTCTGCCTCCGTCTCTTTACGACCGAAAAGAGCTTCTGGATATCAGGACAGCGATTACTCACCTCGTTCTGGAATAATATTTTTTTTCTTTAACGAGTCGGATGCAAAGGATTTACTTCAGACACCCCACAAGGCCCAAATCCCCGTCATTCACATGAAGAAATGACTTAAATGTAAGAAGAGACGGAGATATCGGGGACGTAGGTCAGGGTGCCTTGTAAGGATCCGACGGCGAGTGAGTAACCCCCCTCTACCATCAGTCCTAATAGCCAAAATCATTGGATTACAAAATGGATGAGCTCCAATAAAGACTATCCTACCAAAGGGACATTAAAAACTGTAATATCTTATATTTCACCGAGTTGTGGCTGAACGACGACATGGATAGCATATAGCTGGCTGGGTGTTCGGTCTATTAGCAAGAAAGACAGCTGGTGTACGAAATCTAATATTAAGGAAGTATCTAGGTTGTGCTCGCCTGAGGTAGATTATTTCATGATAAGGTGTTAACCACACTATTTACCAAGAGAGTTTTCATCTATATTTTTCATAGCAGTCTATTTACCACCACGAATCGATGTCGGCACTAAGATCGCACTCAACGAGCTGTTTAAGGCCATAAACAAACAAGAAAATGTTCATCCAGAGACAGTGCTCGCTCCTAGTGGCCGGGGACTTTAAAGGAGGGAAACTTAAATCTGTTTTTACCTCATTTCTACCAGCATGTTAAATGGGCAAGCAAAGGAAAAGAAATACTAGACCACCTTTACTCCACACAGAGACACAAATTGGAGCACATACAGTAGTTCCTCCGTTAAAAGTTGTGGGACACCTTGAGTGCTGCTGCAGAATTCTGTGGCACGTCATTTAATTGCTAGACATTTTTTCTGTTACTGCAAGTTATTGCTAGTTTGACCACCAGAGGGCATCTTTGAGAAGCATTTGATAGTGTTCCGTATTGGCATTACCAGAGAAATTAAAACCTTTTCTGTAATAACATAGTATATGGGATTGATTCGAATAAATGTGGCTTAATTAATTAGATTAATATTATGGTGTTTCTATTCAGAGAAAAACGAAAACCATTAGGATGGAATCGAAAATATGGCACTGTACATTATGACGGTCAGGAGTAGGATTCTAAATTGTTTGCCTTCACAAGACAACTTTGTTCCAATATTTCTGTAAATCAGTGATATTTAATTCCCATAGTAATTCGTTATGGATCCATAACTAAATCAACATCTGCATTTTGAAAGACTATTTTTTATCATTATTGTATTAACGAAATGTGTTTACTTGTTTATTAGGCTACTGTGCAGTCTACAATACATACTGTAGTAAACATGGGAAAGTGCCTAATTCCTTACATAAGGGAGAGCAGACTATGTCTGTACTACAGACCGCAGGGCACGTGGAAGACCAGTGTTATTTCATAGTTGTGATGTCTTCACTATTATTCTACAATGTAGAAAATAGTAAAAATAAAAATACTGGGATGAGTTGGTGTATCCTCATTTTTGACTGGGACTTGACTGGAACCACTTGATATGATTGGTCATATAAAAACATTGGGACTCAAATGCGTAATGAGCGCTCTAACCCCCTTGTGGTGCTCTGGCGCAATGAAGTCGTGACGCTGGGTACCTCTAAGTCCTGCGGTGTAAGCTTGCAACGTTTAACTTCTTCGATATAGGGGGCGCTCTTTTAATTTTTGGATAAAAAAACGTTCCCGTTTTAAACAAGATATTTTGTCATGAAAATATGCTCGACTATGCATATAATTAACAGCTTTGGAAAGAAAACACTCTGACGTTTCCAAAACTGCAAAGATATTGTCTGTGAGTGCCACAGAACTAATGCTACAGGCGAAACCAAGATGAAATTTCATACAGGAAGTGCCCCAGATTTTGAATGCGCTGTGTTCCAATGTCTCCTTATATGGCTGTGAATACGCCTACACTTTCTGTCGTTTCCCCAAGGTGTCTGCAGCATTGTGACGTATTTGTAGGCATATCATTGGAAGATTGACCATAAGAGACTACATTTACCAGGTGCCCGCTTGGTGTCCTCCGTCGAAATTATTGCGTAATCTCCAGCTACATGCATTTTTCCCTTTCGTTCAGAGGAGAAACCTAACTGCCACGAATGATTTATCATCGAATAGATATGTGAAAAACACCTTGAGGATTGATTCTAAACGTTTGCCATGTTTCTGTCGATATTATGGAGTTAATTTGGAAAAAAGTTTGGTGTTATAATGACTGAATTTTCGTTTTTTTTTCTTAGCCAAATGTGATGAACAAAACGGAGCGATTTCTCCTACACAAATAATATTTTGGGAAAAACTGAACATTTGCTATCTAACTGAGAGTCTCCTCATTGAAAACATCCAAAGTTCTTCAAAGGTAAATTATTTTATTTGAATGCTTTTCTTGTTTTTGTGAAAATGTTGCCTGCTGAATGCTAGGCTTAATGCTATGCTAGCTATCAATACTCTTATCTGAGATGACAGTGTTGTTAACAAAAGGCTAAGCTATTTATTTCATTTCATTTTTGATTTTCATGAATAGTTAACGTTGCGTTATGGTAATGAGCTTGAGGCTATGATTACGCTCCCGGACACGGGAGCCTTCCACAAGCTTCCCACAATAAGTTGGGTGAATTTTGGCCCATTCATCCTGACAGAGCTGGTGTAACTGAGTCAGGTTTGTAGGCCTCCTTGCTCGCACACACCTTTTCAGTTCTGCCCACAAATTTTCTATAGGATTGAGGTCAGGGCTTTGTAATGGCCACTCCAATACCTTGACGCTGTTGTCCTTAAGCCATTTTGCCACAACTTAGGAAGTATGCGTCGGGTCATTGTCCATTTGGAAGACCCATTTGCGAACCATCTTTACCTTGAGATGTTGCTTCAATATATGCACAAAACTTTCCTACCTCATGATGCCATCTATTTTGTGAAGTGCACCAGTCCCTTCAGCAGCAAAGCACCCCCACAACATGATGCTGACAAGCCTGTGCTTCATGGTTGGGATGGTGTTCTTCGGCTTGCAAGCCTCGCCATTTTTCATCCAAACATAATGATGCTCATTATGGCCAAACACTTCTATTTTGTTTCATCAGACCAGAGGACATTTCTCCAAAAAGTATGATCTTTGACCCCATGTGCAGTTACATACTGTAGTCTGGCTTTTTTATGGTGGTTTTGGAGCAGTGGCTTCTTCCTTGCGGAGCGGCCTTTCTGGTTATGTCGATATAGGGGTGGCAGGGTAGCCTAGTGGTTAGAGCGTTGGACTAGTAACTGGAAGGTTGCAAGTTCAAATCCCCGAGCTGACAAGGTACAAATATGTCGTTCTGCCCCTGAACAGGCAGTTAACCCACTGTTCCTAGGCCGTCATTTTGTTCTTAACTGACTTTCCTAGTTAAATAAAGGTAAAAAAAAAATAAAAAAATAGGACTCGTTTTACTGTGGATATAGATACTTTTGTAAATGTTTCCTCCAGCATCTTCACAAGGTCCTTTGCAGTTGTTCTGGGATTGATTTGCACTTTTCACACCAAAGTACGTTCATCTCTAGGAGACAGAATGTGTCTCCTTGCTGAGCGGTGTGATGGCTGCCTGGTCCCATGGTGTTTATACTTGCGTGCTATTGTTTGTACAGATGAACGTGGTACCTTCAGGCAATTGGAAATTGCTCCCAAGGATGAACCAGATGTGTGGAGGTCTACAATTTTTTTTGTGAGGTCTTGTCTGATTTATTTAGATTTTCCCATAATGTCAAGCAATGAGTTTGAAGGTAGGCCTTGAAATACATCCACAAGTACACCTTCAATTCACTCAAATGATGTCAATTAGCCAGAAGCTTCTAAAGCCATGGCATCATTTCAGGAATTTTCCAAGCTGTTTAAAAGATATAGCTTTCGTCTTATTGCAAGATAATATGCTCTGTCAAAGTGTATGGTTAAAATTATTTAGCTGAAGGCAGGTTTGAGTTTAAAGCGGAGGTGAACTTTGAGCAACAGGGGCCACCGTACCTGAGGGCCATCTGCTGCAGGGAGCTGCCACTAGGAAGTGACATCATGAGGTCAGAGATGGTCTGGAGGAGGCGGTGGAAGGTGTGTGGGAGGGGTGGGCGGCCTCCCCGGCAATCACAATGTCAGACAGCGGGTGCTCACACACTCCAAAGTCCCTCTCCTGTGTGTATGAAGAAAATATGATTGAAAAGTTTATAAAAACACACATATTAAGGATGAAATGACTTCAGACTATGTCTGAATATAGAAAATGTTTGTACTGGTACCTCAAATAAAAACATTTATGTATCCAGGTTTGTCTCATTGAGATAATCTAATTTGGAAGAGACCTGTTTCGCAAGAGACGACGCACGACCCCCCCCCCCCATGTCCTGGATTCTTAATCAATCAAATGTATTTATAAATCCCTTCTTACATCAGCTGATGTCACAAAGTGCTGTACAGAAACCCAGCCTAAAACTCCAAACAGCAAGCAATGAGAGGAACCAGGCTATGAGGGGTGGCCAGTCCTCTTCTGGCTGTGCCGGGTGGAGATTATAACAGAACATGGCCAAGATGTTCAAATGTTCATAGATGACCAGCAGGGTTAAATAATAATAATCAAACATCACCTGCTCAATCACAATTTCCTTGTTCCCATGGGCTTTATTTTCATCCTCCTCTTCTTCCTCGGGTTCAAATGGTGACGGGGTGAGGGAGGCGACAAAGTGCCACAGGATGTCGTGCAGCGAAGTGGTCTGGATGACGTTACACAGCAGCCAGTTGAATGCCTGAGGTGGATATGGGTTAGATGGTGGCTGTCCTTTTCAGTGCTTTTCAAACCACTAACCTAACCTTAACCTAATCTTAACCCTAGTACTACTACTTCAGAAAAATAAACATTTTAATCAGTTTATCATCTCAGATATTGCCTACACTTTGGTCCTTTCTAACAGGTCCGTCTAGCGACTACCACTGACACCTCAAAGAGGTTAGCCAATAGGCTAATCACATTAGCATTTGACATTACACAGCTAACTGTTTAATTGTGCTATACAACTGCAAATGCCCAGCTAGAGTAAGCATGAGACATTTTCCTATGGGAAATACTTAACTTCTTGGGGGCAGTATTGAGTAGCTTGGATGGTGCCCTGAGTAAACTGCCTGCTACTCTGTAGCTAATGATGCTAATATATGCATATTTTTAGTAGTATTAGATAGAAAACAAAGTTTCTAAAACTGTTTGAATGATGTCTGAGTATAATAGAACAACCAGGAAGTGGGAAATCTGAGGTTTGTAGTTTTTCAACTCTTTGCCAATCCAATATACAGTGTAAATGGGGTCATATTGCACTTCCTAAGGCATCCACTAGATGTCAACAGTCTTTAGAACTTTGTTTGAGGCTTCTACTGTGAAGGGGCAGATAATGAGAGGGGATTGAGTCAGAGGTCTGCCAGCAGCCTCGGTCTTGTGATGCGCGGTCAGAGAAAGTTACCTCTCGTTCCATTGCTTTTCTACAGACAAATTAATTCTCCGGTTGGGACATTATTGAAGATTTATGATAAAAACATCCTAAAGATTGATTCTATACTTCGTTTGACAAGTTTCTACGACTTGTAATATAACTTTTTAAACTTTTCGTCCGACTGGACCTGAACGCACTTTTGGATTTGTTTACCAAACACCCTAACAAAAGAAGCTATTTGGACATAAATGATGAACTTTATCAAACAAATCAAACATTTATTGTGGAACTGGGATTCCTGGGAGTGCATTCTGATGAAGATCATCAAAGGTAAGTGAATATTTATAATGCTATTTCTGACTAATGTTGACTGCACAATATGGCGGATATCTTTTTGGCTGCTTTGTTGTCTGAACGCTGTACTCAGATTATTGCATGGTTTGCTTTTTCCGTAAAGTTATGTGGCTCTCTGCAAAATCACCTCATGTTTTAGAACTACTGAACGTAACGCGCCAATGTAAAATGAGATTTTATTTTATATAAATGCACTTTAGCCAACAAAACATACATGTATTGTGTACCATGTAGTCCTATGAGTGTCATCTGATGAAGATCATCAAAGGTTAGTGATTCATTTTTATCTCTATTTGTGGTTTTTGTGACTCCTCTCTCTGGAAAAATGGCTGTTTTTCTGCGACTTGGTGGTGACCTAATGTAAACGTTTGTGGTGCTTTCGCTGTAAAGCCTTTTTGAGATCAGACACTGTGGCTGGATTAATGAGAATTTTATCTTAAAAATGGTGCAAAATACTTGTATGCTTGAGGAATTTTATGAGATTTTGTTGTTTTGAATTTGCCCTCCACTTTCACTGGTTGTTGGCGAGGTGGGACGCTACCGTCCCACATATCCCAGAGAAGTTAATGTACACCATCATGTGTACATTAAGAGTATCTTTGACAGACGTACCTCCATGGCGAAGACCCTGCAGGCAGACTTGCGGAGGGCATGCTTCATGGCCACCTCCAGACCCTCCAGGTCGTGGTGCTGGATGACGAAGGCCAGGACAGGCCACTGGAAGTTCCTCTCGCCCTTACTGAGGGATCCATGGGCCGATATTAGACGGGACAGTTCCGGGGACGGGTGGCGCAACAGAGAGGAACCCACTTCTGGAGGGGAGGATAGTGTTACAATTAAGTGATAATGCCTGAGAAGCTGGTGTTTGGAGGATATATTGGCATGGGGGTTGTTAGGCCCGAGATGAAGTCTTTGGGGGCATTATCACTTATATACAACAGGTTTTAACCAATCATCTTTCAGGAATAGACCCACCAATTGTGTAAATATGATATAAATAACAAAACAATAAATACGGTATTACAAATGTCATGATGATTGGTAACACTTAGTAATTTGCAACCCTATTCCAGCTGACAATTACAAATAATTAATACTATGAAAAAAAATATATATAGTTACACTTCAATGTCTTTTTCATGCAATGACCATTACCATAATCATTATAATCATTTTGTAGTAAACACCAGGTACATGAGTTAATGGTGAAGTGTAGAATAACTTTTGTCTGCATCTAAAACTCGTAGTTTAATGGACTATACTGGTGGTTTAGGGGAAGGTTTACTCACCTGCATCCCCACTGTGGACTCTGCGTCTGGGCACGGCTTTGACCCTGGCCGGGGAGGCCGAATGCTGCTTGTCGTACTCAGAGGCCACCACAGAGTAGGACCTCTGGAACACCGTCCGCTTGGACAAGTCACTGTCTGTGATTGGGCTGGTCTCTAGACTGCAAGAGATACAACAAAGAAATGTTGACCATCTGTTTATGTCATAGATGACACATAAATACAACACACACACACACAGTCACACCACACTGGAACGAGTCTCTTTCACACAAACACGCACAGATATGAGACACACTACAACCACATACAACACACACATAGACATAATCAGTCTGCTCATCTCTACTCTCAAATAGAGGTGTGTTACCTGGGGGGCATGGATTTCATGTTGCTCTCGGGCTCCTCAAACACGTTGGGGCAAGCGTCAGGGGTGACTGAGATGTAGGGCGCAGGGACAGATGTGGAGCGCAGGTACCTCATCTCGTCCTGGAACAGGTTGTCATCTGTGTACCCACCAAAGTTCTCTGTGTGTTGCCTGGAAGAGAGGAGACAGGTTTACGTACATGTATCATATGTAGTTCAAAGATTTAGTGTTTAGGTTATGTGGATGCTACCTTATAGCAAATAAATGTTAAATTCCATGATGGTTTTCACTGTGTAACATGTTCACAGGACATGGGTAAGATACTACACACACAAAATGTATGATCATCCTCACTTGAATTAAAGTGGCCACAGCGCTTCAAGTGTAATGCTGTCCCAAAGGGCATAAAACTAAAGGAGGAGGAGACTGTTTAGGAAGCAAAAATAAAAGGAAATCACCTTTAATCTTTCCCCTCCCAGTCTCTCCAGTCATTTTGATCATCACAAAAGATATCCATCATTTACCTGGCCAGCGTCTGCAGGTAGAGGCAGCCGATCTTGTTGGGAATCTCGTCCGAGACACCCTCCTTGAGGCTGGGCAGTGTGGAGTGGAGCGGGCGAGGCGGGTGGTGGCACAGCAGGCTGGGCTCAGCAGCACTGCTTAAGGACAGCAGGAACAGGGCGTTGGCACGGATCACCTGGTGGGCCTCCATGGTGGGAAGCGCCCGTGGCGTCTTCACCTGCAGGGGCTTCTTCCTCGACTGCTTCACCTGGATGGGTAGGGAGGGTGGTTAGAGGTCACGGATGGGTTAGAGGGGAAAGCAGGTAGCCTAGCAGTTAAGGGCATTGGGCCAGTAACCAAAATGTTACTTAGCAAGGCACTTAACCTTAATTGCTCCTGTAAATCGCTCTGGATAAGAACTTCTGCTAAATGAATAAAATGTAGAGTTAAAGTTTGTGGTAATATTTGTAGGTAGAGGGCTGCGGGTCCCCAGAGAGATCATTGCGGCGCTGTCTGTATTTGTCATGCTTCTGTTGGAAGCGTGCGGTCAGATCAGACAACTTTGGGATTAAAATATTTTTTGTTATCCCTCAGATTATTTGGAAACGGTCATCTTTCTGCACTTTATGGGTCAGCTTACCTATTGTATTAAAAAGCATATCTTTGTCGCATTATTCACACACTCAGAATTCGCTGCTTCAAGTTAAGTAGCCTACCTCGCCTATCCTAGTTGGGTGTGCGAGATCAAGTGCGCCTAGTATAGGTGTGGTCTCAATGAAATAGAGTAGGCTGCCTATGCATTTCCAAGGAAATATACCTCCTAGTAGTTTACTACCTCGCCTATAAATAAATATTGATCAATCATATTTGTGACCCGTTTCAGGAAACTAGGCGTATGTTGCGGGTCACTATTTCACAGGAGAACCGTTTGAACGTAAACTTTTTAAAATAAATGTTTTATCAAAATGCGTTTGCCAGAAATGCCTTCTCGAACATGAACTTTCATGTGCCTTAATAACAAACTTGCATGCCATCTGTTAATACGAATACAATTGTTAAATTACGAGCCTAGTTTTTGCAAAAAAAATCAACAACCTTCCCGCTAGCCATAATGTGGTTGAGATAATGAGTGGGCTGGACATGCTGAGAGATGAGCATGCTTCTGTCGATTTGAGCATGTATGTGTTGGTAATCCTGTCTAACGCAGCTTTTTTTAATGTATTGTGTATTAAAGTGTTGCTCTCCACTTTTTGGAGGACTAAGTTTTGAAATCAGTGGAATTAGTGTATAATAGCTAAGGAGTTGGAGAAAACACCTGTCTCCGGATGACATCTTCAAACCAAGGGCAACCGACAGGAGACGCATCCAACCATGAATGATGTATACGGGTAAGATAGTCTAGCTAGCTACATTTTCAGATATTACTCATTCCTCATTTTGACAGCCATTGCTTGGCTCGCTATAGCCTAATGTTAGCTAGCTAACATTGAACCTGGTTGGTTAGCTACCTGCAGATTCATGAGTTGTGCTTATGGTTGATTGTTTACCTAGCTGCATCGTTACATATGCCTAAAATAACAGAGGGACTACGGTTGGGTTTGGGACAAGTTCTTGCAGTAGCAGGTGGGAGTCGGACAGAAAGCCAGCGGGTGTTGGAGGGTGCAGTATGAAATGCTGCGGGTGCAGGCAGGATAAATAAATCAGTCCCGGGCAGACCTCTACTTGTAGGAATAATGCATTATGATGCAGTTATAATGCATTGTAAGACTGTCATAACCCTGTTATCAAGGCTGTTTATGAAAGTACATGGTTGCGAAAGGTTATCCTCTGAACTGTGACTATTACAGTGAGAAATTAGAATATTGAGCATAATATGTTGTTAAATCCTGACGGTTAACTATCCAAGTATCCATTTGTTAAGTTTCAATTTGAACTTGGAGAATTTAATGTGTAAAGATAAGGTACAAAACAACAATTGATTGAAGCATCAAGAAGTACACTACCTTTTCCCTGGCTGCAGTCTGCTTCTCTCGTAGGTACTTCTCCCTGCAACGGTCACACACCAGGTACCAGGTGCTTCCTCCGATCCCGCCATCTCCACAGTTTCCCGCCCAGCCCCCACAGAAGTGGCCAATGCTGTTATAGCCCTGGCCTCCCGCATAGCGACCACAACCTGCCCAAAACAAAAAAACAAATTAAGCTAAAATCCACCAACTTAAATAGAACATATTAATATACATTTGTCTCTATGCTAAGATCATATTGAGTAGTGTTGCCATATTAGCAGAGATACAGTGCAAATGGTTCAATGGGGTTAGCCACCATCCGCCTCAGTATGAAGAAATGTTCTGCTTTAAAGCGTTATTTTCCATCCACAAATGTAATAAACAAAATATAGCCTGTCATAGGACTTAAAAATCGGACTAGTCGGCTAACCTCTCACAGTGATATGACATGTGTATTTCTAACAGTATAGAATAAAAGCAAACCCAACATTGTTGATCTTACCTGGGTGGGCCTGCCTCATGTGGTAGGTGACAGGGTAGGGGTGCGACTCCCCACACAGCTCACAGATGGTGTCCTTCTCCGGTCCCCCCATGGCCAGCTGGGCCATCTCCCCAAACAGGTTCCCCCTGGGGCGCACCTCCGCCTTGTCTCTTTTCTTTTTCTCCTTCTTGGACTTCTTAGTGTCCTTCTCGTTCTCCTTTTTCTTCAGGATGGCGCTGGAGCCCGGGCTGGGGAAAATCATGTTTTGGGTGGCTGCCTTGATGGTTGCCATTGAGATGTCCTCCCAGAATGCAACAAGGTGCTGGAGGGTGAGCGGCAGGATGGACTTAGCCCTCATGGTAGGGTGAGTGGCCACCTCGAAGGAGACGTGCTCCCCCTTGCCATCCTCACACTTTTCGGGCAGGGGAGGCTCTTTGAGCATTGACAGGACCTTGTTCTTGTTGATGCTGCCCATCTTGGAGATGTCTGGCCCATGCGGGGAGATGTTGAACATATTGAGGGCCGAGGATATCTCCAGTGAGTGGCGGTTCTTCAGCTTGCTTTCCTTCTCCTCTTGGCCACCCTGGCCACCCAGCGAGCTGCGGATGGGCGCATGCTCCTTGGTCCGCTCTGGGTTGAACTTGAGAAACGAGGAGCAGGCCATGGCGTCGTGGACGATACCCTCGTGCCAGAGGAACGCGGCGAAGACCGCCCGGGCACACTCTGCAACTGAGGGTGACATGGCCTGCTTGGCGGGCTCGGTGACCCTCGACGAGCTCTCACCCTTGAAGAGCGGGCCCGACTTGTCCTTCTTGGGGCGCACGTGTCGGCTGGAGGTCTTGCGGCTGACTTTGGGCGACAAGCGGCTGCTCTCCAGCTCCTCCTTCACGGGTGCCTTGCCGATGCTGAAGTGCACCTTTGAGGAGCCCTCCTCTGCATTCCTCACCTCCACGTTTTCATTGTTTCCCTCATCATCATTGGAAAGAAGAGCACTAGACGTGCACACCTCCACCACCTCGCTGTGGAGGTTCTCCTGGGTCACATGGGGCGACGGGGTGCGGTTCTCCGCATTCCTATCTCCTCCTTTGCTGCTCCCGTCCTTGGGTGGTAGTTTGGGTTTGGGCGAGGTGGACCTTCCCCTTAGAGGCTCTGAGGTGAGAGGGACCTTCTTCCTCAGGGTGTCCGGGTCCAGGGTGTACGAGTCCGACTTGGACCTTTCTCTGGGCGGGTCCAGCCGAGCCTTGGAGGGGCTGACATTGGGAGGGAGGTTCTGGTCATGGGGTTGGTTCTTGTCTTGTGGCATGTTCTTGTCAATTGGTTGGTTCTTGTCTTGTGGCATATTCTTGTCAATTGGTTGGTTCTTGTCCTGAGCAAAGTTCTTGTCGTGCTGGGTGGAGGAGCGGGGTGAGGAGGTGCTGGAGGGGCTAGACCTCCCAGAGGTGGAGGAAAGGCCCTTCTGTTTGGGCGAGGTGGAGCGGGAGCCAGGGTTAGGCGACTCGGCGCGCAGCCCGGAGGAGTTACGATCGCGCCCGTCGGCCTTCAGTGCCTGCAGGGTGTTGTGGTTGGGCGAGTGGGAGCGGCTATGGGAGTCCGACCGCAACTTGGCAGTGTCCGACCGCAGGATAAGTGCCTCGCTGGCCGGCGGATCTTTACTTTTGGACTGTTCCGAGGCGCGACCGCCACGCCCCTCCTGTTTTGGGGAGCGACTTTCCAGTCGTTGTTTGGTGGCCGGGGACATGGGCCGCGCCCCTAAGTTACCTAGTAACCAGCCACAACATAGAAACAGTTATACAACAACTAAGAGGATTACTGTAAAAGGCAGCACATCTGAGTACAATACTCAACATCTAAGGGTCAAAACAAAATGGATTATGAAAGGGAAGAAAAATGGGGGGAGAAGAGAAACAACAGTAGAAGTCTGGACATAAAAAATAAAAAAATCATGTTAAAACATACAAATATTTTTGAGTCAATAAGTAACCTCTTTCTTAGACTGTGGAAAGTTGTGGACCAATACGTTTTAGTAAAGTGACAGCATTAGAGCAGAGGACAAAGATTATTCTAGAAGAGCCTTCAATGGCCTTGACATAGAAACTTTTCCAAAGTATATTCATCTATCTATGCATGTCTGAAGACCACTTACACAGACAGGGGTAGCTAATGGATCATGGTGCAACTGATGAGAAGAAGCCCATGCAGCCCAGCACTGTGCCCTAAGAATAGCTAATATAAACTCAGCAAAAAAAGAAACGTCCCATTTTCAGGACCCTGTCTTGTAAAGATAATTCGTAAAAATCAAAATAACTTCACAGATCTTCATTGTAAAGGGTTTAAACACTGTTTCCCATGCTTCCCATAAACAATTAATGAACATGCACCTGTGGAACGGTCGTTAAGACACTAACAGCTTACAGATGGTAGGCAATTAAGGTCACAGTTATGAAAACTTAGGACACTAAAGAGGCCGTTTCTACTGACTCTGAAAAACACCAAAAGAAAGATGCCCAGGGTCTCTGCTCATCTGCGTGAACGTACCTTAGGCATGCTGCAAGGACGCATGAGGACAGCAGATGTGGCCAGGGCAAAACAAAAAATTGCAATGTCCGTACTGTGAGACGCCTAAGACAGCACTACAGGGAGACAGGACGGACAGCTGATCGTCCTCACAGTGGCAGACCACGTGTAACAACATCTGCACAGGATAGGTACATCCGAACATCACACCGTCGGGACAGGTACAGGATGGCAACAGCTGCTCGAGTTATACCAGGAACGCACAAGCCCTCCATCAGTGCTCAGACTGTCCGCAATAGGCTGAGAGAGACAGGACTGAGGGCTTGTAGTCCTGTTGTAAGGCAGGTTCTCACCAGACATCACCGGCAACAACGTTGCCTATGGGTACAAACCCACCGTAGCTGGACCAGACAGGACTGGCAAAAAGAGCTCTTCACTGACGAGTTGAGGTTTTGTCTCACCAGGTGTGATGGTCGGATTCGCGTTTATCGTCGAAGGAATGAGCGTTACACCGAGGCCTGTAATCTGGAGCAGGATTGATTTGGAGGTGGAGGGTCCGTCATGGTCGGGGGTCACAGTATCATGGGACTGAGCTAGTTGTCATTGCTGTGCATTACAGGGAAGACATCCTCCTCCCTCATGTGGTACCCTTCCTGCAGGTTAATCCTGACATGACTCTCCAGCATGACAATGCCACCAGCCATACTGCTCGCTCTGTGTTTGATTTCCTGCAAGACAGGAATGTCAGTGTTCTACCATGGCCATCGAAGAGCCCGGATCTCAATCCCATTGAGCACGACTTGTTGGATCAGAGGGTGAGGGCTAGGGCCATTCCTCCCAGAAATGTCCGGTAACTTGCAGGTGCCTTGGTGGAAGAGTGGGCTAACTTCTCACAGCAAGAACTGGCAAATTTGATGCAGTCCATGAGGAGGAGATGCACTGCAGTACTTTTTGCAGCTGGTGGCCACACCAGATACTGACTGTTACTTTTGACCCCCCCCCCCTTTGTTCAGGGACACATTATTCAATTTCTGTTAGTCACATGTCTGTGGAACTTGCTCAGTTGTTGAATCTTATGTTCATACAAATATTTACAGATGTTAAGTTTGCTGAAAATAAACACAGTTGACAGTGAGAGGACGTTTATTTTTTTGCTGAGTTTATAATTGGTCTTTAGAATTTATCCTGTCTAGGGACATTAGTCCCACCCCTAACCTCTATGTGAATAAGCATCTCCCCTATTCCTTCTGATAATTGTAGCTAGTGTTCAGTTTAGAACAATTTACCTATTTACTTGTGTTTTACTCTTGATAATTTGATTTATCCTGTTGTTCAGCATTAACTGACTCTGTAACGGATTCCCACATTTCAGTCTGAAGGAGGCATGCATTTTGTATGTTACCCACCCTTTTGCCTGAGAGCAAGAGATGAGAGTGCAGAACCATGCCCAGCCGCGGACACACTGCTTTTGTGCACCCGCTCGTGAGAAGAAGCAAGGCTGCGTGATGAAGAACCATCTACAGCGGAAAACAGTGGTAGGTAAGCAAAACACAGGGAATGAATGCAGGGACACCCTCACAGAGAAAAGAAGTGTAGCGTGTACAGGTAAGTAGAGAAAACAGGTAGGAAAACACTCCACAGAGAAAGAGAAGGAGGGAGAGAGGAGTGAGAGAAAGAAGGAGAGAGCTAGAGTGATGGAGGATGGCCATTGAGAGTGTAAAAAATATGGAGTCAGACCAACAGACATATGGAGAGCAGACAGCTATAGGAGATCAGAGGGTAGTAAGAGATGCATGAACTAGGGCTGGGAGACATGAGTTTGAGCCAGGGGCTCAGAAAATGGAGTGAACGGAAACTAATTGATACATGTTATACTTTATTGAAACCTAATAGTTGGGAGCATATCCACTGACCTGACCATGAGATTGTCTCTGATTTACACACCACAGGTGCTGTGAGTTAAGGTTAGTCATATTGACACATTCTCAAGGCATTTAGTTTAGTGTATCTGCCCAGGACCTTTATAGAGATTCATAACTGTAAAGAATGAAAGCATGTAGTAAAGTAATACAGTAATAAGTACACTAAATGATGCTACCTAAATTCATATGATGAATTACACTAAGGTAGTCTACATTTGCAATGGGAGCACTAAAGCAGGAATGGGGTGTTTAAAATTAGAATCAGTGATACGCGTCTACCAAGAGGAGCAGGGTGACTTCTGACACAAAGACGAAGGCAGAGGCAGCATTCGTCAACATTTGTCGTCAGACACCTTTTAAATTGCAGGACATAGAAGCAAACCTATGTACAAATGCAACTATCTGTATGGGTGATCGTCAAATGCAGCCTTTTTGCCTCACTCTCTTGACAATATCTCTGGGCAGACTGCTGCTCGTGATCACGTCATCGCTGAGTCTCTGTTTAAATCAGGGATGAAGATGGAGAAAGAACACTGGTATATAAACAAAAAGCAAGCAGCTACATTACTAGGCAAGGTATTGTAAGCAGCAGTCAGAACATAATAGCAATGTTAGGGTGTCTTCGGTCCCCCCTGCCCCCCCCCCCCCCAAAAAAAAAAAACAGAAATAAGCTAAACAAATACGCAAGTAAAAGAAATCACAAACAAAAGAGTGATAAGCTGAGGAGGAATTAAGATGGGACCAGGGAGCACCTGGGCAAGCAAGTGTCGACACTGTCATACAGACGGACCGACTTACTCGGAAGCTGTGGCTGCGGCTGAGACACTTGGGACCTGGGGCATTGTCCAAACACAAATGGGCTGTGGACAAGGGAGGAGGAGGGAGGTTGGGCGGCTTGCTCAAATACGGAGGAAGAGGAGGGAGGAGCAGCTGGAGGGAGGAAGGGCCCAGACTGAATGGCACTATTCAGTATGGCAGTCAACCTTTGGTCACCTGCAAATAACGGAAGAGAAGGGGAAGGGGGGACTACAGCTTAGCTTACACTATGGTCTTATAGGATTCCAAAAGGTGGGGTATAAATCAATCAATGAATCCATTAAACAGTAACCATTAAAATGTCCATTGATTTTTCAATCATCTCCCACACAGGTAATGCCGGAGAGGTGGAAGGGGGTGGGGGTGTGTAGGGAGGTGAGGTGGGAGTTTCTGGATAGGAGGGGAGAAGGGGGTAAACTAAAGTGACATGGGGTAATGGGTGATGTCACAGGGTGGGGATTTGGGACAGTAATGGCGATTGGCCGGGCCGGGGTTGTGTAACTTGGGACCAAGTGTGGAACCCAAATAGGGAAAATAACACTGTTTGTACTATATGTACTGTAGTATCTCTAAGGTAGAGTGCATCTGCTTTCTACCCAACAACATAGAAAACTCCTCTCCTTCACTCATTTCCATATGGAATAAGAAAATGATCTAAATTTCCCTGAAAGATTTTAGGAGAAAAGTTCAGTGACTCAGTTTTGACTAATTACAGGGAAAATCAAGTATCAATCAAGTATCAGGTATAAATAGTTCCATAGAGAGAGATCTTTTGCAAAACTTAAATGGTACCCAGTAAATGGTAAGCAAGTTTTGAAAGTCCCCTTTATTCAGACCTATTCTATTGATTAATTTACCTTACATTTACCAGCTAAGAAAAAAACCTGAGGAAACGTTGGAGGGATTTTGGAAAGGAAAGTAGTCCAATGAGCCAGTAGGAAGCTGTGGGGGTTGATTCCGATTTGGCAGGACACCCTTTCACTTGGGGGGAGGGGGGACTTGTGAACACTGGTGTTGGGAAGATATTCCAGGTCCCACCTGACCTGGCAGAAGCACACTAACTGGCCCATGCACACAGACTGAGACACATTATGACTGAACATAGCAGTGATGTTAGGTATGACATACACACACGTGAAACAATGAGACATGCAGAACAAAAAAATGGACAGAGTTAGTGCTTATTGACAGCCCCTGTGGCCCTGGAGGGTCAACTTGATCCAGTATGGGGAAAGAGTGCCGTTGTGGGCACTACCCACTTTCCCATGCTTTTGAGTGCACCACTAACTGATACAATCGGTTTCCACTAGTATTGTTACATTACCCAAAAATGCTAGCCAGAAGATTTAGGACTCATCCTGACCAGCGAACGAATTTTAAGGGGTTGTACAAAATGATATCACCCTAGATATTGTGCTGTCTTTGCATATTGCATCCTTATTGGCCATATGCTAATGAGGGCCTGTAGAAATGTAGGGGTTCATGAGGAAAGCATCTCTCTTATGTGGCGTGTAATGTGAAGCAATGTCAAGCTAGCAAGAAATGTGCCTTCATAAAGATACATGAAGCAGATGACATTTTGGAGGTGTCTAAACCAAAACAAACTCAAGCAACAACAAAGTAAGAGATGGATATCAAGCAGTCTTTATTGTGAAAAAGAACATGAACTATGAGAAAGTCCACTTTAACTTGCAGAGAGGATAAAAAGAAAGTGGATTATTTTGTCACTGCCTTATATGCCCTAGCAGAGCATTGGAACTCTGGACTTTTGCATAAGCCAATTAGAGATAGGCTATCTGTTGGACTAGCAGCAAACATGCGCCTGTCAGAACGGAAGCAGCAAAGTCACCTGCAAGGTGACATAGTAACAACAAAAGAGGCATGCTCAGTGGATAGAGTTATGCAAAAAGGCAGCCAGTATTAGTGGAAACAGATATTCCAGCATGAGAAAGCTAGCCATGGTAATGCTAATGGCAAATAGCACCCAAAGTGTCGAAACCGTGGCAAAAGCCCTGCACCGTGTGCAGCTAACGAAGTAGTATGTGAAGTAGTGTGTGACCCTGTAAACAAGTTTCAAAAGGTGGATCATAGCATTTTCCTAGGAACAATAACAGCAGGAGGCGACCCATGGATGATTCAAGTGATGGACAGAAATGTGAAATTCAAAATAGACACTGGTGCCGATGTGACTTTTATCCCAGACAATGTGTTCAATGACATTTTTGCAGGAACCAGCAAGCCAGCTCTGCTAAAAAAAAAATCAACAAAACCTCCGCTAAGGAAGAGCATCACAAGTGTAGTTCTACAAAAGGGAGAAAAGGTTACACTGGAGGATGTGTAGGTCATCAGCGATTTACACACAGCTTTACTAGGAAGACCAGCTATGACACAAAGCTTGAGCTAGTTGATCGACTTGACAGCACTGATTTACAGACACTGAAAGAAAGCTATCCAAAGCTGGTTTTGGCACAGTACAACAACTATATACCATCGAGCTGAAATCCTGCACAGAGCCCTACTCACTCCATGACGGATTCCTATGACATTGATGCCAAAAGTCTAGAAAGAGCTAGAAAGCAGGTAAGGGTTCAAGGTTGTCACCAGAGTGGGGGGGCCCAAGGACTGGTGCGCCAGCATGGTGGTTGTCCCAAGAAGAACAGAGAAGTGCGGACATGCATCGATTTCACTTGTCTCAAAGAGTCAGTGTTTAGAGAAAAATATACTTCCCACTGTCGAACAGACCCCTTGGCTCACTAGCCGGGAGAAAGATCTTCAGCAAGCTTGATGCGAACTTGTGCTTCTTGCAGATCCCGCTAGCGGAGGAGTCAGTTATGCTAACAACCTTCATCACACCTTTCGGACGTTACAACTTCAGCAACTTAACACTTGGTGACAGGTCACTAAAGGGCTGGAAATTGTGGTCTGTCACATGGATAATGTGTTAATCTGGGGCCAAACACAGGAGAAGCATAATGCAAGACTTCATGCCACATTTCAGAAGATGGAAAAAGTCGGCTTAACTCTGAACATGGACAAATGTGACCTGTCAAAGCAGGAAGTGAAGTTCCTGAGCCACAATATCTCGGACAAAGGAGTACAGCACGACCGAAAAGACAGAGGCTGTCAAGGAGATGGCAGCGCCATCCAACGTCAGCGAGCTGCAGAGCTGGGGAATGTTCATCCCTCAGCTGAAAAGGACAAACCTCTCAGAGACCTATTCTCAAAGAAAAACAACTGGTACCGAGGGGCCAACTAAGCCAGAGCCTTCAAAGAGCTGAAGGAGGAGCTGACATCCACACCCGTGTTAGCCCTGTACGACCCAAACAAAGAGATGTCTAAGCCGATACGTCTTCCTATGGACTAGGAGTGCTTCTGTAGAAGAAAAGCAAGGAATGGAGACCAGATTTCTACGCTTCCCAGTCTCTCTCAAGGACCAAGCAGAGATGCACTTTAGTAGAAAAAGAAGCTCTGGGCCTGACATGGGCATATGGAAGATAGAGATTTTCTCGTTGGTCAACACTTTCAAATTCATTGCTTTAACTAATTATGAAAAAATGTAAGAAAATGTTTGGCAAATGTAATAAAGTATTGACTTTTCAAATAAGTTAAGTTACACGTTATGTTGTTTGAAAATTTGTTAGCTACATTATCCTTACGAACCGCATAGTATTACAGCAATAAATACCGATATGTTAGCTAGCTACCTAATGTTAGTTGGCTACTAATATATCAAACTTGCCAGGCAGTATTATTAAGTATCTGCTATATAACTAACTACCCAACATGTACGGACTTCAATATTCACACCATTCTTAGCTAAGTGGATTAGTCGTTGTGTGTTTCAATGGACTTTGTTCATTCTGGCTATCTACCCTGATTTCAGAGCACTTTCGCGCAGAACTGATGAATTTACGAATGCTCAACACCTGTTGAATATGGCCAGTATCAGTAAACATTGACAAAAAAATAATTACAATACAGTTACAGTCACAATGCTCTAGATAACATGAAAACAGCTTAACCAGCTCTGCTAAAGCGAGTAAAATGGTCAGAGTGAGGTGTTCTCTGTCTCATTTGTGTCTGGAAGTAGCTAGCCAACGTTAGCCAGTTAGCTTGGGCACTTGACTGCCATTGCACGCTCGGATCAACCCTACTCCTCTGTCAGTTTCCAATGTGCACTCTGAAAGCTCCGAATTTATCAACGGACAATCTGACAACACTCTGGATTTATGAACGCCCAGAGCGCACTCTGGCACTCCAGATTGAATTTATGAACACAAACGAAATCATAAAATGTTTAGCATTTGTTATGCTAAAAAGCTAGCAAGAGTTTGCTTAGCAACAGCATCAACTTTCGGTAGACAGGCGAAGCTATAGTACGTTCAACTGAAAAGGTACCGTTCGTTTACAGTAAACGGATCACCGCTTTATTTTAAGAATGTGAAAGGTCCGAATAATAGTAGAGAGAATGATTTATTTCAGCTTTTATTTCTTTCATCATATTCCCAGTGGGTCAGAAGTTTACATACACTCAATTAGTATTTGGTAGCATTGCCTTTCAATTGTTTAACTTGGGTCAAAAGTTATGGGTAGCCTTCCACCATCTTTCCAAATAAGTTGGGTGAATGTTGGCTCATTCCTTCTGACAGAGCTGGTGTAACTTGAGTCAGGTTTGTAGACCTTGCTCACACACGCCTTTTCAGTTCTGCCCACTAATTTTCTATTGGTTTGAGGTCAGGGCTTTGTGATGGCCACTCCAATACCTTGACTTTGTTGTCCTTAAGCCATTTTGACACAATTTTGGAAGTATGCTTGGGGTCATTGTCCATTTGGAAGACCCATTTGCGACCAAGCTTTAACTTCCTGACTGATGTCTTGATGCTATCTATTTTGTGAAGTGCACCAGTCCCTCCTGCAGCAAAGTACCCAGACAACACGATGCTGCCACCCCCGTGCTTCACAGTTGGGATGGTATTCTTCAGCTTGCAAGCCTCCTCCTTTTTCCTCCAAACATAAAGATGGACATTATGGTGTTGGGGAATAATCCGAATTAGTTTGTAACATAGGTAAGATGTTTTATATTCACCATATGTTTGTAAGTTACTTCTCATCAGAATGTTTATTTTTGTATAATACTGTGGCAATACTGTGCAGTCATCTGTTCTCTGTCAAGACTAAGTTACTTGGGCCGGAGAGAGGGGAGAGGTCAAGCGTGTATCTCTTGGCTCCACAATGTCTGTGTGCCAGTCAATGTGTCTCTGTGATCTTGTCAAGATAGGGTGGATTTGAAATATGCCTGTTGATATGAGGATTTGTTTAGGTTCTGAGTTTGAGAAAAGTACATAGTTTAGGAGACAAAGCTGAACGATAAATTATGGCCAATGCTGTCTGGCTATGTGTGTCTTTGCTATAAAGGATCTCAGTTGCAATGTGTAAGGAACTCTCTGAGAATTCATTTATAGACACTGAATTGATCCGAGAGTCACAGGGTTGTGATGGAGCTCATATAATTAAAGATGGACTTTGTGATAAACTCTGACTTGTGTGTGGTTTGCTCTCATGATTTGGTAAATACAGGAAATTTCCCACATTGGCCAAACATATCTATTTTTGTGTCATCAGACCAGAAGACATTTCTTCAAAAAGTCCCCATGTGCAGTTGCAAACCGTAGTCTGGCTTTTTTATGACGGTTTTGGAGCAGTGGCTTCTTCCTTGCTGAGCGGCCTTTCAGGTTATGTCGATATAGGACTCGTTTTACTGTGGATATAGATACTTGTGTACCTGTTTTCTCCAGCACCTTTACAAGGTCCTTTGCTGTTGTTCTGGGATTGATTGCACTTCTCGCACCAAAGTACGTTCATCTCTAGGAGACAGAACACGTGTCCTTCCTGAGCTGTATGATGGCTGCGTAGTCCCATGGTGTTTATACTTGCATACTAATGTTTGTACAGATGAACGTGGTACCTTCAGGTGTTTGGAAATTGCTCCCAAGGATGAACCAGACTTGTGGAGTTATACAATTGTATTGTATACAAGAGGTCTTGGCTGATTTCTTTTGATTTCCCCATGATGTTTGAAAGTTTGAAGGTAGGCCTTGAAATACATCCACAGGTACACCTCCAATTGACTCAAATTATGTCAATTAGCCTATCAGAAGCTTCTAAAGCCATGACATCATTTTCTGGAATTTTCCAAGCTTTTAAAAGGCACGGTCAACTTAGTGTATGTAAACTTCTGACCCACTGGAATTGTGATATAGTGAATTATAAATTAAATAATCTGCCTGTAAACAATTGTTGGAAAAGTTACTTGTGTCATGCACAAAGTAGATGTCCTAAATGACTTGCCAAAACTATAGTTTGTTAACAAGAAATTTGTGGAGTAGTTGAAAAATGAGTTTTAATGACTACAACCTAAATGTATGTAAACTTCCGACTTCAACTGTATGTAGTATACAGTATGTTAGTATGGGTATTTGAACACAGCTCAAGAAAACCCAGGAAGCCCACAGGACATTGTCAGATAAGAAGCAGGAAGTAAACAGGAAGTAAAAGACAGTGGATGCAGAATGACAGTGAGAGAAGAACTGATGAAGAGCAACTGTATGTGGAGAGTGGAGACTTGTGCATCTCCTCAGCAGTTCCCTAGTCAGTCAATCATACGTGTTGTACCCAAAGTGAAAATGTATCATGGACGTTAAAATAAGGCACTGAATAAAAAAATAAAAAATAAAAAATGTATTTAACTAGGCAAGTCAGTTTCTTATTTACAATGCCTACTCTGACCCTGACACCGCTGGGCCAATTGTGCGCCGCCCTATGGGAATCCTAATTGCGGCCGGTTGTGTCATAGGCTGGAATCGAACCAGGGTCTGTAGTGACGGCACTAGCACTGAGATGCTGCGCTACTCGAGAGCCCGCAAGGTTTGTCAGGAAAAGGAAACTACTCCAATGCGAAATTAGATAAATATTTTTGACATCCTCACTTGAGTTATGACTGCATAACTATAACTAGCACAATAAGTGTCTCCAATAATCTGACTTGCACCGGCAATGTCATGAGTATATCAAGTCAGAATATTACTAGTCAGACAACTTATCATATTAGGAGCTATAAGGAGAGTTGCAAAGTATATATATATTTTTTAAATGAATTGACAGTTGCTAGGGACCTACGTGTGAGGCAGCCTGGGTGTGAGGCAGCCTGGGTTTTGTTCATTTGGGCGCACAACAGACCATGTCTTAAAACACTTTGCAACGGAAATCAAAAACTAGTATTTCCTGCTGGGATAGATACACTACCTGCCCATTTCACTTGGACCATTTTCTTAAGTTTTGTGCCTCATAGCCACGATCCAGGTTCTGGACTTTCCTAAAGCAGAAGCAGCTGTAGCTACCAAGCCACAGGTGCATGTATAACTGTGTAGGCATCCCTCTCCCGCCCAGCCACGTGCCCCGGCATGCCTCACCTTTGTTGTTTGAGATACCGTAGTCAAAGCCCTGTGCCCCATTGGCTGCAGTAGCCCTGTTGAAGGCCTGGACAGAGAAGGGGCTAGGTGGTGGGGTCTGGGCCTCGTGCTCCAGAAGGGTTTGTTCTGTTGGGAGAGGAGACAGAGCTGGACCACGTTAGCTCCACCAACAACAGCAACCAAAACATCCATTCATATCCATGTTATGTCCAGTGAAAATCTAACTTTTAAAAGTTTATATATTCTGTTAACTCATACAATGCTGCAGACTCTTCATATCCTCATATTTGTGGCTAAAGCAAAAATGTAATTAACAAATAAACTTATTTCAAACAGACAGTTAAAAAAAAAAAGCTTGCCATTTCCTCATTGGCAGAGGTCGTCTCATTGGCGAAGCTGGCTAATCAGCTGTTTATCATACCATTCTGTTGTTGGGGTACGCAGAACACAATTCAAAACACAGAAAAGCTTACTTAAAAAAAAATAATTGGAAGGAAAACTATTTCACTCATATTGCATATTTAATAGAAAATCTGGAAACACTGGACGGACAGGCTATTCTTAAAGTAACTTCAAAACTAAGATGAGTGAGATCTGAGAGAACCCAATCCCAACTTGAGATCGAAATACTCAACTCAATTTTCTTTAGGTCAACTCTCCCATTTATCTTGATTAACACCAAAGTTAAATTTAGAGACATATTATCTCAAGTGCTGGTTCAGCCTAAAGAATTAGGATCTTACAACTGTCCAGATACCGGTAAATCTGATCCAAGATCAGCACTCGCACTCTGAGACACTTTGTGAATACGGGCTAGGGTTGGGCAGTATCCATATTTTATGCTACAGGAACTATACGGTATTACCGGCAGTGCACACAAGGGGCACTATTTCTTTCCAAATGTGAAAGTAATCTATATTCAAAATGTTTGACCTTATTGAAAAAATGCTAACAAAGGCTAACGAATTACTAGTGAAATTCCATGGCAGACACTAGCTAAATGCTAACAAGCGCGAACAAACATTGCTAATTGCAAGGGCAGACAACCAAACTCAAAGTTACACAACAATCTTAAAAGGCTCCTAGCAGTTTGTTGCACGCATACAGCAGGGATCCTGAACCCAGATGGAATTGATTGTCTATGCTGTAACCAAGAAGCTTGATTTTGAAGTAGGAATGTTAATGGTTAACCTTCGAAAATACATTTGACCCGTCATGCTTTTCAGTCTATATTCTGCAAAAGAGCAGAAAAACAAAAACAAATATGGGATGATGTAGGTAGTTGGTTGGATGGGCTATTTACAGATGGGCTGTGTACAGTGATCGATAAGCTGCTCTGACAGCTGATGCTTAAAGCTTCAGTGATTTTTGCAATTTGTTTCCAGTCATTGGCAGCAGAGAACTGGAAGGAAAGGCAGCCAAAGGAGGTGTTGGCTTTGGGGATGACCAGTGAAATATACCTGCTGGAGCACATGCTAGGGGTGGGTGCTGCTATGGTGACCAGTGAGCTGAGATAAGGCAGAGCTTAACCTAGCAAAGACTTATAGATGACCTGGAGCCAGTGGATTTTGTGAATAATATGTAGCGAGTACCAGCCAACGAGAGCATATAGGTCGCAGTGGTGGGTGGTATAAGGGGCATTGGTGACAAAACGGATGGCACTGCATCCAGTTTGCTGAGTAGAGTGTTGGAGGCTATTTTGTAAATGACATCGCCGAAGTCAAGGATCGGTAGGATAGTCAGTTTTACGAGGGTATGTTTGGCAGCATGAGTGAAGGAGGCTTTGCTGCGAAATAGGAAGCCGATTCTAGATTTAATTTTGGATTGGAGATGCTGAATATGAGTCTGGAAGGAGAGTTTACAGTCTAACCAAACACCTAGGTATTTGACATATTCTAAGTCAGAACCATCCCGAGTAGTGATGCTGGACCGGCGGGCAGGTGCGGACAGCGATTGGTTGAAGAGCATGCATTTAGTTTTACTTGCATTTAAGAGCAGTTGGAGGCCACGGAAGGAGAGTTGGATGGTATTGAAGATCGCCTGGAGGATTGTTAACACAGTATCCAAAAGTATACAGAATGGTGTCGTCTGAGTAGAGGTGATCAAAGAATCACCCGCAGCAAGAGCGACATCATTGATATATACAGAGAAAAGAGTCGGCCCGAGAATTGAACCCTGTGGCACCCCCATAGAGACTGCCAGAGGTCCGGACAACAGGACTTCCGATTTGACACACTGAACTCTGTCTGAGAAGCAGTTGGTGAACCAGGCGAGGCAGTCATTTGAGAAACCAAGGCTGTTGGGTCTGCCGATAAGAATGCGGTGATTGACAGAGTCGAAAGCCTTGGCCAGGTCGATGAAGACGGCTGCACAGTACTGTCTTTTATCGATGGCGGTTATGATATCATTCAGGACCTTGAGCGTGGCTGTGAGTTTACTTCAAATAATGAGGCATAGCTTACCTATTTTATAAAAACCTCCTCATGCCAATAACCAGCACTTCTCTCCTGTTCTATTGGTTTTCATATTAACTTCCCTTCGTTGTCCAAAAGCACAATCCTAGTCATATTAGCAACCCATCATAGTTGTTCCTCTAAGATTCCTACTCTTTCTAAGTTTCAAACAAATATTTTAATCTCCGTCACATATGAAACTACTTGCATTAGTTGCACTGTTTACAACAGTGTTTTCCGCTAATGCATTTGGGCAAATGTTTGAAAATGGTGTTTTATTATCTGCTTCATTACAGGACTTACATGTGCACCTCTACAGGATCGCCTTTCTCTTGCATTTCAAAGATGAAAAATACAAATAATTATCTTTTACCAGATCTAATGTGTTATATTCTCCTACATTCATTTCAAATTTCCACAAACTTCAAAGTGTTTCCTTTCAAATGGTATCAAGAATATGCATATGCTTGCTTCAGGTCCTTAGCTACAGGCAGTTAGATTTGGGTATGTCATTTTGGGCCTTTTGACTAAGATGATAGGCTTGCTATTCTTGCATGTTTTCATTAATCTCTTAATGAAAATGTCCGGTTCTTGTATGCACTCATAGTATCAGAGTGATAGGTTTCACTCTCCCCACATTTTCCAAAATAAGCCCAATGAGTTTCTATGGGCTTTTTTTGGGGCCTAAGCTTGTCGCCTGCCTTCCCGCCTTGGGACGACTCCTATTGTTAGGGCAGAAACATAAGCATCTCATCATTATATGCACAGATCTCTGATAGTATTTTCTGTTGGTCACGTGTTTAATGTTTGGGAACAATTTAACAATTTTTTGGACAGGTAAATGAGGGTCAGTCAGTCGGCAGCAAAATTGACAGAAATGTGCATCCCTACTTGCAAGCTAGCGACTTAGCTATCAAGTTAGAAAACCAAAAGCATAGCTGGAGCCATTAGTTAGATAGTTAACGTATAGTTAATTATAAGCAGTGGCATAGCACACACCCCTGCAGCTCCCGCGAGGGGGGGCTGAACCTCCAAATTTCTATTTTATTTTTATGGATGGTCCTGAAAATCATGCTGTGGTAAAAAAATGTGTACAGCCAAGCCCAATACAGGACACAGGAGTAAAAAGCATTAAGTTAAGTTAAAAGGCTCTTACCTTCCTCATGGCGTAGGTACTGGTTTCCCCCACGGTCTCGGGCCAGAGACCAGGCCTCTCCTTCGTCGCTCTCGCAGAACTCCACCACACTGTTTTTGTCCAGCTGCACCCACGTCCCCTCCGTGTTTACCACCTGACGCACAACACAATGCTCTTTATCCCTATATACGCACACACACAAATGCTGCAGTCCACACACGCACACAGCACCATTCTCTCAAATACAATACAATCCCCCTATACATGAATGCACATCATTCCTTCAGAACAATTAAATACGGCATTGTAGCTATAATATTTCTCATAAAAGCAGCATTTTGCAGAGATCACTGGCTAAAGATAATTAATTAAACAACTTACTCTAAAAGTGAATCATATTGAAAGGTAAATTCATGTTTGCCTTGGTTTTCTAAAGGTCCTGAAAAAATCATCACTTTAGACAGACGGACACAAATGGAAAGTGGAAATGTTAATAAATGCAGAGGTTGCACTGCGTAGAGAGTGAGAGCGAGACTTGAGTGAGTATTTCTATGATTCCTCGTAGCTTAGTATCTCCTTGCCACCTTCTCAACCCTACTGGAGGAGTATCAATGTTCCTCCCCTCAGACCATCTTTTCCAATGCATGTTGAGAAGGAGACGAGGAGATAGGATGTGGGGAATCGAAGAAAGATTCAATGAGAAAGAGCTGGGGAGCCATTGGTTCAGAGAGGGCATTCTAGTAACAGCATGACAACACCACATCCCCAATCAGAGGTCAAGCAGGAAGTAGGAAACATTCAGCACTTCCGGGTCAAGGAATTTTAGAGAGTTTTAAAAAAGTCCACCAAGAAACAAAAGAGGACAGAAGGTGTAAGAGAGAAGATTCATTTGAGGTACAGTATGGCTTCAGCATTTCAAGAATCCAATGTCAGAAAATAGTGAAGGATTTCTTTTTTTTTTGCAAACAGAAAATATTGAATCCGTTTCAAATTATAAATAAACTAATATAGTTTAAATAAACTATCCTGAACAAAAAATATAAATGCAAAGTGGAGTGTTGGTCCCATGTTTCATGAGCTGAAATAACAGATCCCAGAAATGTTCCACATGCACAAAAATCGTATTTCCCTTTCTGCAGAAATGGTTTTACATCCCTGTTAGTGGGCATTTCTCCCTTGCCAAGATAATCCATCCACCTGACAGGTGTGGCATATCAAGAAGCTGATTAAACAACATGATCATTACACAGGTGCTGGGGACAATAAAAGGCCACTCTAAAATGTGCAGTTTTGTTACAACACGACAGATGTCGCAAGTTTTGAAGGAACGTGCAATTGGCATATGCTGACTGCAGGAATGTCAACCAGAGCTGTTTCTCTACGTTGATGCCTCCAACGTAATTATAGAGAATTTGGCAGTATGTCCAACCGGCCTCAACCGCAGACCAAGTGTAACCACGCCAGCCCAGGACATCCAAATTCATCTTCTTCACCTGCGGGATCGTGTGACACCAGCCACCCGGACAGCTAATGGAACTGAGGAGTATTTCTGTCTGTAATAAAGCCCTTTTGTGAGGAAAAACTAATTCTGATAGGCTAGGCCTGGCTCCCAACTGCGTGGGCCTATGACCTCCCATGGCTGCACCCCTTCCCAGTCATCTGAAATCCATAGATTAGGGCCTAATTAATTCATTTCAATTGACTGATTTCCTTATATGAACTGTAACTCAGTAAAACCGTTGACATTTTGCATGTTGTGTTTATATTTTGTTCAGTATATATTAAAATGAACAAAAATATATAAATGCAAAAGGAAACAAATAAAAAATGCTGTAGCCACTGGAGTGTGTTCTATAAAGAAAAGAGCCTGCACATGTTGAAAGAAAGGACAGAGCACACACCCACACCCAGAGGCATCTCATGTATTCACCCTTTCAATGGTAAAGTACATACATCCAAAACAAGTCAACCAATTTACAAGCAAAAGGGGGAGGAAACAAAAGACATTACAACAACTTGTCTGTTTTGCAAAGAGAGTTCAAAGTAGAAGAGTGAAACAAAACAAATGGGTATAAGAACTACAAAATAGTAACTAAGTAATCTAGATTGATAATGAATCAATTAAAGGCAATCACAATAAGTAATTTAAGACATCACATTTGTTATTTTCCGTTTTTTTTGGTGCGGGGGAGGGGGGGGTTGCGTACCTCGCCTACTGCCTTGACCGTGTTCCCAAGTACTAACATTCCAATGGGGATACCCCTAAGGTTTGGACAGCTTCTGATGTTGTGACCTGAGGGACCCGTCTTCACTACCTTATAAAGCCCAGGGCCGCCGCCCTGCCCCACCCTGTCCTGCTCCTGCATGGAGGGGGCCTCTTGGGAGGGGCGGCCGCTGGAGCTCACCTCCTTAACACTCTGCTCCGATTGGCCTCCTGCCTCCTGCAAGTGGGAATTGACAGGCGTTAATACCAATCAGGCTAGGTTAGAAGACTACAGTCAATGGAAGAGTAGTGATGGATTTGTCTGATTTGATGTCATATTTTCATCCTGATTCCTGACAACTGTGTGTGTGTATGTGTCTTATGAGAGACGATATAGCGTGACTAGTGTTTCAGGTTATCAAATAATCAAAGTCCCATAATTTCTATTAAAGTTTTACAGTACTGTCCTAAGAGCTATCAGTTCAACAAAACCAGTAGCATTCACTCTCTGTAGCAAATGTTGACATAAACCTAAAGCAATAGCTCCCGAGTGGCGTAACAGTCTAAGGCACTGCATCTCAGTGCTAGAGGCGTCACTACAGACCCTGATTTGATCCCGGGCTGTATCACAACCGGCCGTTCATAACTGACTTGCCAAGTTAAAAAAAAAAAAAAAAAAAAAAAAATATATATATATATATATTTACATTTAAGTCATTTAGCAGACGCTCTTATCCAGAGCGACTTACAAATTGATATTTCAATGCTGCAGCAATGACTATCAGATTTTTTTCGAGGACACCCTATGAGCATCAAGTGCACAGGTTGTTGTTGGGCTGATACTGTCTCGATGGCATAAAGTGGACAAGACAGGTTTCATTGGCAACACCTGAATGCCACAAAGTTCTCAAAAAGTGTGACGACTAAAGGTATGACTAAATGCATCAACTAAAATAATGTATCACTTCATACTGTGCAAGCCTGAAATATGTTTCAATTGTTTCATAGATGTGTGGTTATGGGTAGACTTCTACTAAAAAGGGAGATGAATGTTAGCATGGGAAAAATCAGAAAGAAATTATCCACTCACTACTGTAAGTTGCTCTGGATAAGAGCATCTGCTAAATTACTAAAATGTCAAATGTAAATTACAAAATTGGGGCCAGAGTACTAGACACATACAGTAGGCTACATGGCATCTACCCTTTCATACAAAAGCCACATGTAACATATTAGTGTCATTGTTATTAACCCTCATGCAACACACAAATGTCCATATCACTCGATAGCTTGAATTTCACGTGAAATGGGAACAAAGTTATCACGGGGCAGACAGCATAACAAATGGACCTTGAATGAATAGTTGATTCCTAAAGGGGAATGGAGGTAGAACGACAGTGTTCTTAAATTAAACTACTCAGAAAGTCATGCAACTGTGGTTAAAAACTCAAAGTTCACCATAACTCAAATTGAAGAACTTCACAGAGGGGGAGGGGTTTCAATAGGAAACGTAGAAATAACAGATGGATGAAAAAGCAACAGAGCAGCCAAGCCATACACATCTCTCCTTCACACAACTCACCTGTGGGAATATAGTTAAGGGGGTCCACGACAAAAAGCCGATATCCCTGACTCCTTGGCTAGCGTTAAAGACACTCTGAGCAACAAATCGTAAGTACAAGTCAAGAAACGGCAAGAGGATTCATTTAAGTGTGAGAAAAAGGGAGAGAACAAGCGCTGATGTCTTTTTTGGGGGAAGAAATCATTTATTAATCTTTTTTCTGCAATTTTGGCCATGTATAAGTTATTTTGTAATTGAACTTGAGAAGAGTAGGCTTTCACCAATTTTGACAGGGTACCAGTAAGGCCTTGTACTCAAGCAATTGTGAAGAAATGGCAAGATGTGGTGAAGGACTCGGAACACAGAAATGTTTTATTTTGTGTGGGAAGGGGTTGGAATTTTTAAACCCATTTTGAGTTAACAATCGCCCCCAGAAAATCTCTTAAAATCCCTTTCAACACATAGGATGTAGCGTGTCATGCTGTTTGACAACACCCTTTACATAGAAGCCTCTGAACCTTAGAAGCCTCATAGAGCAACCAAATGCATAGGTGGAATTGTGGAGTGGTAGAAGCACAATTTCTATATGAAACTGTGTTGGGGACCAATGATTGCCTCATGACCGAAAACCATCAATTTTACGAATAGCTGTGAATACGTAGGCAATGACTTTTAATGAATTAATATTAACTTTTCTTAATCTATCCACCTATGAAGTCCCTGATTAGACAAGGCCAATTTCCCGGACCCAGATTAAGTCTAATCCTGGCCTAAAAAGCATGCACAAATGAAAAAAACATTTTTTAGGCCAGGACCAGGCTTCATCTGAGTCTAACAAACTGGCCTTAGATTTTAGAGGTTGTTTGTGCCATGGAACAAATGTATGTGAAATCTCTTTTGAGAGAAGAGCTTTTTTCGTGTTGCTCTGAGGTGCCTGTGCTTATGAAGCGTGGGCGAGAAGAAGCAATGGGAAAGAGGTGAAGAGAATAGCAGACAGTGCAGCTAAGACCCTCTTAAACTAAACACACTGAAATTGCTCATCGACTACCTCTCTCTTTCTGGTCCATTCATGCATTGGGGATGCTTCCAATGCATTAAACATGTATTAACTGATCATGTGAGGGTTTTTCGAGAGTCCAACTGAACGCATGATTCTAGTCACGCTAAAGTAAATATTTTCTAATCCCCTGAGACATGCACGTTGCCCTTAGTGAAGGCTCATGACACAGCAGTGACATCCATTTGGACACATCATGCAACAACAAACTTAAGATCTTTCAAACTGTTAAAGGAGGTTCTCAATACTTCATGCTTGTAGACATTTGGGGAACGGATACCATCCAATATCACTATACACAGTGTGTAGGTAGGTAGTAGATAAAGGGGAATCTTCAAACTTCAATACAACCATCATCACACATCAAATCAATCCCATTGAGTTGGGGGGGTTCCAATTGAGTTACACATGAATGGTGGAAGCACTGATTTATGATGTTTTCCCCAAATGAGCAGCACAGGGGGTAGACTACCCTTCTATCCTACAGACTGACTGACTGATCGTCATTTTACTTACGTTGGCTGGGACCAGCAGGCTCCTGCCCACATGCTGGTTAAAAGAGAGGCACCAGGCTTCAGTGTACCCATTCATGTTGGGCACATACTTCTTTACTGTCTCATCATTCAGCCTGAGCCAAACACCATCATCATTGTGGATCTATGGGAAAACAAGCAACAGAGGGCAGAGAGCACAGCCATGCCCCCCTCATGTCACTATGGAAACGGAAAGAGGGGTGGCGGAGTCCCCGGGGCAATAAGAGCACCTTACGCGAGGCTGCAGCGGGAGAGAGAGGGAGGCCGAATAATAGGGTAGTCAACTGAATGGCTCCAGAAATGCAGATTCAACAAGAAGAAAGGCAGAGTCACCTATACTGGGTGGAGCAGAACAATGTAAAACCCAGATTTAAAACCGGTCCTAAAATAAATGGCTGATGCTTGGTAGCATGCTTTGTGAAAACACACTGAACTGAGAATAACATCACTTAGCAGAATTCTGTGACTCTCTCTAGTATTGGTTTGGACGGTCTCTGCTTTTTGCCAAGGTTTGTGAAGAGGTTTGACGAAAACTCTGAAAGGCCTTCCTAGGCTAAAATGGAGGACACAATTATGACTGGTGCTTCTTTCCTACACAAAATTGTACGCAACATGCTCTGCCATAAGGTTGATGTTTTTCTCGCTGCAGCCTCGGAGTGTCTTGCATGTATATGAAGCAACACAAAGGCAAAAGTAACAAATAAGTGAGCTCAGAAGAGAAGCAGCAATAACTAGAAAGAGGTAGACCCACTGCAGTTTTACTGTACTCAAAACCGTCATACACATTTACTCTGTAGATTGCGAGGAATGAATCCTGACTCGTATTCTGCACATATATCTCAGATTTCCACTGAAATCCCCCACTGACCATAATGCATGACTTGCGCGAAAGTCTGAGGTTAAGGTTGCAAAATCCCAGAAACTTTTCCAAAGTTCACAGGTTTTCCAGAAGGTTGGAGGAACTTTTGTGAATGTTTCTGTAATGTTGCAAACCTTTAAGGTCACACACTTGGATGTCAAGTTAGTATGCAGTAAAATTAAGAGGAATTAAGAAAAAAACAGACAAACAAAAACAGAAGACAAACAAAAGATATAAGAGAACCTAATGCTACAACTCGATCAAATCGCCTAGTCTAGAACAGTTTACCTCATCAATGAAAGTGATGGTGCCATTGACTTGCACTATGCCTATCTGTTCGCTCTGCAGGGAAGGGTGACTACGCACACGGAGGCCTGCGCTGTCCTTGGACACAAATTTGCGGACCTGAGAGAAGCAGAGGAGACAGGAAGACAGTAAGCCGTAGGAGCCTCAGCAGGGGAAAGCGAAAAAGAGGCAACAGAGTGGAGGAGGACACACACACTGCAGAGAGACAGACATAATCACAAAGGCAATGCAGGCACTCTTGGTCACGGATCACACACACACACGCATGTAAAGTGTACACACACACAGATACACACACAGTGGGGGAAAGTGTAGAAGTGCTCCATTCTGAACAGTGCTGGTTGGACATATCCAGTGCAAACCCAAGGTTGACTTAAAATACAGATGGCTAAATAATAAAAACGTAATCAATTAAAACAATAAGAAACCCGACCATCCACCCAGTTCTCATATTAGCGTTGGATATGATCCACACTGTACACAAGATCAGAAGGGAGATACAAAGAGCTGAGTGAAAATTTGCAGTTTGTTGCTTGTTTCCCCATTTTCAGTTAAATTATTGTCAGCCACAAAAACAATGATACATAACTCGGTTCGTGACAGTGGAAATATTCACTGCATGTTGCAATGTTCTTCATGATAAATGTATAAACAGATAAGCACCCGTTGGAATGAGAGTGAACAAGACGTGAAATAAATATTCCTATGCATTACATCCAGACACTTACAACAGCTGGAGGAAACAACAGAGGACCAGAAACAAACAGTGAATGAACACACTACTGGCTGTGACGGTGTGTTTTCATGTTCTTTGGTTTAGGGACGTGTCCGTTCTCAGATGAGTGTTTGGCGTCAGGTGTGTGTGGCGTCAGGTGTGTCGGTCTCACCTTGCTAGGTTGGGGCTCGGCCTTGGGTTTGACCATCTGTGTGCCAGGTGGGATCATGCCTTTAGGAGGGTCTTTCACCTCCACCTCCAGACCAGCATCTAGTGGGTTAAACATGTGCACAGTCCACACTCCGCAGGCAGATAACTTTCATTTAAATTAACAACTAATATATGTTTAATACATTTCCTAACTAATACAGTTAGTTTCTCTAATAATAGACTAACCACAATACCAACATACAGTTTTTGGAGGGCTTGTGCTGTGACAAACTTTAAATGAACAGAAACAAAAAAATTACATCAACTGACTTGAGCTCTAGTCCAATTTGAATACGGGAAAATGGGAATAGGAATCTCTGTTAACTTACTACAATGAAATGACTAAATAGAAATATAAGTGAACCCAACCCTGTTCTACGTTACCGATCTCAATGCCGTCAATGGTGACGTGGATTGTGTAGAGGCCCACAGCCCCGGGGGTCCAGTTGGCACTGTATGTCCCGTCTGTGTTAGCCCGGATCAACATGTTCTCACTGGGCCTGGCGGTGGAGAGAAACAGGGATGAAAGCGCTTCACTCCAAATGGACAGACCCACTTCCCCCTCACTTCCCATCAACTTTTGTCATAAAACCTGGGTTCAAATGGTGTTCGTTCTCATTCAATTACTTTTGCTGCACTTGATTGACCTTTATCTCATCTCTTACCTCTTTGGAGTGGGTGAAGCAAAGCGAAGCTCCTCAAATGAGTAATTCTCATAGGCCTGGACAAGGGGAAAATAAACATGGTGTCAAAAAATGTTACTCTCAAAAAATAAATAATTTCTCTGTATTATTTCACAAGGAAACATGGGCCAGTTGAGCAACAGCTTCCCCTTTAGTTTTAAGTTTTTTATTTAACCTTTATTTAGCCAGGGAATCATGCTGAGATCAGTTAACAACAATTATTATTATACTATAAATATGTATATACACAATACATAAAAAATGGAAAGTAAAACACAATCATATGAAACAAACACATTCTTCTAGGTTCTGCCATGTTGCTTTTCCATTCAGATCTATCTGACATGTGAAGGACTGGCTTCCAGTTGAAGCTCGCATCCGCTACAAGACCATGGTGCTTGCCTACGGAGCTGTGAGGGGAACGGCACCTCAGTACCTCCAGGCTCTGATCAGGCCCTACACCCAAACAAGGGCACTGCGTTCATCCACCTCTGGCCTGCTCGCCTCCCTACCACTGAGGAAGTACAGTTCCCGCGCAGCCCAGTCAAAACTGTTCGCTGCTCTGGCCCCCCAATGGTGGAACAAACTCCCTCACGACGCCAGGACAGCGGAGTCAATCACCACCTTCCGGAGACACCTGAAACCCCACCTCTTTCAGGAATACCTAGGATAGGATAAAGTAATCCTTCTCACCCCCCCTTAAAAGATTTAGATGCACTATTGTAAAGTGGCTGTTCCACTGGATGTCTTAAGGTGAACGCACCAATTTGTAAGTCGCTCTGGATAAGAGCGTCTGCTAAATGACTTAAATGTAAATGTAAATGTAAGGGAAAAGTACAAGAGCAGAGGGAATCTTCTTGGCATGAAACGCATCCCAGGAAGAAATAAACCAGTATTCTTTACTTACAAGCTGATACATTTGTTTCATTCTAATGCCAAGAGATAAAACATTTTTAACCTGTCTAGGGTAGAGGGCAGCATTCGGAATTTTGGATGAAAAGCATGCCCAAATTAAACGGCCTGCTACTCGGGCCCAGAAGATATGATATATGCGTATAACTGGTGGTTTTGGATAGAAAACACTCTAAAGTTTCCAAAACTGTTAAAATAGTGTCTGAGTATAACAGAACTGATTTGGCAGGCGAAAACCTTTTTTTTTGGTTTTGTAGTTTTGTATTACAGTATCCATTGACTTAGGACAATTTGCAGATCCTATGCCTTCCACTAGATGTCAACAGTCTTTAGAACTTGTTTCAGGGTTGTATTCTTATAAATGAGGGAGTAAGGCCAGTCTGAATGAGTGGATGCTGACGTGTCACAGAGCTTTTTCATGCGCAATCCCGAGAGAGTGCATTTCTTGTTTACCTTTTATATTGACGACGTTATTGTCCGGTTGAAATATTATAGATCATTTAGGCTAAAAACAACCTGAGGTTTGAATATAAACATCGTTTGACATGTTTCTATGAACTTTACGGATACAATTTGGATTTTTTTGTATGCCTGTTGTGACTGCGTTTGAGCCTGTGGATTACTGAAGAAAACGCGCGAAGAAAACTGAGGTTTTTGGATATAAAGAGACTTTATCGAACAAAAGGAACATTTATTGAGTAAATTAATGTCTTCTGAGTGCCACCATATGAAGATCATCAAAGGTAAGGGATTAATTTTATCTCTATTTCTGAGTTTCGTAACGCTTCTGCTTGGCTGGTTACGGTTTGAAGTAATTTGTAAAATGGGCTATGTTCTGGGCTAGGTATGCTTTCGCCGAAAAGCATTTTATAAATCTGACACCGTGGTTGGATTAACAAGAAGTTAAACAAGGCTGTTCCCCGGTAGGCCGTAATTGTAAATAATACATTCTTAAGGAAACACTGTACAAATGGTGACCGTGTCAGCGGCCCGCCACAGGAGTTGCTAGAGAGCGATGGGACAAGAACATCCCGGGCCGGCCAAACCCTCCTCTAACCCAGAAGGCGTTGGGCCAATTGTGTGTCGCATCATGGGTCTCCCAGTCGTGGCCGGCTGAGACACAGCCCAAAGTCGAACCCAGGTCTGTAGTGATGCCTCAAGCACTGCAATTTCTTTTTATCTCTGTAGTTCCCTGACCTTCATCATTGTGATGGCAATGTAGCGCGCTTCCTTGACGATCATGGGCTCATAGGTGGCCTCCAGCTTCGGCATGGGCAGGCCCCCGAACGTAAGGTCAGCCGTGCCCGAGAAGGAGGGGTTGGTGCTGCCTGGGAGACGCTGCAGCTTCCTCATGCACTCCTGCTGCATGGACTTCTTCTGGGAGACGGGCACCGCCTTCACCTCCACCTGGGAGAGAGGAGAGGGAGAGACATGGGCATACAGTTCGCTAATGTTAGCAAAAATATACTCATTATGTTCATCATTAAAATGTGCTAACATTACAACGGGTTCAAATTTGCTGAGACCATCAGTGCCCAGTCATTTTCGATGGACACAAGGGGACACTCAGCAACTTAAAGGTTGGCAACTAGAGAGCTCGTGCCCAGAGTTGAAAATGTCCCAAGTTAACCTTTCCACTCATGGCCTGTCATCCCGTATGTCATTGATAAGTGCCTAAATTGGAATGCAGTGGCTGTACATTAACCTGCTATACATGTCGTCAGAGCTCAGGTTTCTGCGCTTCACAGCTCTGTATATGTTTTGACTAACAACCATTATATAAACTGGAGCGCCGCACACGACAAGATGCCACAAATCATATCCAATGTTACATCACATGCTTCATAAACAACTGGTGTAGACACGGGTAAGTCCTTTTCCAATAATGCAGAGTTAAAAGGAAAAAAATAATGAACACATTTTTTTTTAATGGGGCTACTTTTGCACATTTGTCGTCCGAGTGAGTGAAATGCTGAGTGAGGGAAATGCTGTAAATCGAGAGGAGTTGATGTGTTCTGACAGATGAGACATTGAGAATTATAATAAATACCGCTTTGATGCCACACGAGCACTATACATTTCTATATTTTAAAATGTTTATGATCACTATGTTTGCTCCAGTTACAAGGATGCGTTATACCCTATGTTGTCCTGAACAGCTTGAGCCTATGTTTGTTGTATTGTGAAGAAAATGTGAACGCGGAACACACATTTGAATGCATTCATGACTCCAGTCTATGCCCACCAAAATTACAATCTGTCTGAAGTGCCTTACACTAAGATCATATTTAGTCATGTTGGTAATAGAATTAGCTTGCAAATGATGCCCACCTGACAAAGAATGTGATTTATGTATTGTTTTTGGATTGCGCTTTTGGAGGGCAGCAGGTAGCCTAGCGGTTAAAAGCATTGGGCCAGTAACCGAATGGTCGCTGGTTTGAATCCTCAAGCAGACTAAGTGAAAAATCTGTCGATGTGTCCTTGAGCTTCTAATTGCTCCTGTAAGTCGCTCTGGATAAGAGCATCTGCTAAATTACTAAAATGGCAAAGTAAGTGCATTGAAATGACTTAAGAATTGTGCAGTTGGAGAGTTGTGTGGCCACTTGGAGACACCAGTTAGACCTCAAGCTCAAAGCCTTGGAATTGTTATATCTTGTCTTGAGCCAATTCCAACGATTTCAATTAATATTCTTATTATGTTACTGAATGTATCCAGAGAATTTTCAGATTTTGTTAATGACAAATGCGGTGAAAAGTAAGTGCAAAATGTACTGTACATAAAATAATGTAATGTTTGGATTCAGTTCTGTTTCAGGTGAACTGTTTTGTTCTCACCTTTGGTCTTTCAGTTGCTACCATGGTCATCCATATGCTTTTTACAGTTATTTTGTTAAAAACATATCAATTTGGCACTATCTATATACGCCAATGTAAGGGTTTAATGCAAATTTCAGTGACTTGGTAGCTAGCTTTCTCAACCAAGTCTGAACAACATGTTAGCTAACAGTCTGAATAGGAAGTGTACTAAAAAAATAAGTGAATGATCACTGTCACTACAAAATAATGTGATGATGTAGGCTTTATTTTACATGAGGTAAGAATCGAGAGAAAAAATGAATAAAAATAAAACCTGACCTTCATGTTTGGCACGTGCACTATGTCTCCGTACTGGTCTTTGGTCTGGACGGCCACTGTGGTGGGCCAGCTGCAGCGGATGTCATCCTTGTTCAGAATCAGAGACGTCTTCTGGGGGTCTGCGTACGAGTCTGGCTGCAGCCACCTGGAGGGGGGAGGGGCATTTATGCATTAATCTATTTATTGACAACCTGGCCATGAGCTGATATTTGTTTCACAGTAGTGTGTGTTTGTGTGTGTACGTACGTCCATGCTTAGTGTGCGTGTGCATGTGGGAATGTGTGTCCGGGCCTACGTTTTTTGTGTCTACATGCTCTCTTCCTTTCTCTCACCTGGCCAGGCGTCCTCCGCTGGAGTTCTGCACACAGGTAATGAAGTCCTCCAGGAAGGAGTGCTCGTTGGTCTGCAGGTGCAGGGGCAGGTTGCCCTCCAGAGCCTCTAGGATGGTGGGGGAGTGGGACAGGACCAGCCCCTTGCCCAGGATACCTGAGTGGGCCTTACACACCTGTGGGGAGAGAGGGGAGTTAAGGTGGGAAGGAGAGGGGGTGGAGACAGAGGTATGTCATGGTTACATGCTGACGAAGGCTTGATGGAAGAAATGTGTCCATTGTGATTTTTCATAAGTCATGGTTACACCTTTGACAGCTTTTGTTATGTCACAATGTGATTTTCATTAAAAAAAAGTTAAATGACATCAGAATACCTGGAGAGAGGCCTCTTCAAGAATCTCAAGGTCCTCTTCAAGTTCGTTCCCTGGAAAAAAGTACGGAGTATAAAACAGTATATGCCATTTAGTGCAAATTATAATCTTACATGCACATACAGTTGCGGTCAAAAATATTGGCACTCTTGCACGAATCACTACTTTTCCTAAAATCATATGAAATGTAAAAAACATTTGATGATCAACATGTGTATTTGTTTGATTTACAACTGCAAGGAACCAATTTAAAAAAAAGATGCACTGAAATTGAGATTTTCAACTTTAGTCATAAAATGTCCTGGACTAAATGATTAACCAGTTTTGAAAAGAGAAAAAATAACATTCTGCTCCATTGCACTCCATTGTAAAGTGCAAGGGCGCCAATATAGAGACCATATATTTGCACTTTAGCTGAAAATGAAAAACAACAGTAAAGTTCAATAATGAGAACTAAGCACCTGGTACTTGTTTTAAAAGAATATGAGTTGAAGTTCAATATCTTTTCTCCTGTTTTCCCTATCAGTTCTACCATGTTGTAATGTTCTTGCATCTCCCTCACCTATAGGCAGAGCCAGATCCTTCTTCATAAGAGCAGCAGCACACACACTGCCCAAGTATGCCAACTCCTTCTCCAGCTGGATAATACCCTGAAACACACAATGCTCATTACGGAAAAGCTCTCAATCTCTCCAAAATCTCTTGTCCAGTCCCCTTAGTCAGATATTTGCTAATTTTGTCTCAGCTAAAAATAGTTTTTGTTTAGTTAGAGATTTTTTCAAATAATTTTGTCACTATTTTTGTTGATGAAATTCACACACACACACACACACACACACACACACACACACACACACACACACACACACACACACACACACACACACACACACAGGGGTGCCTCAGTGAATACAGTAAAGTAAGTTCAAGTTAGAATTTTACAGGGAAACCAACCAAAATCATTTGACTTAAAGGGGAATATATTCTCCAATTTCAGTTTATACATGCATGCATTCCATCAAACGACTTAAAACGCTCAGATAAAGCCATAACTGACAACATTTCATGTGTGGTTGGAGCCAGTGAACCAACTGTGGATTACATTTTTCACAAGTGTCTACAGTGAATGTAACTTGGTAGCAAGCAAGGGATAAATTCACTGCATTTTAAGTGATCTAGCGAGAAGAGTATGTGAATGGCTACCATCTCTTCCTCCCCCTCTCCTCTCCCACTTTCCACTCGGCACACTCAGACATGCATTTCACCAGTGTCGAAGTTGCAGTGGAGGAGCAGCTGTGTTTCCAGCTGCGTTTAAATGCTGAAGCACAACAAATAGTATGTTTGTTACCAGATAAACACGCATGTAAATTGCTGTAGTTGATCTGCATCTATACCAATAACAATGTGTGGCACTTGCAATGTCTTTCCCTACCCCAATTCAAGCTTCAAAGCAAGCTCCTTTTTGGAAAGGAAACATGTTTAAAAAAATGAATGAATCTGAAGCTGAATCATTGTGTGAATTTAATGTACTTATTAAGGAACTTTCTCTGCTACTCAGGCAAGCATATGTATTTTGCCCTGTTCGAGATGCATACAAGCTTGATGAGCGGACAGCTCGAGAGGGGTGGAGGGATCAGGACACAATGAGTTGTGGAAATCAAGGCCTGGGACAGAGGCCAAGCTTGACGGTCGTGACGAATTATGAGCAATAATCGTCAATTCAAGATTTTCTAACAGCATATCTAAATCTATCATTTGTTGTCAAAAAACTTTTTCTGACTATAGACAGTACAAGAATAGGAAAATCTTGTTTTGGGGTAAACAACACCTTTAACATGCAAAAACAAGTTCCCCTTTACCTCATCTGGTCCAGGGTTGAATTCGTATCCCACGGCAACACATTTGAAGCCGTAGAAACAGGCCTTCTCGTCTTTTACGTAGTCAGAGGCCGTCTCCAAGGAGAACAGGGCCTCGTTTCCTGGAATCCCAGAGGAAGAACACACAGGTGATACGGTGATATTGACAGCAGGGAGGACAGGGGGACTACTTTAATGTAGATTAGCGGAGCTGTCCATTGAAGAGATTGAGCTTCCCCGAATCGATCTATAAGCTAACCTTCGATTGGTTCAGATGATTTGTTTCCTTGCGTGTCATTTTAATTAGCTAGTCAAATGAAATGCCTTCCTACTGAAACAAAAAACTATCACCCAAACGGCAAATCTGTTGGAAACTAAGTCATTACAACCAGTTTTGCCCACTCAGCATTAGCCACAGAACAATAATTACGCATGGATCAGAGCCTAAAAATAAAAGCTTTGTCAAAGAGTGTCATCTGACTGGAGGTGAATAGTTGGACCTCTTATCTTACCTGGCAGCACTAGAACGGTGGTGGGCCAGCCATTGGAGCCGGAGATCTTCTTGAGCTCCACCCAAGTGTTGATGGTGTCATGGGCCAGGGGCTTGGTGCCGAGGCTGGACAGGTGGATTGAGCGGCTCGGGATGAGCAGGCGGAGGACATCCTCGGGCTGGGCCGTGCCACACTGGGGGTCAAACTCGATGGTGGTCCACCGCACGCAGTCCGGGAACGACACCTGAGGTGTGGTGGGAGAGGATGGTCAAAGCCAAGAAACAATTAAAGGAAATCATCCACGCTCATATATACATATGCATATGAACCAGAGTTACACTTTTAGCACTGAGGCAGTGTGCCCTAGTAGGAAGTCCAATGTGACTCTATCAGTGCCAATATACAGTACCAGTCAAAAGTTTGGACACACCTACTTATTTTTTATATTTTCTACATTGTTGAATAATAGTGAAGACATCACAACTATGAAATAAGACATATGGAATCATGTAGCAACCAAACAAGTGTTGGGTACAAGTATACTGCTTCAAAGTAGCCACCCTTTGCCTTGAGAGCTTTGCACACACTTGGCATTCTCTCAACCAACTTCATGAGGTAGTCAGTTCAATTAACAGGTGTGCCTTGTTAAAAAGTTAATTTGTGGAATTTCTTTCCTTCTTCATGCTTTTGAGCAATCAGTGTTGTGACAAGGTAGGATTGGTATACAGAAGATAGCCCTATTTAGTAAAAGACCAAGCCCATTTTATGGCAAGAACAGCTCAAATAAGGAAAGAGAAATGACAGTCCATCATTACTTTAAGACATGAAGGTCAGTCAATACGGAAAATTTAAAGAACTTTGAAAGTTTCTTCAAGTGCAGTCACACAAACCATCAAGTGCTATGATGAAACTGGATCTCATGAGGACAACCACAGTAATGGAAGACGCAGAGTCACTTCTGCTGTAGAGGATAAGTTCATTAGAGTTACCAGCCTCAGAAACTGCAGCCCAAATAAATGCTTCACAGAGTTCAAGTAACAGATACATCTCAACATCAACTGTTCAGAGGAGACTGTGTGAATCAGGCCTTCATGGTAGAATTGCTGCAAAGAAACCACTACTAAAGGACACCAATAAAAAGGAGGGACTTGCGTGGGCCAAGACACACAAGCAATGGACATCACACTGGCGGAAATCTGTCCTTTTGTCTGATGAGTCCAAATTGGAGAATTTTAGTTCTAACTGCCGTGTCTTTGTGAGTCGCAGAGTAGGTGAACAGATGATCTCCGCATGTATGGTTCCCACCGTGAAGCAAAGAGGAAGAGGTGTGATGGTGCATTGCTTGTGACACTGTCAGTGATATATCCAAGATGGCGTAGCAGTAGGTCGTCCTGTCGTATCGTGTCCCCTGTATATATCGTCTCTTTTTCGTTTTACATATTTTTCTTCGCATATCTTTAAAAACATTTTGCTAAACCTAAGCTTCCAAATACTCTCCTGCAACCCGCCTCACCCAATGTAGCTACTTTTTCCTAAAGTATTTATATTTACTTCGGAACCGGAACCCTTCAACTGAAGCTAGCCAGCTAACCACCAGCTATGCTAGCGGTCTACAGCTAACCGGTCATCAGCTAACCTTTAGCTCGGAAAGCTTTCGCCAGTTCGAACAACGCGACGCTAACCAGAGCATAACGGACCTATTTATTTTTTATCCCTGGATTCCCACCGCAAACGGAACATTTTTCAGCTTGATCTTCACAACTAGCTATCGAGCTAAACCGCAACCCACGACCGGTCTATCGATGTCACCGCATGAAGAGCAATAAACAGACTCACCCCATCGCGACGTCCCCCAAAGGCTAACTCTCTAGCCCTTGCTATCTCCTTGCTTGCTAATTCGGCCTGCTAACTGCTAGCTTGTTTAGCCCAGGCCCGCTAACTGCTACCTTGTTTACCCCGGCCTGCTAACTGTTAGCTTGTTAGCACAGGCCTGCTAACCGTCTGCATCGCCGCGTCCCAAACACTCAGTGGCCCATATGTACTTTCTATCTCTTCCCGATTTAAAAAAAAATCGTTTATACCTTCCGGAAACCTGCCTCACCCAATGTGATACGGAATCGCTATTATTTTTAATTTTTAGAACACACTCAAGAACCTCCAGAAGCTAACCAGCTAACTAGCTACAAGCTATTTAGTCATTGTTAGTTTTTTAACCTGGATAACACTCGCCAGTCCAGCTCCCCTGCCCCATTCACCGCTGCCCCCTGGACACTGATCACTTGGCTACATAGCTGATGCACGCTGGACTGTCCATTAATCACGGTACTCCATTCTGCTTGTTTGTTTTATCTGTCGGCCCCGTTGCCTAGTCAACGCCATTTTACCTGCTTATGTTGTGCTAGCTGATTAGCTGTTGTCTCACCTACTGTTTTAGCTAGCTTTCCCAATTCCACACCTGTGATTACTGTATGCCTCGCTGTATGTTTCTCTCAAATGTCAATATGCCTTGTATACTGTTGCTCAGGTTAGCTATCATTGTTTTAGTTCACAATGGAGCCCCTAGTCCCACTCCTCATACCCCTGATACCTCCTTTGTCCCACCTCCCACACATCAGAAGCCTCCTCCCTAAGTTTGTTTTACTCACTGCTTTAGCACACTCTGCTAACCCTGATGCCCTTGCCGTGTCTGAATCCTGGCTCAGGAAGGCCACCAAAAATTCTGAGATTTCCATACCCAACTATAACATCTTCCGTCAAGATAGAACTGCCAAAGGGGGAGGAGTTGCAGTCTACTGCAGAGATGGCCTGCAAAGTAATGTCATACTTTCCAGGTCCATACCCAAACAGTTCGAACTACTAATTTTGAAAATTACTCTCTCCAGAAATAAGTCTCTCACTGTTGCCGCCTGCTATACCGACCCCCCTCAGCTCCCAGCTGTGCCCTGGACACCATTTGTGAATTGATTGCCCCCCATCTAGCTTCAGGGTTTGTTCTGTTAGGTGACCTAAACTGGGATATGCTTAACACCCCGGCAGTCCTACAATCTAAGCTAGATGCCCTCAATCTCACACAAATCATCAAGGAACCCACCAGGTACAACCCTAACTCTGTAAGCAAGGGCACCATCATAGACGTCATCCTGACCAACTGGCCCTCCAAATACACCTCCGCTGTCTTCAACCAGGATCTCAGCGATCACTGCCTCCTTGCCTGTATCCGCTACGGAGCCGCAGTCAAACGACCACCCCTCATCACTGTCAAACGCTCCCTAAAACACTTCTGTGAGCAGGCCTTTCTAATCGACCTGGCCCGGGTATCCTGGAAGGACATTGACCTCATCCCGTCAGTTGAGGATGCCTGGTCATTCTTTAAAAGTAACTTCCTCACCATTTTAGATAAGCATGCTCCGTTCAAAAAATGCAGAACTAAGAACAGATACAGCCCTTGGTTCACTCCAGACCTGACTGCCCTCGACCAGCACAAAAACATCCTGTGGCGGACATCGAATAGTCCCCGCGATATGCAACTGTTCAGGGAAGTCAGGAACCAATACACGCAGTCAGTCAGGAAAGGTAAGGCCAGCTTCTTCAGGCAGAAGTTTGCATCCTGTAGCTCCAACTCCAAAAAGTTCTGGGAAACTGTGAAGTCCATGGAGAACAAGAGCACCTCCTCCCAGCTGCCCACTGCACTGAGGCTAGGTAACACGGTCACCACCGATAAATCCATGATTATCGAAAACTTCAACAAGCATTTCTCAACGGCTGGCCATGCCTTCCGCCTGGCTACTCCTACCTCGGCCAACAGCTCCGCCCCCCCCGCAGCTCCTCGCCCAAGCCTCTCCAGGTTCTCCTTTACCCAAATCCAGATAGCAGATGTTCTGAAAGAGCTGCAAAACCTGGACCCGTATATATCAGCTGGGCTTGACAATCTGGACCCTCTATTTCTGAAACTATCCGCCGCCATTGTCGCAACCCCTATTACCAGCCTGTTCAACCTCTCTTTCATATCGTCTGAGATCCCCAAGGATTGGAAAGCTGCCGCAGTCATCCCCCTCTTCAAAGGGGGAGACACCCTGGACACAAACTGTTACAGACCTATATCCATTCTGCCCTGCCTATCTAAAGCCAAGTCATCAAACAGGTCACTGACCATCTCGAATCCCACCGTACCTTCTCCGCTGTGCAATCTGGTTTCCGAGCCGGTCACGGGTGCACCTCAGCCACACTCAAGGTACTAAACGATATCATAACCGCCATCGATAAAAGACAGTACTGTGCAGCCGTCTTCATCGACCTTGCCAAGGCTTTCAACTCTGTCAATCACCATATTCTTATCGGCAGACTCAGTAGCCTCGGTTTTTCGGATGACTGCCTTGCCTGGTTCACCAATTACTTTGCAGACAGAGTTCAGTGTGTCAAATCGGAGGGCATGCTGTCCGGTCCTCTGGCAGTCTCTATGGGGGTGCCACAGGGTTCAATTCTCGGGCCGACTCTTTTCTCTGTATATATCAATGATGTTGCTCTTGCTGCGGGCGATTCCCTGATCCACCTCTACGCAGACGACACCATTCTATATACTTCCGGCCCGTCCTTGGACACTGTGCTATCTAACCTCCAAACGAGCTTCAATGCCATTACAACACTCCTTCCGTGGCCTCCAACTGCTCTTAAACGCTAGTAAAACCAAATGCATGCTTTTCAACCGTTCGCTGCCTGCACCTGCATGCCCGACTAGCATCACACTCCTGGATGGTTCCGACCTTGAATATGTGGACATCTATAAGTACCTAGGTGTCTGGCTAGACTGCAAACTCTTCTTCCAGACTCACATCAAACATCTCCAATCGAAAATCAAATCAAGAGTCGGCTTTCTATTCCGCAACAAAGCCTCCTTCACTCACGCTGCCAAGCTTACCCTAGTAAAACTGACTATCCTACAGATCCTCGACTTCGGCAATGTCATCTACAAAATTGCTTCCAACACTCTACTCAGCAAACTGGATGCAGTTTATCACAGTGCCATCCGTTTTGTCACTAAAGCACCTTATACCACCCACCACTGCGACTCGTATGCTCTAGTCGGCTGGCCCTCGCTACATATTCGTCGCCAGACCCACTGGCTCCAGGTCATCTACAAGGCCATGCTAGGTAAAGCTCCGCCTTATCTCAGTTCACTGGTCACGATGGCAACACCCATCCGTAGCACGCGCTCCAGCAGGTGTATCTCACTGATCATCCCTAAAGCCAACACCTCATTCGGCCGCCTTTCGTTCCAGTTCTCTGCTGCCTGTGACTGGAACGAATTGCAAAAATCGCTGAAGTTGGAGACTTATCTCCCTCACCAACTTCAAACATCAGCTATCTGAGCAGCTAACCGATCGCTGCAGCTGTACTTAGTCTATTGGTAAATAGCCCACCCATTTTCACCTACTTCATCCCCACAGTTTTTATTTATTTACTTTTCTGCTCTTTTGCACACCAATATCTCTACCTGTACATGATCATCTGATCATTTATCACTCCAGTGTTAATCTGCAAAATTGTAATTATTCGCCTACCTCCTCATGCCCTTTGCACACATTGTATATAGACTCCCCTTTTTTCTACTGTGTTATTGACTTGTTAATTGTTTACTCCATGTGTAACTCTGTGTTGTCTGTTCACACTGCTATGCTTTATCTTGGCCAGGTCGCAGTTGCAAATGAGAACTTGTTCTCAACTAGCCTACCTGGTTAAATAAAGGTGAAATAAAAAAATATATAAAAAATGTATTTAGAATTCAAGGCACACAACCAGCATGGCTACCACAGCATTCTGCAGCGATATGCCATCCCATCTAGTTTGCACTTAGTGGGACAATCATTTGATTTTCAACAGGACAATGACCCAACACACCTCCGGGCTATTTGACCAAGAAGTAGAGTGATGGAGTGCTGCATCAGATAACCTGGCCTCCACAATGACCCAATCTCAACCCAATTGAAATGGTTTGGGATGAGTTGGATCGCAGAGTGAAGGAAAAGCAACCAGCAAGTGCTCAGCATATGTTGAAACTCCTTCAAGAATGTTAGAAAAGCATTCCAGGTGAAGCTGGTTGAGAATGCAAACAGTGTGCAAAGCTGTCATCAAAGCAAAGGGTGGCTACTTTGAAGAATCTGTAAAACACTTTTATGGTGACTACATGATTCCATGTGTGTTATTTCATAGTTTTAAAGTCCACTATTTTTCTACAATGTAGAAAAAATAGTAAAAATAAAGAAAAACTGGTACTGTGTGTGTGTGTGTGTGTTTATACACAGTGGGGCAAAAATGTATTTAGTCAGCCACCAATTGTGCAAGTTCTCCCACTTAAAAATGAGAGAGGTCTGTAAATGTTCAGCAGAGGTACACTTCAACCATGACAGGCAAAATGAGAAAAAAAAATCCAGAAAATCACATTGTAGGATTTTTAATGAATTTATTTGCAAATTATGGTGGAAAATAAGTATTTGGTCAATAACAAAAGTTTATCTCAATACTTTGTTATATACCCTTTGTTGGCAATGACAGAGGTCAAACGTTTTCTGTAAGTCTTCACAAGGTTTTCACGCACTATTGCTGGTATTTTGGCCCATTCCTCCATGCAGAACTCCTCTAGAGCAGTGATGTTTTGGGGCTGTTGCTAGGTAACACAGACTTTCAACTCCCTCCAAAGATTTTCTATGGGGTTGAGATCTGGAGACTGGCTAGGCCACTCCAGGACCCTGAAATGCTTCTTACGAAGTCACTCCTTCGTTGCCCGGGCGGTGTGTTTGGGATCATTGTCATGCTGAAAGACCCAGCCACGTTTCATCTTCAATGCCCTTGCTGATGGAAGGAGGTTTTCACTCAAAATATCTTTCCTTTACACGGATCAGTCGTCCTGGTCCCTTTGCAGAAAAACAGCCCCAAAGCATGATGTTTCCACCGCCATGCTTCACAGTAGGTATGGTGTTCTTTGGATGCAACTCAGCATTCTTTGTCCTCCAAACACGACGAGTTGAGTTTTTACCAAAAAGTTATATTTTGGTTACATCTGACCATATGACATTCTCCCAACCTTCTTCTGGATCATCCAAATGCTCTCTAGCAAACTTCAGACAGACCTGGACATGTACTGGCTTAAGCAGGGGGACACGTCTGGCACTGCAGGATGTGAGTCCCTGGCGGCGTAGTGTGTTACTGATGGTAGGTTTGTTACTTTGGTCCCAGCTCTCTGCAGGTCATTCACTAGGTCCCCCACCTTGTGGTTCTGTGATTTTTGCTCACCGTTCTTGTGATCATTTTGACCCCACGGGGTGAGATCTTGCGTGGAGCCCCAGATCGAGGGAGATTATCAGTGGTCTTGGTCAGTTGATTTCTTCAAACCAAGCTGCTTACCTATTGCAGATTCAGTCCTCCCAGCCTGGTGCACATTGAAAGTCAATATATATAAAAAAAAAATATTTAAAAAATAAAGAGTTCTTAACAGGGCGTTTTTTTTTTACCCTCGCAAGGTGTCGTCTCCTTCAGACATGAGCTCGTCGTCAGAGCAGATGTTGAGCATGTTTACCAGCATCTCTGTCACTTTCTCGAAACAATTTTGTTTCTGGTGTCCTTTGACAGCTCTTTGGTCTTGGCCATAGTGGAGTTTGGAGTGTGACTGTTTGAGGTTGTGGACAGGTGTATTTTATACTGATAACAAGTTCAAACAGGTGCCATTAATACAGGTAACGAGTGGAGGACAGAGGAGCCTCTTAAAGAAGAAGTTACAGGTCTTTGAGAGCCACAAATCTTGCTTGATTGTAGGTGACCAAATACAAATTTTCCACCATAATTCGCAAATAAATTCATTAAAAATCCTACAAAATCCTACTTTTTTGCCCCACTGTATGTGTGTGTATATATATATATATCATTTTACATGTACTTATTTTTTTTTACCCTCGACTAAGAATTCCTATGTTGTGAATAGTCCTACTGTTCCGTGTGTGTGTATGGGTGTGGCGTTACCTTATACTGTGCGACTCCGGCCTGCTTGTAAGGGTGGTCACTCTCTATCACAGCATAGTGACTGGAGGTGGTGCAAGCTGATAGGCCCTGCTCCGGCTGGTTGCCCGTAGTGCTGTCTGTTGATTGGTTGGGGTTGAAAGCCGGTGGGGCATATTTCTGGTTCAGAGCGGAGGCAGCAGGAAGTAACTCCTGGACCAGACCAAAGACTTCCACTGCGGCCTGATGTGGAATAAAATTTTAAAAATCACATTAGTTCTGTTTCACTTAACCTCTTGAAGCTAGGGGGCACTATTTTTATGTTTGGAAAAATAACTTTCCCAAAGTAAATGGCCTATTTCTCATGACCAGATGCTAGAATATGCATTTAAATGACGGAATAGGATAAAAAACACTCTAAAGTTTCCAAAACTAAAAATATTGTCTGTGGGTATAACAGAACTGATATTGCAGGCGAAAGCCTGAGGATAATCCAATCAGGAAGAGCCTCTTATTTTGAAAGGTCTGTCCTCCATTTAAAGGGATATCAACCAGATTCCTTTTTCTGTGGCTTCCCTAAGGTGTCAACAGTCTTTAGACATAGTTTCAGGCCTTTATTTTGAAAAATGAGCGTGACGGATCACATTGCAAAAGTGGAGAGGTGCGGGCTCTCAGAGTGAGTTGGTGCGCAATTGAGTAAACTGGCCATTGTTCCTCCCGCTGTTATGGAAAAAGCTACACACTCGGTTGATATATTATCAAATATATATTTTAAAAACTACCTGAGGAATGATTATAAAAAACGTTTGACATATTTCTGTGGACATTATGAAGACTATTTGGAATTTACGTCTGCGTTGTCGTGACCGCTCTTTCCTGTGGATTTCTGAACATATAACGCGACAACCAAACGTCGGTTTTCTGGGTATAAAAATAATCTTTATGGAACAAAAGGAACATTTGCTGTGAAACCGGGAGTCTCGTGAGTGAAATCATTACGAAGATCAAAGGTAAACGGTTAATTTGATTGCTTTTCTGATTTTCGTGAACCAGCTTCGAGCAAGCTAACAGGCGGGCCAAGAGATGCGTACAAAGCTCTCCCTCACCCTCCATTTGGCAAATCGGACCATAACTATATCCTCCTTATTCCTGCTTACAAGCAAAAATTAAATCAGGAAGCAACAGTGACTCAGTCTATAAAAAACTGGTCAGAGGAAGCAGATGCTAAACTACAGGACTTTTTTGCTAGCACAGACTGGAATATGTTCCGGGATTCTTCCGATGGCATTGATGAGTACACCACATCAGTCACTAGTTTCATCAATAAGTGCATTGAGGACATCATTCCCACAGTGACTGTACGTACATACCCCAACCAGAAGCCATGGATTATAGGCAACATTCGCACTGAGCTAAAGGGTATAGCTGGTGCTTTCAAGGAGTGGGACTATAACCCGGAAGCTAAATCCCGCTATGCCCGCCGACGAACCATCAAACAGGCAAAGCATCAATACAGGACTAAGATCGAATCGTACTAAACTGGCTCTGACGCTTGTTGGATGTGGCAGGGCTTGCAAACTATTACAGACTACAAAGGGAAGCACACCCAAGAGCTGCCCAGTGACACAAGCCTACCAAAGGAGCTGGATTACTTCTATGCTCGCTTCGAGGCAAATAACACTGAAACGAGCATGAGAGCATCAGTTGTTCTGGATGACTGTGATCACGCTCTCCGTAGCCAATGTGAGTAAGACCTTAAAACAGGTTAACATTCAAAAGGCAATGCCTGCGCACCGCCAATGCCTGCGCACCCCCAATGAGGAGTTGCGGTTCGCTGTGCCTGCTACCCACACGCAAAGCCCACTCTAATAGCCTGCAAGTGGTGTTGGTGGAGGTCATCGCCACCAAAGTGTTGAAGCCCCCGGTGGAGGTACTCAGTGACCCTGACTCCATCAACCGCATGGTGCTGTCTCAGCTGGAGCACCACGAAGGCCTACACCTACGAGACCATAAAGGAATACTACCTGTCCTTCCAGAAGTTGGGGAAAGGACACTGAATGAGGGCAGCAAAGGGATCAACGAGCAAGCCAGCTACGGTGCCATCAAGCTGCACAAGTTCTACAACAAATTGTAATGTAAATGCCAGGTAAATGCCAGATTTGGGCAATGGAGAACGAGCACAGCGACTTGCAGGTGCACATTTCCCTGACTGTCTGATGTTGTGAGAAACTGGGGCACTGGAGGGCCCTCATCACTGGGGCTGAGGAGAAGCAGATACCATGCTACTTTGTCAAATGTGAGCCTCCTGCAAAGCGACTACTTCCAGAACGGTCAGTGTAACATAGCATTCCTGTGCATTTTTAGGTACTGCACAGGGAGATGACCTTTCCCCTTCTTGAAAAAAGGTCCAGCTGCCTTCCATCAATAAACGGCCATTCCGTTGAACAAACGTTCCTTGAGCAGTCTAAAAACAAGGAGAAAATGCTGACTGACATGCGGATGTGTCAGAGTGAGGAGCTCTATTCCTTCCACAGCCCCTGTCCAGAGCACTTGAAGGTCATGGACTTCCTAACAATTTCCTCCTCCTTCCTGGCCACTATTCTGGAGTGTGTCCCTTGAGACTTCTTCTCTCACAGAGAAGAGACCGAGTATAACCGTGACTATGAGGATGAGATGGACAGGAAGAGGGACGGCCTGGCAGAACTCTGCTTCATGCTCATAGGGGAGATCTTTAAACTCAAGAGGCATCTTCAAGTGGGTGCGGAAAATACTCATTGGACTAGTTCAAGTCGCATTTGGAAAAATCAGTAACAAGCAGATAAGAGACACTATCAACTGGGTACTCAGTGAGAATATGCTTGTGCACTACATCAACAGTTTCAGGGACACCTTCTGGCCCAACAAAAACGAGCCATCCACAACAATGTTAGGACAGATGCTGAACATCAGGAGACCAAGGAGAGAGCCTAAAATAAGCTACTCAACAACATTGCAGGCACACTGCATAACTGGGTGGGACAGCAGAATGCCAGATATGGAAGCATCAAGGTCTTCAACGCACTTCAGGAGACAAGTGGCAACAAGAATCTACTTTGCATCCTCCTGGAGATGTTCCTTAAATAGCTGTGTCCAGAGCTCAATAGGGAGATGTGGATTGGAGTCATGTCACTCCAAGAAAGCATCCCCATTCTTGGTGTGATTATTGACAGTGTTATTGCAAAGTTGTTTTGACTATTTAAAAACAACACAAATGTAGCTTCAAAGGGCCTCCCGAGTGGAGCAGCGGTCTAAGGCACTGCATTGCAGTGCTTAAGGCGTCACTACAGACCCGGGTTCGATACCAGGCTGTGTCACAGCTGCCCGTGACCGGGAGACTTATGAGGCGGCACACAATTGGTTAGGGGAGGGTTTGGCCGGCCGGGATGTCCTTGTCCACTCACGCTGTAGCGAATCCTTGTGGGAGACTGGGCGCCTGCAAGCTGACTTCGGTAGCCAGTTGTGCAGCGTTTCCTCCGACACATTGGTGTAGCTGGCTTCTGGGTGAAGCAAGCAATGTGTCAAGAAACAGTGTGGCGTCGCAGGGTCGTGTTTTGGAGGACACATGGCTCTTGAGCTGTGCCTCTCCCGAGTCCGTACGGGAGTTGCAGCGATGGGACAAGACTAACTACCAATTGTGGAGAAAAATGGATAAAACTAGCAAAAAAAATACATGTAGCTTCAAATAGAGTGCAAGGCTGGATCAATGTAGTTCTTGAAAAAAAACCTTACTCACCTTAGGGACCTTTGACTAGATACAGCAGTAAAAAAAAAATAGAACCTACTTCACAGGCAACATTTACCACATCTCACCTTGGGTACTGAGGTAGCCACAGGGCCGATGTAGGCCAGGATGAGGGGGAGCAGCATAGAGAACAGACTGGAAGAGCTCAGCAGCTCAGGGATTTCCTCCGCTGCAGACAAGAGCACAGGTTTGAATTATACGGACATACAGTGCCTTTGGAAAGTATTCAGAAACCTTGACTTTCTCCACATTTTGTTAGGTTGCAGCCTTACTCTAAAATTGATGAAATAGTTTATTTCCCAATCAATCTTGCACAAACTGCTTTTTAGAAATGTTGGCTGATTAATAAAAAATTTAAAAGTGAAATATAACATTTACATAAGTATTCCGACAATTTACCCAGTACTTTGTTGAAGCACCTTTGGCAGTGATTAGAGCCTTGAGTCTTCTTGGGTATGACGCTACAAGCTTGGCACAACTGTATTTGAGGAGTTTCTCCCATTTTTCTCTGCAGATACACTCAAGCTCTGTCAGGTTGGATGGGGAGCGTTGTTGCTGTACAGCTATTTTCAGGTCTCTCTAGAGATGTTCAATCAGGTTCAAGTCCGGGCTCTGGCTGGGCCACTCAAGGACATTCAGAGACTTATCCCGAAACCACTTCTGTGTTGTCTTGGTTGTGTGCTTAGGGTCGTTGTCCTGTTGGAAAGTGAACCATTGCCCCAGTAGGAGGTCCTGAGTGCTCTAGAACATGTTTTCATCAAGGATCTTTCTGTACTTTGTTCCGTTCATCTTTGCCTCGGTCCTGATTAGTCTCGCAGTCCCTGCCGCTGAAAAACATCCTCACAGCATGATGTTACCACCATCATGCTTCACCGCAGGGATGGTACCAGGTTTCCTCCAGACGTGACATTTGACCAGAGAATCTTGTTTCTCATGGTCAGTGTCTTTAGGTGAATTTTGGCAAACCAAGCGGGCTGTCATGTTTCTTTTACTGAGGAGTGGCTTTCGTCTGGCCACTCTACAATAAAGGCCTGATTGGTGGAGTGCTGCAAAGATGGTTGCCCTTCTGGAAGGTTCTCCCATCTCCACAGAGGAACTTTAGCTCTATCAGAGTGACAATCGGGTTCTTGGTCACCTCCCTGACCAAGGCCCTTCTCCCGATTGCTCAGTTTGACCAGGCGGCCAGCTCTAGGAAGAGTCTTGGTGGTTCCAAACTTCTTACATTTAAAATTGATTGAGGTCACTGTGTTCTTCGGGACCATCAAAGCTGCAGACATGTTTTGGTACCCTTACCCAGACCATTGCCTCAGCACAATCCGGTCGTCTCGGAGCTCTACGGGGAATTCATTCAACTTCATAGCTTGGGTTTTGCTCCGACATGTACTGTCAACTGTGAGACCTTATATAGACAGGTGTGTGCCTTTCCAAATCATGTCCAATCAATTGAATTTTACACAGGTTGACTCGAATCAAGTTGTAGAAACATTTCAAGGATGATCAATGGAAACGGGATGCACCTGAGCTCAATTTCAAGTGTCATAGCAAAGGGTCTGAATACATATATAAATAAGGTGTTTCTTTTGTTTATTTTTCATACAATTACATAAAGTGTTGTATTGTGTTTAGATTGCTGCTGAAATGGTTTTATTTGAGTCCATTGTAGAATAAGGCTGTAACGTAACAAAATGTGGAAAAAGTCAAGGGCTCTGAATACTTTCTGAAGGAACTGTATAGGGCTGGTTTTCTTTTTAAAAGGTTTTAACCATTATTTATACAGGGAATCCCAGTTGAGACCAGGCTCTCTTTTTAAATCGTGCCCTGTGTTAACAACAATCAACAACACAAACAGTTCAAACAGATAAAATGACATACAGAGCAGAAACTATTACATTTTACAAGTGCAGTCCACAATAAATGTCCTATATTACAGTCTTAAAGTGACCTAATGAAACCAGGACATCCAGCTCTTATACATCTTGGAATGTCATTACAGGAATGAAGAACACTAACTTAAAGCAGGTTTTCCCAACTCAAAGGAGAAATGCGGAACATCATGTAGTATACTTTGGGAGTGTGTCGGATCATCACTAAATCTACAGGATATAAATGAAGTGAGGTAGACCGGGAGTTTTAGGAGAACTGCTTTTTAAACAAATAAGAGCAAATGCTGAGTCCTTTCTGGACCCAGATTAAATGTGCAACGTACAAAAATAGCTCTTCCATTTTCTGGTTGCTAAAATTCAAATAGTTTTCCTAATATCAGATTATGTGACAAAACAAGCAATGTACAGCATCATTTAGAGAATCATTGTACCATTTAAACAACTGTAAACTATATTTTCAATAATCAAAAAAGATAGCATTTTCGGCTGTTTGAAAATAAAACTTTGGAACAGGAAGCATAGAAATAGCACACATGGTGCAGATCTACCACTTCTTAGACTTAAGAATGACAGATCTACAACTCATATTTCTATGTGGATTTGGTAGGGTTGCCCAAAAAGTGACATATTGCAGCTTTACGGAAATCCCTGGACAAGAATGTTTTGGCATGGAGATTTTACATTCAGCATGCTTTTTAGTCCAGGAGTATTTGTATTTATTTAGAATGCCCATTAGTTCTTCCTGGGGTCCAGAAACATTAAAACTTACTTGGCATATTTGGGCAGCCTTGATACAAAATTTTGAACAGAAATGCAATGGTTCATTGGATCAGTCTAAAACTTTGCACATACACTGCTGTCATCTAGTGGCCAAAAATGTATATTGAATCTGGGCTGGAATAATACATTATGGCCTTTTGCTTGCATTTCAAAGATGGTAAAACATTTTTTTAGAAAGAACGGTTGTTTTTTTTCTTTGTATTATCTTTTACCAGATCTATTGTGTTATATTCTCCTACATTTCTTTCACATTTCCACAAACGTCAAAGGGTTTCCTTTCAAATGGTACCAAGAACATGCATATCCTTGCTTCAGGGCCTGAGCTACAGGCAGTTAGATTTGAGTATGTCATTTCAGGCGAAATTTGAAAAAAGGGGCAGATCCTTAAGAGCAACAGTTTTGTTGCAAAGAAGACACTGGCTTGAATGAATATTTCTGTGTCCATTCTTCCATGAAACTCCTACTTTCATTATCCATCTTTCTTTTGAGGCTTTGAAAGCGACATTTTCTTTTGATTGCATCTGATTTTCTCTGATCAATGAACAGAGAAATAGACATAAAAAACTAATTTAATAGACATTGATGATATTATCAGTGTAAACAGATCGAAATTAATATGTTATTGTCATTGAATTGACTACATACTAACCAGATGTGTTCAAATCATGTTCAATTTGTAGTGAGAGCCTACAGTATAAGAATTGAGCTGCTTTTATGATAAATATCTTCTGTCCAGCCAAATATTTGCTCAGAAATAAATTGGCCCTTCCATTAACCTAGTTGCCGACCTCTGACCTCGAACGTATCTAATGCTTGTCTTTCAACTTGTAACCCATTCAAGTCTAAGCCCAGAGGGGGGGAGCACTAAGCTATATGGACTTGTTTGAAGAAGGTCATACCAAGGATCATTTTGCTATTTGATTTAGATTTTTAAGACCCATTGAAGTATCGAAGAAAATATATTTTTTTTAATGAAATTTTTTATTTGGCCTTACTGCTATTCGCCCATACAAACTCATTGAATAATAGATTCACTACATGGAACAACATATAGTTCTCCCAAAAAATCGAAACAAAGTTTGTTATGAAGTGTCTTTCCTATATCTGAGAGAGATAGATTTTGTGCTCATTATTTTTGGCACTAAACTTCCATTCATTTGTTCAACTGGTACCGGGTACCTTCAGACTGGTATTGTGGGGGTCCTAGAGCAACTGACATGTACGTGTTTGCGAGAGTCTCAACTTTCCACAGAGGGGACATATTAGGGTTTAGCCCAAATTGTTTGGATGCTACAGACATAAGTTGGCAGATCGGCTGTACCGACATCAGACGAGTCCCCGTATGTGTGTGGTGCATTGGCACAAAAACCTGTTGGTAGAAAATGTATAGTATATACATTGGGGAGAACAAGTATTTGATACACTGCCGATTTTGCAGGTTCTCCTACTTACAAAGCATGTAGAGGTCTGTAATTTGTATCATAGGTACACTTCAACTGTGAGAGACGGAATCAAAAACAAAATCCAGAAAATCACATTGTATGATTTTTAAGTAATTAATTAGCATTTTATTGCATGACATAAGTATTTGATCACCTACCAACGTAAGAATTCCGGCTCTCACAGACCTGTTAGTTTTTCTTTAAGAATCCCTCCTGTTCTCCACTCGTTACCTGTATTAACTGCACCTGTTTGAACTCGTTACCTGTATAAAAGACACTTGTCCACACACTCAATCAAACAGACTCCAACCTCTCCACAATGGCCAAGACCAGAGAGCTGTGTAAGGCCATCGGGATAAAACTTGCACAAGGCTGGGATGGGCTACAGGACAATAGGCAAGCAGCTTGGTGAGAAGGCAACAACTGTTGCAAAAGTTCAAGATGACGGTCAATCACCCTCGGTCTGGGGCTCCATGCAAGATCTCACCTCGTAGGGCATCAATGATCATGAGGAAGGTGAGAGATCAGCCCAGAACTACATGGCAGGACCTGGTCAATGACCTGAAGAGAGCTGGGACCACAGTCTCAAAGAAAACCATTAGTAACACACTACGCCGTCATGGATTGAAATCCTGCATCGCACGCAAGGACCCCCTGCTCAAGCCAGCGCATGTCCAGGCCCGTCTGAAGTTTGCCAATGACCATCTGGATGATCCAGAGGAGGAATGGGAGAAGGTCATGTGGTCTGATGAGACAAAAATAGAGCTTTTTGGTCTAAACTCCACTCGCCGTGTTTGGAGGAAGAAGAAGGATGAGAACAACCCCAAAAACACCCTCCCAACCGTGAAGCATGGATGTGGAAACATCATTCTTTGGGGATGCTTTTCTGTAAAGGGGGACAGGACGACTGCACCGTATTGAGGGGAGGATGGATGGGGCCATGTATCGCAAGATCTTGGCCAACAACCTCCTTCTCTCAGTAAGAGCATTGAAGATGGGTCGTGGCTGGGTCTTCCAGTATGACAACGACCCGAAACACACAGGCAGGGCAACTAAGGAGTGGCTCCGTAAGAAGCATCTCAAGGTCCTGGAGTGGCCTAGCCAGTCTCCAGACCTGAACCAAATAGAACATCTTTGGAGGGAGCTGAAAGTCCGCATTGCCCAGCGACAGCTCCGAAACCTGAAGGATGGAAAAGGTCTGTATGGAGGAGTGGGCCAAAATCCCTGCTGCAGTGTGTGCAAACTTGGTCAAGAACTACAGGAAATGTATGATCTCTGTAATTGCAAACAAAGGTTTCTGCACCAAATATTAAGTTCTGCTTTTCTCATGTATCAAATACTTGTGTCATTAAATAAAATGCAAATTAATTACTTAAAGATCATTTAATGTGATTTTCTGGATTTTAGATTCCGTCTCTCACAGTTGATGTGTACCCATGATAAAAATTGCAGACCTCTACATGCTTTGTAAGTGGGAGAACCTGCAAAATCGGCAGTGTATCAAATACTTGTTCTCCCTACTGTAGCAATGAAAATCGCATTTCCCTCTAGCTGATCATTGTCTGCAGCTGGCTCTCATCATAGTGTAATGAGCCAGGCAGGGAAAGTGAGCTTGTCCATGGCGGTCGGTGAACCCTCAACCTTCTGGCCTGTAGCCCTGCGTGGCATCAACTGTGCCACAAAACCATGCTGAAGTGGTCAAGTTGATATCCATGTTTATAAATACAGGGTTGCTACAGTTATTATTTTTGATCATTATGAAGGAGAAGGTTTTTTTTATGACCCGTGGAGTTCGACCCCCCTCTAGTAAATTTGGGACGGTCCCTTCCTGTTTAATACTGAGGACTGTGAAACAAGTGTCTAAGTATGGATTTATAGCAATTCATCATCTGTTTTTTAGTATTTTGTGCCTGTTATAGAAGTGTTGGAATTGATTTCATGAAATGTATTCGTCGATTTCAAAACTAATGGCACTTTTTTCAAGTACTGTTTTTGATTCAGACAAATGCTCAGAATTATTTTGGAAAATAATGCAATCATAAAAGTTCAAATGTACCTCTGCACCTCTTTCTCTTTCTTATCATTACTGTTTACAGGACAGCTGATATTTTTGATGTTTCTACTGAGAAACAATTGTACTGTAAAACACAATTGCACATTCCCATTTTTTTTAATGTAACATTTATTTAACTAGGCAAGTCAGTTAAAAACAAATTCTTATTGACGAGGATGGCCTACCGGGGAACAAGGGGTTAACTGCCCTATTCAGGGGTAGAACAACAGATTTTTATTTGTCAGCTCTGGGATTCAATCCAGTAACCTTTTGAGTTGTGACTCTTTTTCTAAAACATATGGCATTGAAAAGGAATTAATGCATTTTCAATGTAAATAAAATATTTCCAAAATAATAATAATAAAATGTAATGTGTTCCATCATGTCTGTTAAATTTCTCTTTCCCTCATTTGTGAAAGCCCATATTCCTGCAGCCGGGTCTCATAGACTAGACGTAACATAGTAAACAAAAATCAGAGACACTCAAATTAGTGTATATGACGTTTGGTATGGCTACATAAGACAGAAGGTTACTTAAGGCAAAAATGAATGGTGTGTGGGCATGTAGCACAAACATCTACATAGCAACCCAAAGGTTGGGTGTTTGAATCTTATCACGGACAACTTTAGCATTTGTGACCCATTTCATGAAACTAGGCGTATGTCGCGGCTGGCCCCTTGGATGCACACAGAAAACTAATATTAATAATATGCATGTCAATCTCTCCTGGCTGAAAGTGGGGGAGAGATTGACTTCATCACTATTTTTATTTATGAATGCACCGAGCTGTCTGTCTAATCAACCGGCACACAGCTCGGACACCCATGCATACCACAACAAGACATTCCACAAGAGGTCTCTTCACAGTCCCCAAATCCAGGAGGCGCACAGTACTACATAGAGCCATGACTATATGGAACTCTATTCCACATCAAATAAATGATGCAAGCAGTAAAATTAGATTTTAAAAAACAGATTAAAAAAACACATTATGGAACAGCGGGGACTGTGAAGCAACATAAACATTAGCTGACATATGCACACACACACACACACACACGTAAAATTCATACACATGGATTTAGTAATGTAGATATGTGGTAGTGCTGGAGTAGGGGCCTGAGCGCACAGTGTTTTGGGAAATCTGTGAATGTATTGTAATGTTTTATTCATCCAGAACGCCGCAGCCCGTCTGGTGTTCAACCTTCCCAAGTTCTCTCACGTCACCCCGCTCCTCCGCTCTCTCCACTGGCTTCCAGTTGAAGCTCGCATCCGCTACAAGACCATGGTGCTTGCCTACGGAGCTGTGAGGGGAACGGCACCTCAGTACCTCCAGGCTCTGATCAGGCCCTACACCCAAACAAGGGCACTGCGTTCATCCACCTCTGGCCTGCTCGCCTCCCTACCACTGAGGAAGTACAGTTCCCGCGCAGCCCAGTCAAAACTGTTCGCTGCTCTGGCCCCCCAATGGTGGAACAAACTCCCTCACGACGCCAGGACAGCGGAGTCAATCACCACCTTCCGGAGACACCTGAAACCCCACCTCTTTCAGGAATACCTAGGATAGGATAAAGTAATCCTTCTCACCCCCCTTAAAAGATTTAGATGCACTATTGTAAAGTGGCTGTTCCACTGGATGTCTTAAGGTGAACGCACCAATTTGTAAGTCGCTCTGGATAAGAGCGTCTGCTAAATGACTTAAATGTAAATGTAATGTTTTAAAAATGGTATAAACTGCCTTAATTTTGCTGGACCGCAGGAAGAGTAGCTGCTGATTTGGCAATAGCTAATGGGGATCCATAATAAATACAATACGACTTCACAGGAGAGCCATTTGAATGCTATTTTACATTTTCTGTTATCAAATTGCTGGCTGAAAAAATGTGGCTTGTCATCGAAAACACTCACTAACTTTTACAGGTGCACAACTGAGAGCATCCGGTCGGGCTGTATCACAGCCTTGTATGGAAACTGCACCGCCCACAACCGCCGGGCTCTCCAGAGGGTTATGCTGTCTGCATAACACATCACCAGGGGCAAACTACCTGCCCTCTAGGACACCTACGATGTCAGAAAGATCATCAAGGACAATAACCACCGAGCCACTGCCTGTTCACCCCGCATCCATCCAGAAGGCGAGGTCAGGACAGCTGCATCAAATCTGGGACTGAGAGATTGAAAAACAGCTTCTATCCCAAGGCAATAAGATTGTTAAATAGACATCACTAGCACAGAGAGGCTGCTGCCTACTTATAGACTTGAAATCATTGGCCACTTTAATAAATGGAACACTAGTCTCTTTAATAAAGTGTACATATCTCGCAATACTCATCTCATATGTACAGTTTAAAATCGGAAGATTACATACACTTAGGTTGGAGTCATTAAAACGTGTTTTTCAACCACTCCACAAATCTCTTGCTAACCAACTATAGTTTTGGCCAGTAGGTTAGAACATCTACTTTGTGCACGACAAATAATTTTTCCAACAAACGTTTACAGGCAGATTATTTAACTTATAATTCACTGTATCACAATTCCAGTGTGACTGTGCCTTTAAACAGCTTGGAAAATTCCATGGCTTTAGAAGCTTCTGATAGGCTAATTGACATAATTTGAGTCAATTGAAGGTGTACCTGTAGATGTATTTCAAGGTCTACCTTCAAATTCAGTGCCTCTTTGCTTGACATCATGGGAAGATCAAAATAAATCAGCCAAGACCTCACAACAACAAAAATTGTAGACCTCCACAAGCAATTTCAAAATGCCTGAAGGTACCACGTTCATCGGTACAAACAATAGTACGCAAGTATAAACACTATGGGACTACGCATCCATCATACCGCTCAAGAAGGAGACGCGTTCTGTCTTCTAGAGATCAACATACTTTGGTGCGAAAAGTGCAAATCAATCCCAGAACAACAGCAAAGGACCTTGTGAAGATGCTGGAGGAAAGGTACAAAAGTATCTATATCCACAATAAAATGAGTCCTGTATTAACATAAACTGAAAGGGCTCTCAGCAAGGAAGAAGCCACTGCTCCAAAACCGCCATAAAAAATGTGCAACTGCACATTGGGACAAATATCGTACTTTTTGAAGAAAAAGCAACAAAACAGAACTCTTCGGCCATAATGACCTTCGTTATGTTTGGAGGAAAAAGGGGGAGGCTTGCAAGCCAAAGAACACCATCCCAACCGTGAAGCACGGGAGTGGCAGCATCATGTTGTGGGCGTGCTTTGCTGCAGGAGGGACTGGTGCACTTCACAAAACAAATGGCATCATGAGGTAGGAAAATGATGTGTATATATTGAAGCAACATCTCAAGACATCAGTCAGGAAGTTAAAGCTTAGTCGCAAATGGGTCTTCTGAATGGACAATGACCCCAAGCATACTTCCAAACTTGTGGCAAAATGGCTTAAGGACAACAAATTCAAGGTATTGGAGTGGCCATCACAAAGCCCTGACCTCAATCCTTTAGGCAATTTGTGGGCAGAACTGAAGAAGTGTGTGTGAGCAAGGAGGCCTACAAACCTGACTCAGTTACACCAGCTCTGTCAGGAGGAATGGGCCAAAATTCACCCAACTTATTGTGGGAAGCTTGTGGAAGGCTACCAGAAAAGTTTGACCCAAGTTAAACAATTTAAAGGCAATGCTAGCAAATACTAATTGAGTGTATGTAAACTTCTGACCCACTGGGAATGTGACAAAATAAATAAAAGCTGAAATAAATAATTCTCTCTACTATTATTCTGACATTTCACATTCTTAAAATAAAGTGGTGATCCTGACTGACCTAAGACAGGAAATTTTTACTATGATTAAATGTCAGTAATTGTGAAAAACTGAGTTTAAATGTATTTGGCTAAGGTGTATGTAAACTTCAGACTTCAACTGTACATAGACACACTGGCTTTACTCAAGAAAGCGGCATGTCATAAGTAAAGTTTGAAAAAAGGGGCCCAGACAGCTGCCCTGGGGAATTTATGATTCTACCAGGATTATATTGGAGTGGCTTACATTAAAGAACACGCTCTGTGTTATGTTAGACAAGTAGCTGTCTATTCACAATATAGCAGGGGGTGTAAAGCAATAACATATATGTTCTTATATCAGCAGACTATGCTTGATAATGTCAAAAGCCACAATGAAGTCACACAAAACAGCTCCCACAATCTTTTTTATCAATATCTCTCAGCCAATCAGTCATTTATGTAAGTGCTGTGCTTGTTGTCCTTCCCTATAAGCGTGCTGAAAGTCTGTTGTCAATTTGTTTACAGTAAAATAGCATTGTATGTGGTCAAATGTAAAAAATTAAGTTTACTAAGGGTTGGTAACAGACTGATTGTTAGGCTATTTGAGCCATTAAAAGCGGCTTTACTAATCTTGGATAGCGGACTTACTTTTGATTCCCTCCAGGCCTGAGGGCACACACTTTCTAGTCGGCTTAGATTGAAGATATGGCAAATAGGAGTGGCAATATCATCTGCTATTATCTTCAGTAATTTCCAATCCAAGTTGTCAGATCCCGGTGGCTTGTCATTGTTGATAGACATTTTTTCACTTCCTACACACTCACTTTATGGAATTCAAAATTACAATGCTTGTCTTTCATAACTTATACTTGGATGTGTAGTGTCAGCGTATGTTGCTGGCATTTCATGCCCAAATCTGCTAATCTTGCCAATGAAAAGTCATTAAAGTAATTGGCATTATCAGTGGGCTTTGTGATGAATGACCCATCTGATTCAATGAATGACAGAACTGAGTTAGCTTTTTTGCCCAACATTTTATTTAAGATGCTCCAAAGCTTTTTACTATAATTCTTTGTTTCATAGTAGTTTCTTCTTTTTATTCAGTTTAGTCACACAACTTCTCAATTTGCAGTACGTTTGCCAATCGGTTGTGTAGCCAGACCTTTTTTTCCCCCATTCCTAATCAATCAACAGGGATTTAACAGTTTTCACAATTGTTTTCTTTCTGTGGTGTATGCTTATTTTGAACTGGAATAACCTGAAACCAGGTTGCAGGCACTAGTTACAGTTTTAAGCTTATTCTTGAGTGATGAAATCCAGTCAATATGTAAGATCACCCAGAATATATATTTCTGTTGATATCACATACATTATCAAGCATTTCACACATTATCCTGATACTGACTGTTAGCGTTTGGTGTTCTATAGCTGCTTCCAGCCACAATGGGCTTTAGGTGAGGCAGATGAACCTGTAGCCATATTACTTCCACAGTATATATATATATATAACATGAGATCCTCTCTGAGCTTTACAGAATGTGGTTCTGAAAAAAAACGGACGACAGTGGGCCAACTATAAAAGCGCCTCTTGCACTGAGATGCAGTGCCTTAGACCGCAACTGAAGAATTATGGCAACTCAGCGACACAATGGTAGGGATTAACTGAGCTGGGCATGAGTCGATTTAATAGGAAACCTGCAGCGATGGGGCCATGGTTCATATCAAATTTTAAATAAAAAAATAATTTTTAAAATGTGTATTTTTTTTGTAGGGAAATGCTTGTCCTTCAAGTTCTGACAGTGCAACAATATCTAACAAGTAATACCTAACAATTCACACAACAAATACCTAATACACACAATCTAAGTAACGGAATGGAATAAGAATACATAAATAAAATATATGGATGAGCAATGACAGAGCGGCATAGGCCAAGATGCAATAGATATTGTTATATTCTGGGTTAACCTTGGAACATTGTAATACTAGAGCTTTGGATTCGGTATCAAGGGGGTTGAGGTTAGGTCACTTTAAGGGAGGAGGAGCGATTTATTAGCCCATCACTTCGTCTTCCTGTCGAACCATAACAGATGAAAGGATTGGAAAGAAGGAGAAGTGCATCTAAATTGGAGTATATATACTTGTGTTGGTGGAAACATGTTTTGTCTAATGCAGCCATACCGATCCTCTGGGAAGAATAAATTTGGTTAAGCTTTCATAGTGTCCGTTGAGTTTTTTACTCAGAATTAGAACCTAACATTTGGTTTTGTTTAACCTCTTCCCTCTACTCGGGACGCTTGCGTCCCAACTAGAGCTCTGGAAATGCAAATGTGCTACGCTAAATGCTAATAGTATTAGTTAAAACTCAAAAGTTCATTAAAATACACATGCAGGGTATCGAATTAAAGCTACACTCGTTGTGAATCCAGGCAACAAGTCAGATTTTTAAAATGCTTTTCGGCGACAGCATGAGAAGCTATTATCTGATAGCATGCACCAATACACTACAACACAAAAGCACAGCAGGGGACGTAAACAAAATAATTAGCATTTCGGCGTTACACAAACCGCACAATAAAATAGAAAACAGTCATTACCTTTCACCATCTTCTTTGTTGGCACTCCTAGATGTCCCATAAACACTATTGGGTCTTTATTTCGATTAAATCGGGCCATATAAAGCCAAGATATCGTTATATGTAGACTGTGTGATAAACAAAAAAAACAGCGATTTCACAATGTAACGTCATTTTTTAAAATTCAAAAAGTAGACGATAAACTTTCACAAAACACTTCGAAATACGTTTGTAATGCTACTTTAGGTATTAGTAAACGTTAATAAGCGATAAAAATCATCATGAGGCGATGTAAAAATCATTAGCTGTCGTCTTGGAAAAAATTTCAGGAGAGAGCTCTTCCAAATGATCTGGGTGGAGACTGGAGGTAAGTGGTTCCCCTGTTTCGGTTCAACCAAGAATCAAAGATGATTCAATTCACAAGACTCTAGACAACATGGGGATGCTGTGGGAGTTGAATGCTCGGTCTTATCTAATTCGGCTCACTGTGAACAATTGCTGGAAGTGGCGCAAGGATATTTATTTCCATTTTCTGTGATCAGGTTTTCCTGCGCTTTCCGATGTAACGCACGTTATGTTATAGCCACAGTCGTGATTTAACCAGTTTTAAAAACGTCCGAGTGTTTCCTATCCACACATTCTAACCATATGAACGTACTATATTCCTGGCATGAGTAGCAGGGCGCTGAAATGTTGCGCGATTTTTAACAAAATTTTCAAAAAAGTAGAGGGTAGGAGCAACAAGTTAACAGGATTCACCACGCTATTTAGTCAAACCAGAGAGTCCAGATCATTGGAGCAGGAGCTGGCAACAAACAAGGTAGTTTGTTAGTTCCTACGCCCGTTTCCACTCATTTTGACATCTTGGGCAGATGAGAATTGTAGGCTGAACAATTATAGGTTACTGACTTACAAAGCCTGAGTTTATTCGGTGGGCCCATCGTGTAACTACCGGTCGTAAATATATGGTGGATGGTAGGTTCCATAAGGATAGGTCCCAAGTGGGGTTATTCCCCTGCGAGATCTGTAAAAGGGACAAAAGTCCCAGCTGCAGTGAGTTTTAGAAGACGACGAGAGTTCTAGCAGCTAGTGAGCTTTAGGAAGACAAGAGTTCTAGAAGCTAGTGAGTTTTAGGAAGACAAGAGTTCTAGAAGCTAGTAAGTTAAATAAAAAAATTATAATAACATATTCGGACACTGAGATACGTGTAGTAACAGTAGCAATAAGGAGAGAGGTTGGTTTATGCCCTATGGGGAGGGGGAACCATTAAAGATTATGTGGAAATAGGAAGACAAGTGTGAATAATTCTGAAATATTTGAGGCGCAATACTGGAATAAGACATTAAGTCATCCGTATTCTCCAGTAATACATTTGCAGACGCTATAGTATAGGTTCTAATACAAGGTATTAAGTGCCGTAACCAATTAATTATTATCCTGGAAAGTGGGTAGTGCTATCTTGGAAAATAGTTAATAGGTGAGTATTATAGACGGGAGTGAAGAAAACAAAAACACCCTGGACACCGATGGGATTACACTTCCGGCGCCGACAGAGATGGCCGCCTCGCTTCGCGTTCCTAGGAAACTATGCAGTTTTTTGTTTTTTTACGTGTTATTTCTTACATTAGTACCCCAGGTCATCTTAGGTTTCATTACATACAGTCGAGAAGAACTACTGAATATAAGATCAGCGTCAACTCACCATCAGTACGACCAAGAATATGTTTTCCGCGACGTGGATCCTGTGTTCTGCCTTACAAACAGGACAACGGAATGGATCGCATGCAGCGACCCAAGAAAACGACTCCGAAAAAGAGGGAAACGTAGCGGTCTTCTGGTCAGACTCCGGACAAGGGCACAACGCGCACCACTCCCCAGCATTCTTCTTGCCAATGTCCAGTCTCTTGACAACAAGGTTGATGAAATCCGAGCAAGGGTAGCATTCCAGAGGGACATCAGAGACTGCAACGTTCTCTGATTCACGGAAACATGGCTTACTGGGAAGACGCTATCCGATGCGGTGCAGCCAACGGGTTTCTCCACGCATCGCGCCGACAGAAACAAACATCTTTCTGGTAAGAAGAGTGGCGGGGGCGTATGCCTCATGACTAACGAGACATGGTGTGATGAAGGAAACATACAGGAACTCAAATCCTTCTGTTCACCTGATTTAGAATTCCTCACAATCAAATGTAGACCGCATTATCTTCCAAGAGAATTCTCTTCGATTATAATCACAGCCGTATATATCCCCCCCCCCAAGCAGACACATCGATGGCTCTGAACGAACTTTATTTAACTCTTTGCAAACTGGAAACCATTTATCCGGAGGCTGCATTCATTGTAGCTGGGGATTTTAACAAAGCTAATCTGAAAACAAGACTCCCTAAATTTTATCAGCATATCGATTGCGCAACCAGGGGTGGTAAAACCTTGGATCATTGTTACTCTAACTTCCGCGACGCATATAAGGCCCTGCCCCGCCCCCCTTTCGGAAAAGCTGACCACGACTCCATTTTGTTGATCCCTGCCTACAGGCAGAAACTTAAACAAGAGGCTCCCACGCTGAGGTCTGTCCAACGCTGGTCAGACCAAGCTGACTCCACACTCCAAGACTGCTTCCATCACGTGGACTGGGACATGTTTCGTATTGCGTCAGATAAAAATATTGACGAATACGCTGATTCGGGGGTGCGAGTTCATTAGAACGTGCGTTGAAGATGTCGTTCCCATAGCAACGATAAAAACATTCCCTAACCAGAAACCGTGGATTGATGGCAGCATTCGCGTGAAACTGAAAGCGCGAACCACTGCTTTTAATCAGGGCAAGGTGTCTGGCAAAATGACCGAATACAAACAGTGCAGCTATTCCCTCCGCAAGGCTATTAAACAAGCTAAGCGTCAGTACAGAGACAAAGTAGAATCTCAATTCAACGGCTCAGACACAAGAGGCATGTGGCAGGGTCTACAGTCAATCACGGACTACAAGAAGAAACTCCAGCCCAGTCACAGACCAGGATGTCTTGCTCCCAGGCAGACTAAATAACTTTTTGCCCGCTTTGAGGACAATACAGTGCCACTGACACGGCCTGCAACGAAAACATGCGGTCTCTCCTTCACTGCAGCCGAGGTGAGTAAGACATTTAAACGTGTTAACCCTCGCAAGGCTGCAGGCCCAGACGGCATCCCCAGCCGCGCCCTCAGAGCAGACCAGCTGGCCGGTGTGTTTACGGACATATTCAATCAATCCCTATACCAGTCTGCTGTTCCCACATGCTTCAAGAGGGCCACCATTGTTCCTGTTCCCAAGAAAGCTAAGGTAACTGAGCTAAACGACTACCGCCCCGTAGCACTCACTTCCGTCATCATGAAGTGCTTTGAGAGACTAGTCAAGGACCATATCACCTCCACCCTACCTGACACCCTAGACCCACTCCAATTTGCTTACCGCCCAAATAGGTCCACAGACGATGCAATCTCAACCACACTGCACACTGCCCTAACCCACCTGGACAAGAGGAATACCTATGTGAGAATGCTGTTCATCGACTACAGCTCGGCATTCAACACCATAGTACCCTCCAAGCTCGTCATCAAGCTCGAGACCCTGGGTCTCGACCCCGCCCTGTGCAACTGGGTACTGGACTTCCTGACGGGCCGCCCCCAGGTGGTGAGGGTAGGCAACAACATCTCCTCCCCGCTGATCCTCAACACGGGGCCCCACAGGGTGCGTTCTGAGCCCTCTCCTGTACTCCCTGTTCACCCACGACTGCGTGGCCACGCACGCCTCCAACTCAATCATCAAGTTTGCGGACGACACAACAGTGGTAGGCTTGATTACCAACAACGACGAGACGGCCTACAGGGAGGAGGTGAGGGCCCTCGGAGTGTGGTGTCAGGAAAATAACCTCACACTCAACGTCAACAAAACTAAGGAGATGATTGTGGACTTCAGGAAACAGCAGAGGGAACACCCCCTATCCACATCGATGGAACAGTAGTGGAGAGGGTAGCAAGTTTTAAGTTCCTCGGCATACACATCACAGACAAACTGAATTGGTCCACTCACACTGACAGCGTCGTGAAGAAGGCGCAGCAGCGCCTCTTCAACCTCAGGAGGCTGAAGAAATTCGGCTTGTCACCAAAAACACTCACAAACTTCTACAGATGCACAATCGAGAGCATCCTGGCGGGCTGTATCACCGCCTGGTACGGCAACTGCTCCGCCCTCAACCGTAAGGCTCTCCAGAGGGTAGTGAGGTCTGCACAACGCATCACCGGGGCAAACTACCTGCCCTCCAGGACACCTACACCACCCGATGTTACAGGAAGGCCATAAAGATCATCAAGGACATCAACCACCCGAACCACTGCCTGTTCACCCCGCTATCATCCAGAAGGCGAGGTCAGTACAGGTGCATCAAAGCTGGGACCGAGAGACTGAAAAACAGCTTCTATCTCAAGGCCATCAGACTGTTAAACAGCCACCACTAACATTGAGTGGCTGCTGCCAACACACTGTCATTGACACTGACCCAACTCCAGCCACTTTAATAATGGGAATTGATGGGAAATTAGGTAAATATATCACTAGCCACTTTAAACAATGCTACCTTATATAATGTTACTTACCCTACATTATTCATCTCATATGCATACGTATATACTGTACTCTACATCATCGACTGCATCCTTATGTAATACATGTATCACTAGCCACTTTAACTATGCCACTTTGTTTACTTTGTCTACATACTAATCTCATATGTATATACTGTACTCGATACCATCTACTGTATGCTGCTCTGTACCATCACTCATTCATATATCCTTATGTACATATTCTTTATCCCCTTACACTGTGTATAAGACAGTAGTTTTGGAATTGTTAGTTAGATTACTTGTTGGTTATCACTGCATTGTCGGAACTAGAAGCACAAGCATTTCGCTACACTCGCATTAACATCTGCTAACCATGTGTATGTGACAAATAAAATTTAATTTGATTTGGATAGGTTGGGGAATAATAACTATTGATATTGTGACAGATGGCGCAGAGTGGAGCTAGAGGATTTTAATAAAGCCATGGAGGCACTAAAAGAAGCGCACGAGCATTCTACCAATTAGTTTTGAATATGGGGAATTAATAGATGTACTTAGCTACAAAAAGACTGGGTACGTGAGTACATTAATATAATTTGTATTTTGCCTTTGATGGCAGGTTTGAAACCTGTGATCAAAACAGCAATTACGGGGGTTGTGGATGAAATAGAGCAAGAGGTTTTGAGAGTGGAATATACCTCCGCTTATGTCGCAGATGTGCGAGGGGTTAATACGGCCACAGCAAAAGTCCCTAATGGCCAAGGTAAGACAAAAAAATGTAGTGAAAAAACATCAAAAAGTAAGGAGATAGCTCCCTGTTTTAGATGTGGGACTATCAGACATTGGAAGAATGAGTGTGGGGTGGTTCTGGAAACTGCTGCATTCGGAGGAAATGCCACTATACAAGCATTTGTATCCTGGTCAAATGAGCAGCGACACATCCTCTTGAGAGCAGCGGAACAGAAACATTTGACATCGCTGTGTTCGGTCTCCGTTCGATCAATAGTGGTTCAGAGCCAACTTTTTAATAGAATCCAGGGATAAAATATTGCGGATTCCTTATGATGAGATATTGGCTAAATTTGCCGGGGGAATGGATTCTAGAGGTAACACATTTAAAATAATCTGGCTAAACACTCCTTGCAAATTCAGAAAACGACATAAATGATAGAGTTGGCCATAACCGGAATTCCAGATAAGTGAGGCCTGTTCATGTGTGTTTTGATCTATGGTTTACCACAAACACACCAGCTTACCGGTTATGAATGTGCCTTAGCGGTGTTGATACTGTGGGATTTATTTTGGATGGGGTCTTTTCAATTCAGTTTTAAATGGAGTACGCAGAAGGATGGAAATGTTTGAAAGGTTTTGAAATGGTTTCTGAAGGAAAGGGGCAGCAAGTAGCCTAGAGGTTAGATAGAGCATTGGAAAGGTTGCAAGATTGAATTCCCAAGCAGACAAGGTAAAAATCTGTCGTTCTGCCCCCGAACAAGGCTAGCTACCCACTGTTCCTAGGCCGTCATTGAAAATAAGAATTTGTTCTTAACTGACTTGCCGAATTAAATAAAGGTTAAAGAGAAAAAGAAGAAAAAAAGAAAAGGGAGAGGAAATATTTAATGGTGTCGAATGCCTTGTATCCTGACCTTCTGGTGAGGCTTGATCAATCTCACGAGAAATTATAGAAACAGGTGTAATTTAATTATAAAATGAATGCGAAACACCAGTTTCTACTTTAATTTTACCATTACTTTATGAGATACTATTATTTCCTTATGGAGTCATCAAGAGTTGTAATTCTAAGTTGATTGGTTATTCGAATTTGTTTATTTTTGATTTAACATGTTGTTTTTGAATCACGGTGTGAATCATGTGCTCGAAGGGAAAATGACCAGTTCCCTAGGGTCTGATCCTTGGGTAAATATACAAATGTACTTTGTTCAGTCTGCATATAGAAGGAAAAATATATGTTAATAAGGGATGACAGTTACTTCAAATGCAGTGTGATATGTGAATTGCTGATTTCATTTTTTCAAATTTCAACATCTGCGATGGGTTAGGGTGCTAACATCCTGATCTGGTAACTCTTCCAAGAGGTCGCCAGTGAAATAAGGGAGAATGAACTAATTTCGAAAATGGATTCAACAGTAACAGTATGTTGTTATGCTCTGACATTTGTCGTAGAGATAATGTTAAGAAAATTGGGAACGTAAAAATGTCTTATGTAGTCAATGCTGGTTTGGAATCCCTGAAACAGAAATTAATTGAACTAAACCATTGTTCTGATCTGTCCTTTTTTGAAGTTTTCGTGGAAGGTGACATCAGTTCGTGTCATAATGCACGGTAGGAATAATTTGACCACAAACAGTGTATGTGAACCTCAAAACACTCCCTAGAATTTGTAGATAATTGGCCCTCTTTCTGGGACTCACCCACAAACAGGACCAAGCCTGGCCTGTTGAGGAGTGACGGACTCCATCCTAGCTGGAGGGGTGCTCTCATCTTATCTACGAACATAGACAGGGCTCTAACTCCCCTAGCTCAAAAATGAAATTGGGTGCAGGCCAGGCAGCAGGCTGTTAGCCAGCCTGCCAGCTTAGTGGAGTCTGCCACTAGCACTGACTACTAGTCAGAGTAGTCAGCTCAGCTATCACCATTGGGACCGTGTCTGTGCCTCGACCTAGGTTGGGCAAAACTAAACATGCGGTGTTCTCATTAGCAATCTCACTAGAATAAAGACCTCCTCCATTCCTGCCATTATTGAAAGAGATCATGATCCCTCACATCACAAAATAGGGCTTACTTAATGTTAGATCCCTCACTTCCAAGGCAGTCATAGTCAATGAACTAATCACTGATCATAATCTTGATGTGATTGGCCTGACTGAAACATGGCTTAAGCCTGATGAATTTACTGTGTTAAATGAGGCCTCACCTCCTGGTGACACTAGTGACCATATCCCCCACGCATCCCGCAAAGGCGGAGGTGTTGCTAAAATTTACGATAGCAATTTCAATTTACACCCCCCCCCCCTCTATGCAACCTACTCAATCACTTTTTATAGCTACTGTTTACAGGCCTCCTGGGCCATATACAGCATTCCTCATTGAGTTCCATATATTCCTATTGGACCTTGTATTCATGGCAGATAATATTCACATTTTTGGTGACTTTAATATTCACGTGGAAAAGTCTTTCGGAGCCATCATTGACTCAGTGGGTTTTGTCCAACATGTCTCCGGAACAACTCACTGCCACAGTCATACTCTGGATCTAGTTTTGTAAATTGTAAATTTCGGTGTTCCTCAAGGTTCTGTTTCAGGACCACCATTGTTTTCACTATATATTTTACCTCTTGGGGATGTAATTCAATAACATAATGTTAACTTTCACTGCTATGCGGATGACACACAGCTGTACATTTCAATGAAACACGGTGAAGCCCCAAAATTGCCCTCGCTGGAAGCCTGTGTTTCAGACATAAAGAAGTGGATGGCTGCAAACTTTCTACTTTTAAACTCGGACAAAACAGAGATGCTTGTTCTAGGTCCCAAGAAACAAAGAGATCTGTTGAATCTGACAATGAATCTTGATGGTTGTACAGTCGTCTCAATTAACATTTAAGTCATTTAGCAGAGCGACTTACAAATTGGTGCATTCACCTTATGACATCCAGTGGAACAGTAGTGCATCTAAATCTTTTAAAGGGGGGTGAGAGGGATTACTTTATCCTATCCTAGGTATTCCTTAAAGAGGTGGGGTTTCAGGTGTCTCCGGAAGGTGGTGATTGACTCCGCTGTCCTGGCGTCGTGAGGGAGTTTGTTCCACCATTGGGGGGCCAGAGCAGCGAACAGTTTTGACTGGGCTGAGCGGGAACTGTACTTCCTCAGTGGTAGGGAGGCGAGCAGGCCAGAGGTGGATGAACGCAGTGCCCTTGTTTGGGTGTAGGGCCTGATCAGAGCCTGGAGGTACTGAGGTGCCGTTCCCCTCACAGCTCCGTAGGCAAGCACCATGGTCTTGTAGCGGATGCGAGCTTCAACTGGAAGCCAGTGGAGAGAGCGGAGGAGCGGGGTGACGTGAGAGAACTTGGGAAGGTTGAACACCAGACGGGCTGCGGCGTTCTGGATGAGTTGTAGGGGTTTAATGGCACAGGCAGGGAGCCCAGCCAACAGCGAGTTGCAGTAATCCAGACGGGAGATGACAAGTGCCTGGATTAGGACCTGCGCCGCTTCCTGTGTGAGGCAGGGTCGTACTCTGCGGATGTTGTAGAGCATGAACCTACAGGAACGGGCCACCGCTGCTAAATGACTTAAATGTCTCAATTAAAATTGTGAAGGACCTCTGCGTTACTCTGGACCCTGATCTCTCTTTTGACGAAAATATCAAGACTGTTTCAAGGACATTCGTATTTGTAATATGGTCCCTCTGAAAATAGACTCATTGGTTGTTTAACCTACATTTGCAATAATATTTTTTCCAATTGTTGGACAACCTGATTGTCCCGTCTTAAGTCACTTATTATGAAAATAACGTTGACAGGTTTTGCCTCATTCAGAGAGCTCCCAGTTCTTACCATCCACAGCGAACGCCCTGTGAAGTAGATCTTTGGCAGCTCTGACCACTGCACTGACCACTGAGAGAGCCCTGCTGCAGTTCTTGTCCTCTTCATTGGCTTTGCTCAGCAGCTGGGACTGCAGATCCCCGTCATACTCACTCCTATGGGCAAAGACACACACGCCCATGTTAGCCCTAGCAATGGTTGTTAGCATTGGGAAGGACATTAATCTCAACTTAACTTTAAATGACATCTTATGGGAGTGTAGCAACCTGGATATGTCACTCATGTAATGAAAGTGTGTGTGTGTCTGTGTACCTGTAGTACAGTATCTGTGGTATCTGTCCTCTGGTCTGGTTGGTCCCGTTGCTGCTCAGGCTACAGGTGCTGAAGGTGAAGGCCATGCCGTCAGAACACTGAACCGTGGTCATCCCTCCGTCCCCATTGGCTGTTCGGCTACCATAGTTACGCAGGCGGACAGCGTATTTCACACCCTCCTGTAGAATGTATACAAAAGTCAGTCAGATGAGGACAAGAGAGACAGGAGGACAAACACGATTGTGCAACATATGTGGTTTTCATATCATGAGTGACATTGAGTCGTGGTATAAAAAACCCAAAAGAAGGATGGATAGATAGATGCTAGGGTTTAATTCCAGTGACCGGTATCCCGGGACTTCCCAACCAAGAGCTTTCCTGTTTCCTGAGAATAGTAATGACAGGCACCATGGACCATTATTATAAAATGTTCAAGCCGCACTAATGCAAAGAAACAAAATATGAACATACAAATAGCTGCATGAACCGGACTAATCAACTCTCAGGCCTTATTAGACCAGTCATCACAACGCTAGCAGCCTACCATATTTAGCCTACTCAATGTAAAGTCCAATAGTCCCCACTTACAAAATATATAGGTAGTGTTACATTCCCACAAGACCAACTCACTCACAAGAAATGGAACTAACAAAGAAAATCATTTTGACAACCAAAAACAAAACAGAAAGGGGTTCCGAAGGCAAACATGTGGGTGCCCACTGAAAGCTGGCAAAGCCACTAGTAAGGGGTTCGACCAGATACAGTGCTATTTTACAGTAAACAAATTGACAACAGACAATCAGCATACTTATAGGGAAGGACATTCAACAAGCACAGCACTTATCATCGATTTCTCTCCTGCTCTATTAGTTTCCATATTAACTTTATTTCCTTGTCCAGAAGCCAAAGGCACAATCCTAGTCATATTAGCATCCCATTCTAGTTGTGTCATCTTGAGATAAGTTTCTCATCTCTGTCACATATCGAACCTCTATCAGGTCTGGACTACCCCATCTGGACAAGAGGAATACATATGTAAGAATGCTGACAATTGCTCAGCATTCAACACCATAGTATCCTCCAAGCTCATCATTAAGCTTGAGGACCTGTGTCTGAACTCCGCCCTGTGCAACTGGGTCCTGGACTTCCTGACGGGCTACCCCCAGGAGGTGAAGGTAGGAAACAAAATCTCCCCTTCGCTGATTCTCAACACTGTGGCACCACAGGGGTGCATGCTCAGCCCCCTCCTGTACTCCCTGTTCACCCATGACTGTGTGGCCATGCACGCCTCCAACTCAATCATCAAGTTTGCAGACGACAACAGCTTGAATACCAACAATGACGAGACAACCTACAGGCAGGTGGTGAGGGCTCTGGGAGTGTGGTGCCAGGAAAATAACCCCTCACTCAACGTCAACAAAACAAAGGAGATGATCGTGGACTTCAGGAAACAGCAGAGGGAGCACCCCCCTCTCCACATCGACCGGACCGCAGCGGAGAATGTAGAAAGCTTCAAGTTCCTCACTGTACACATACATCACTGACAAACTGAAATGGTCCACCCACAGACAGTGTGGTGAAGGCGGCACAACAGCGTCTCTTCAACCTCAGGAGGCTCACTGGCCACTTTAATAAATCACTGGCCACTTTAATAAATGGAACACCAGTCACTTTAATGATGTTTGCATGTCTTGCATTACTCATCTCATATGTATATACTGTATTCTATACTATTCTACACCGCTCTGACATTGCTCGTCCATATATTTATATATTCTTAGTTCCATTCCTTTACTAGATTTGTGTGTATTGGGTATTTGTTGTGTAATTCTTAGATATTTCTTGTTAGATATCACTGTCGGAGCTAGAAACACAAGCATTTCGCTACACCCGCGATGACATCTGCTAAACACGTGTATGTCACAAATAACATTGTATTAATTTTTTTAATTTTTAAATGTATGGTGTTTTCCCCGGTGCGCTGTTTAGAATGCTGTTTAACCGCAAAATACATTTTGTCAAATGTTTGAAAATTGTTTTATTGGCTGCTTCTTTCAGAGTTGCAAGATCTGTTAAGATGCAATACCATACACTAAATGTGATTTCTGTCATTCTGAGCACCATTACCATGGGTGACCACCCTAATGGTTTATGCACCAAATGCATATGGATCCGGTCAAATTCTCAAATGGCCGGTGAATTAAAATCTTCCCGTCACGTTGTCCGGAGCCACATTATCCTAATGGAAACCCTGGCATACATATGGTTAGATAGATGAATAGATATGTATGTATAGGGCACATCATTTTAGTCCTGTGTACCTTGAGTGGCACGGCCTTGTCGAGGCGTATCTCGGCAATGTCGCTGGGGGAGTCATCGGTGCTGTAGGTTCCCTTGACCAGCTCCAGAGACGTCCACCTATGGGTGTGGGCCGAGTCCCCGGGGTGCTCTGTCTGGGCCTGGAGGGGAAGAAGAGAGAAAGGAGAGACGTGGTAAGAAAGAAGAACTCCTGGGGTAGCTTAAACCTTTTGTAACTAGGGGGCAGTATTTTCATTTTTGGATAAAAAACGTTCCCGTTTTAAACGGGATATTTTGTCACGACAAGATGCTCGACTATGCATATAATTGACAGCTTTGGATAGAAAACACTCTGACGTTTCCAAAACTGCCAAGATATTGTCTGTGAGTGCAACAGAACTGAGGTTACAGGCAAAACCCAGATAAACATCCAACCAGGGAGTGCCCCATATTTTGAAAGCCCTGCATGCCAATGACTCCTTATATGGCTGTGAATGCGCTACGAATGAGCTTACGCTTTCTACGTATTCCCCAAGGTGTCTACAGCATTGTGACGTCTTTTTACACATTTATGTTGAAGAATAGCCGTAAGGGACCACATTGAGCAAGTGGTCACATGATGGCTCCCGCAGAAAATAACATGTTTCATGGACTCACTGTGTGCAATAGTGTTTAACATGATTTTTGAATAACTACCACATCTCTGTAACCCACACAAACAATTATCTGTAAGGTCCCTCAGTCGAGCAGTTCATTTCAAACACAGATTTGACCACAAAGACCAGGGTGATTTTCCAATGTCACGCAAAGAAGGGAACCTATTGGTAGATGGGTAAAACAAATTAAAAAGCAGGCATTGAATATCCCTCCTCCCCTACATCTGCAATGCTTGCCGTTTGGGGTTTTAGGCTGGGTTTCTGTACAGCAATTTGATATATCAGCTGATGTAAGAAGGGCTATATAAATACATTTGATTTGAAATTTGATTTGATATATAAAAAACTCTTACGTCATCAGCGAGCACCTCCAACTCATACTCATGGATGCCCCCGCCACCATAGACACAGAAGCCCACCAGCACCACGCCGGGCTTGTCCACCGTCAGACAGATGGCATCTGGAGAGCCGTTGCCCGTGTTCCAGCTGCGGCCCTGGCTCATCTTGGTGAAGCGATTGGGAGTGGACTTCACAGAGTGAAGCGAGTTTAGACCGTCCACCTGGGTGAGACGAAGGGACAAGTGATTATGTATTTTATATCGTTTTTATATCCTCATGGTTAGATCATGTAGTGGTTGTATAAGGGTGTTTTGTTAACATCATTTTAGCAGCCAGAAATATATGTATTTATCTGGATCTAATCTGACAATAACCACATATATACTCTTTCCCATGACATCTTGACCTTGTCATGAAAAATAGGTCTTTACCTGGTTGTAACAGAGACCAATTGGTTCTAAAAACATGTTAACAACCAGCAAATGATGCCATTAAGACTTAAATCTGCCAACTTTGTGTTATTCATTAGATCGCTACATAAGTCTACCAGGTGGTAGTATTGAGATGAATAAACATCAGCAGGGGCATTCCATTGATATTGTACAAGAAAATGTATGAAGCAACCTCGCTGACCATGTCGTCGGCCAACACAGAAACATTCAGAAACAAAAACAACAAGGTAGGGCTGTGGCAGTTATGAAACTTTGGAAGACTTATTGGTCAGCCAAATTACTGCGGTCACCGTAATAACCGTTTATATAGCAAAGAAAAATAATATATATATTTAATTATTTTTAAATAATTTTCCCTTACCTAAGGTAATTGTTTAAGGGTGTTGCATAGAGCCCCTCAAATATTCCCTTATTTAACCTCTTCAACCTATGGGGGCGCTATGTCATTATTGGATTAAAAAACGTGCCCGTTTTAAGCGCAATATTTTGTCACGAAAAGATGCTCGACTATGCATATAATTGCCAGCTTTGGAAAGAAAACACTGACGTTTTCAAAACTGCAAAGATATTATCTGTGAGTGCCCCAGAACTGATCTTACAGGCGAAATCAAGATGAAACTTCAAACAGGAAATGAGCAGGATTTTTGACGCTCTGTTTTACTCTGGTCTCCTTATATGGCTGTGAATATGCTGTGAACGAGCTCTGCCGTTCGTCCAAGATGTCTGCAGCATTGTGACGTATTTGTAGGCATATCATTGGAAGATTGGCCATAAGAGACTACATTTGCCAGGGGGCCGTCCGGTGTCCTTTGTCTAAGTTGGTGCGTAATTCCCAGTGGCAATTATTTTACCATGCGATACAGAAGGAGACGCATACTTCCAGGAACGATACATCATTGAAGAGATATGTGAAAAACACCTTGAGGATTGGTTCTAAACAACGTTTGCCATGTTTCAGTCGATATTGTGGAGTTAATTTGGAAAAAAGTTCGGCGTTTAGATTTTTTTGGTAGCCAAACGTGACGCACCAAACGGACCGATTTCTCCTGCACAAAAAAATCTTTCAGGAAAAACTGAACATTTGCTATCTAACTGATAGTCTCCTCATTGAAAACATCCGAAGTTCTTCAAAGGTAAATGATTTATTGAATGTTTTTGCTGGTTTTTGTGAAAATGTTGCCTGCTAATGCTAACGCTAAATGCTAACGCTAAATGCTAGTTTGCTATGGTAGAGAAGCATATTTTTGAAAATCTGAGATGACAGTGTTGTTAACAAAAGGCTAAGCATGAGAGCTAGCATATTGATTTCATTTCATTTGCGATTTTCATGAATAGTTAACGTTGCGTTATGGTAATGGGCTTGAGGCTGTAGTCATGATACCGGATCCGGGTTGGCTCGACGCAAGAAGTTAAGGGCATACTTAATAGGATTCACTGAATAAAGGTCTCGTCAAAGAGATTGCATTTACGTTTCGAGATCGAACTAAATATTTTTTACAATCAAGACAGGATAACCAAATTGCTTCAGAAGATAAACTACATTTTATGTAGTTACTTTTTTCTCAAATAGTTTATATTACTTTCTAGCACTTCAAGCTAGCTTACAGAGTAGCTCACTAAGTAGCAAGCTAGCTTTGTCGCTGTGGATATTCCATTGTTTAGCTAAGTAGCTAGCTGGTTGATGTTTTCCTTTTTTAACCAGGGGAGATGAAAGCAATAATCACCTCCACAAATGCTGTTTACATTGATATCCATACTGAATGAAGTAGTTAAGGGGGAATTCACCTTAACATGTTTTGTGCAACTGACTTAAAGTTAAGGAAACTTTAAGGGAAAATTAACTAAGATGTTTTATGCAACCAGGCCCAAGTCCCTATAGGGAGAACAGAAGTTTCCTTGACAACGTGAACAATGGATTTAGAACAACTGTGGCGGCTGGGGCTGTTGTCATGACGGTTGAACTGCAGGGTGCCAGAGTGATTGAGATTGAGTGTTGAGAATGCAGCCGGCAGCTGCAGGGTAGAGCGAAACAGACGGAAAAGTGGATGGACAGAGGGACAGACGTGTGGATGGGAAGTGACTCAGCATCTTGTAAACAAGAAAAGTAATTCTGTAATGTTTTAGCTTCCTCCATTTTGATTGAATAGTTTTCAACAAATATATATATGCATATACTGCATGTAGCATAACATTTAAAAGTTATGTATATTTGGAGAACATTTGATTTTATTAACCTTGAATATTAGAATAGCTAAGAAACCATACAGATTGAGGTAGGGAGGAATAGAACACACTGTAAATGGCGAATACCTCAAATGAATGACTTTTCAACCCCAACAGAGCGCTATATTTGGACTGGAGTAAGGTCTAAATTTGGCAAGGTTGATACCATTACAATTCTAGCCAACCTATTAACAGGAATATATTTTTTAATGGCTGTCAATATCAATGTCCTGAACAGGCACAACCTGGTAATGAATGAAATCCTAAACAACACAAACATTGACTTTTGTCTTCAGACATAAACCATCAGAGTGTGTGTCTTGGAGGAGGATTGGGGGGTCTGTGGGTGTGTGCCGGCATGCCTGCTCGTGTCTGTTCTTTACCTCGGAGCCCAGTGCAGAGGCTGTGAGCTCAGAGACTATGCTGGCCAGCAGGCCACAGGTGTTGGAGACCAGGTGGGGAGAGAAGAGCTCCACCTCCTTTCTCAGGCTCTTCCTCACTGGCAGCACTACAATCACCAGCATCTTCTCGAGAACCTCCCTGAAACTTGTCATCCCCATCAGGTTCTCCTCTGTCTGAAAGGGGGAGAGGAGAAAAGAGAGAAAGTTTAACAACATCGAGTAAGGTCAGCAACTGTGTCTTCTCTGATTATAATATAAAAATTTAAAATAAAGACAAATCCACTGAATCTATCAAATTCTACGTGATAAGCACAACATGGGAAATCAAGAGACAGAGGTTACATGTCCATTTCAATGATAACACATTTTAATAGGTGAGTGTTACAACAGTAAAATAGGTTACGCTATATGGCTAACCCCTGTGCTAGTTATGGGATATTCACAAAAACTATTGGAGTAGGAGTGCTGATGTAAATGTAGCTTTTTTGAGGGAACTGAAACCAGATCAGCACTCCTACTGGGAAGCTCTTTTTAAATAAGGGTCCTCATTGGTCAGACATTGTGTCAACATTTCACTGCCTTTGCTGTTTACTCACGTGGCTGAGTTTCTCCATGTGTGCAACCAGCAGGGGGAAGCGATGGGCGAGCGCCGAGTCGTTCTCCGTGCTGACCTGTTTGACCAGCGAGCGCAGCAGCACTTCGCCGTCGTACGCAATGGGCAAGATGGACGTCAGCTTGACTGATGTGTTGCACAGCGCAGACATCACCGCCGCTAACAGTCGGCTGCTCGATGTGCGGAAATTGGCCTCGGCAATGTCCTGGTAAAAGGGAGAAGGGAAAGAAGGGTGGGTGAGGTGGTAAACTTTCACTAAAGAGATGCGATAACTAGAGCCAGAATGCATTTGACCTTAACTTATCATTAGCTATGTATTTTCTTATTTTTGTACACAGAAACTTAGATGAGCAATTGAAATGGCAACCAAGACACAGTATATATGTACTAGTACAGTGAGCTCCAAAAGTAATGGGAAGTGACACATTTTCTGATGTTTTGGCTCTGTACTCCAGCACTTTGGATTTGAAATGATACACATTTGTTGGATGCATTTGCTCTTTGTTTTGGTTGTGTTTCAGATTATTTTGTGCCCAATAGAAATTAATTGTAAATAATGTATTCTGTCACTTTTGTTGCAAATAAGAATATATTTTTCTAAACACTTCTACATTCATGTGAATGCATTTGGAGTCACTTTTATTGTAAATAAGAATATAATGCTTCTAAACAATTCCACATTAATGTGGATGCTGCCATGATTACGGATAATCCTGAACGAATCGTGAATAATGATGAGTGAGAAAGTTAGACGTACAAATATCATATCACCATGACAATAACAGGGGAGGTTAGCATTTTTGGGGTGTATGATACTTGTGCGTCTAACTTTGTCCATTTCATGCGTCTGAAGATACAAACTATACCTTCCCGGCAGGCCCAGAGAGCAAATCTAGTGCACTATAGGCCTACCGCTGGCCAATCGGATGGTTCAGGTGACCGTGTCAGCAATAACGAAAGTTGATACTGTGAGATTTGAAAACATTTAAAAACATTACTTGAGAGAGACTGTCAACGAATACAGCAAAGAGATGCTGTTTTAATGAGTGAGTTCAGCACTGTCAACACTTTGTATTCAACACTTTTATAAGCGGTTCTTCCTATTTCCACTCAGCGCTACAACAAGCACTGCAGCAGAAATGAATGAGTTGTTAAGTGTATCTATAGGCTTGCGTTGTTATTATTAGTGGCTTGGGTCTTTGTTAATGTCAAAGAATATTTTACTTTGTTTCTGAATGCGGTGCGACTCGAGTTTCACCATCAGCTGGAAGACAGTGTCCCTTTTTGGTCAGTGTCAGCAGAGGAAAGGGAGAGTGGAGGGATGGTGAGAGGCTGACACAGTCTGCTGTTCTATCCCTCCGCTGAAACTGACCATCGGATGCAGGCATCATCAGCCCAGTAAAATAAAAACAAAAAGCTAATTATTTAAATGTATGCTCACTCAGCTATGCTTCACAAGTAATACAAAAATGTATAACAATCTTTTACCGGGTGATCATATAGCCTACCTCAAATTTTGAAATATATATATTTTTTAAATGGCCCAAACAACAGTGCAAGCTATTCAAGCAAAGCCCATATGTGGTGATAATGTTTTGGGCCTATACCTTACTGCACAAACCTCATTGCTACAGTACTGTTTTTAATTGGTTAATGTTGCATACAGTGCCTTCGGAAAGTATTCAGACCCCTAGACTTTTAATTTATTAAATTAATTATTTCCTCATCAATCTACACACAATACCCCAGAATGACAAAGTGAAAAACAGGTATTTAAATGTATTAAAAACTCAAAACAAATACCTTATTTACATAAGTACTCAGACCGTTTGCTATGAGACTCGAAATTGAGCTCAGGTGCATCCTGTTTTCATTGATCATCCTAGTGATGTCTTCCCTATTATTCTACAATGTAGAAAATAGTAAAAATCTAGAAAAATCCTGGAATGAGTAGGTGTGTCCAAACTTTTGACTGGTACTTGCTGAAACGGAAAATGATGGTCGGCAGTACAGTACTGGGCTATTTACGAGGAAGGAGTAGGCTGTCCTTGTAAATAATAATTTGTTCATAACTGACTTGCCTCGTTAAAGGTTACACTAAGCGCGTAACATTTCTGCACCCTAATTTTCTAATTCTTGTCTAACCAATTCCCAAATGGAGATTAAGTGAAAAATAAACATACGCATTTGAATGTCCTTTTCTCGTTATTTTATTTTATTAACGAAAACATAAAGATGTTGATGAAGAAATACTGTGCTGCTGTTTTGATGTAGAAATGTAACACTTTAGAGTACTTAAGCACCGAATACATTGCAAGTTGAGGGATTTTCACAACAGTGCTGGGTTATAAAAGTCTATTGTCCTGCTAATAGGAAACATGTGCATTATGGGCAACACCTGCTACAGTTGTGATGTCTTCACTATTATTCTACAACATAGAAAAAAGTAAAAATCCTGAAATGAGTAGGTGTCCAAACTTTTGACTGGTGCTTAATTCATTTGATTAATATTATGGTGTTTCTATTCCATGAAAAACAAAAAACCCTCTGGGATTCTGTTAGGATGGAATGGAAAATATGGCGCTGTTCTAAGTGATGTCCAGGATTCAGTTAGCTATTTAGCTAAAAACATTTTTTTTTTTTTATGATGAGACTCTCCACCAATAATTACATTTACAGGATTGGAGGACTATATTAATATCTAAGGGGCATGTTCCTTACATTTAGAGGATTGGAGGACTCTATATTAATATCTAAGGGGCATTATCCGTTAGATATTCTCACAGATCCTAAGGGGCTTTTATATCATTCTAAATGAATTATTAATAATCACTTTGTTGAAAAAGTAACAATATTTTGAAGATTTAGTTTTCATTTTAGGGCTCTGTTCTAGGCCCTCTCCTATTCTCGCTATACACCAAGTCACTTGGCTTTGTCATAACCTCACATGGTCTCTCCTATCATTGCTATGCAGACGACACACAATTAATCTTCTCCTTTCCCCCTTCTGATGACCAGGTGGCGAATCGCATCTCTGCATGTCTGGCAGACATATCAGTGTGGATGACGGATCACCACCTCAAGCTGAACCTCGGCAAGACGGAGCTGCTCTTCCTCCCGGGGAAGGACTGCCCGTTCCATGATCTCGCCATCACGGTTGACAACTCCATTGTGTCCTCCTCCCAGAGCGCTAAGAACCTTGGCGTGATCCTGGACAACACCCTGTCGTTCTCAACTAACATCAAGGCGGTGGCCCGGTCTTGTAGGTTCATGCTCTACAACATCCGCAGAGTACGACCCTGCCTCACACAGGAAGCAGCGCAGGTCCTAATCCAGGCACTTGTCATCTCCCGTCTGGATTACTGCAACTCGCTGTTGGCTGGGCTCCCTGCCTGTGCCATTAAACCCCTACAACTCATCCAGAACGCCGCAGCCCGTCTGGTGTTCAACCTTCCCAAGTTCTCTCACGTCACCCCGCTCCTCCGCTCTCTCCACTGGCTTCCAGTTGAAGCTCGCATCCGCTACAAGACCATGGTGCTTGCCTACGGAGCTGTGAGGGGAACGGCACCTCAGTACCTCCAGGCTCTGATCAGGCCCTACACCCAAACAAGGGCACTGCGTTCATCCACCTCTGGCCTGCTCGCCTCCCTACCACTGAGGAAGTACAGTTCCCGCGCAGCCCAGTCAAAACTGTTCGCTGCTCTGGCCCCCCAATGGTGGAACAAACTCCCTCACGATGCCAGGACAGCGGAGTCAATCACCACCTTCCGGAGACACCTGAAACCCCACCTCTTTCAGGAATACCTAGGATAGGATAAAGTAATCCTTCTCACCCCCCTTAAAAGATTTAGATGCACTATTGTAAAGTGGCAGTTCCACTGGATGTCTTAAGGTGAACGCACCAATTTGTAAGTCGCTCTGGATAAGAGCGTCTGCTAAATGACTTAAATGTAATGTAAATGTAATTTGATTAACCTTGATTATTTAACAGACATCACTTTCTTATATTCAGTCAACACATATCTTAAGAATATCATGGAATATTTGAACATTTTTGTTTCTCCATGTCTGTCTCAGAGCAGCGCGAATGGATGCTGAAATAGACAGCCACAGAGGGAAGGCTGTATTCTGTTCACAACTCGTGGTATCGCTCTTCGGTTACACATCCTTTGAATAGCAGAACAGCATAATGGTCCGGGCGACCCTTGCTGTGCCTGGTGAGCAGTTAGTCAAGTTCTGTTGTCAGAAGAGGAATGGAAATGTCAGGGTGAACCAAAAACCTGACGAACCTGCCACGTTCTGTATGTTGACTCTGCCTGTCAGAGGTGGAGTTCCAGAGCTCACAGGTGTGCCTGGCATGGATCGTGACTCCATCTCGTTCCTTTTCAACACGTAAGTGAGTCAATGACTATTCAAGCCATTGACTCACTGATGAATGAAGATGATGAGCGATCGGCAAAGGCAATCTGTAATCTGCGGGCGTCACGGCTTCATAAGAAATGTTTTATATATATATATATTTTCTTTTATTCTCAGAACATTAACCATGTGTGTTCGCTTGTTTAATACTGTTCTGTAGTTATGACCCAAATGATTCGTCTGACAAACAAAGAAATGTGCATCCTGCAGGCCCAGATCAAAGCTGGCAAGACATTCAATAATGTCATCTTCACAGACAAATCAACTGTGGCCCTTGAACAATTTGCTCAAAATTGCTACAGAAAAAAAGCAAGATCAAGAAGATTAACGAAAGCATAAAGATGTTGATTAAGAAATGCTGTTTTGAGTTAGAAATGTAACACTCTAGAGTACTTAAGCATTGAATAGATTTCAAGTTGAGGGATTTTCACAACAGTAGCTGGGCTATAAAAAGAGTATCGTCCTGCTAATAGGAATAATTTGCATGATGGGCTACATTCTTTATTGTAACCACAATGTCACACATAATTTGTATCTACCTTTCCAATTACTTTTAGAGTTTGTGAATTACAAATGTGCGCTTTCGTTTTAATTTGATCGTGCAGACTTTTTATCTTTAAATTATTGTTTTATGTCGGATGCAACATTTTTGACCAGTTGCAATTGTAAGTAGGCTTACTAAAAAAAAAACGTCTACTTCTATTAGGCTGTACAGCCTCATTGCCTACCTCAGCCAGTTAAGTTATATAGGTCTATGCTCTGAAGAAATATACTCCAATTAAGCCCTCGTTTTTAAAGTCAAATCCAAAATTCAAAAAGGCGCTCGCACATCTGAGCTATCTTTTTTGCAGGTGCATGGCAACAGCCGGATAAGATGAGGAAAAAGAAGAAGGAACCCACCCACTGCTATTGATCGTATCACTGAATTTTAGTAAGCTTTAAGCATCGGCCTCACGGCCTTCGTCAGAGCTTTTGTGAGTTTTTAAAATTAGCAACCTTATGTAGACCTAGCCACACCCATGTCCGTTCCACACATCGAAAGGAAAAATAAATAAGTGCTACCAAATATAACAATATGCATTTCATAAATATTCAAATAAAGTGTACATAAAACGTATTAAACACATCTGTGAAACCACAATCAGGACATCGACCTACCAAGCAAGTTTTCATAAATCATTGGGTACAGTGTATGAAAAACGTCAGAGTAATCTGAAATAGGGGCATAATTCATGTTCAAATGTACAACATAACATACATGGGCATTTCATCATTAAGACCTTTAGGAAATAATGTCTGGAGGGTGAAACTCTGGATGGTTCTGTCTAATTTTCTTTTGTGGCTGGCAGTTGGCATGAACCTATCTATCTCATAAATAAAACATGCCAGTGTTTCTTGACCGCATCTCCCACTTTCCGCATGTTCAAAGTATATATGGTTGTGAACATTACAGTGTTCTTGAGCGGGTCTTTTTTGTAGCAGTTCATCTCGTGTTTTCCCCAATGCCAAATTAAGAGCCTTATCCACAGATTGTGGAGAACAGCCTCTTCTTAGAAACATATTGCGCATCTCAGCTGCTTTTTCTAGATTGTCCTGAAAATGATTTGTTGCAAGTTGGGAAGGGGGGTTCAGACGTAGCTCGGCTATTAGACAATTCTTTAGTAAAGGTTGAATAGTCTATTGTTCAGCTAATAGCCCACCCTGCTACTCTTGTTAAAAACTAATAACACTTTTTCCCCTTTCCATGTTAAAAATTACAATTGAAAGTGTTTTTAGACAGAATCGGCCCCATCCCCTTAACACATTTGGGCAGTCGATATCGTTCTGGACTTCGGGCTAGAATGTTGAGGGTTTGAAACCTGCTCCCTGCATGCTATAATGAATGAGTTAGATACACCTGGTATTGGATATGGCTGAAACAAAACTTGCTAAATAGCGATTTTTGTAAATTAACTTTATGACAAAAAAATATGCACAATCGTTTGTCTCTACATTAACTAACATATTCCTCTCAATTGAACAGTTTTTGCTTGACTCGTGATGACGTTATAATGTTTTGTCAGCGATCTTTGCTGGTGGCCCGCATCAAATTCGTCATCAGAACCTCTCGATATGATTGCATTTGTAGTCAGCAATAGAGGAATGATTGCTTCCTACAAAAGCACAAAACATGTACATTTATAGACATCTTTGAACAGAGTAAGGTAAAAAAAAAAAAAAAAAAAATATATATATATATTGTCTTAAAGGGGCAGTGTTGTATTTTGAGATTGGTTACTTAGCTTATTCCAGCCTATCGGCAGAGGGTAGCATATTTTTCTGATTCTCTGTAATAATGGTATGGGAATAATAATGTTTTTATTTTGGTAAAGTGGTTTCTTGCATCAAACAAAAACACTTTGTCACCTCCTTGTCTGAAGGACAAGTGGATAAACAGGTTAATGCCAAGCCCTGCACATTTATTTTCTTCAAAAGTCCCATGGCATGTAGGCCTACACTGAACATCACACATTCGCTGCTACTGTAGGCTGAATGACAGAACAACCACTTTAAAATGTTATGCATTTTCTCCATTGTTTTTGATGGTAGGCCACTCCACATTATGATAATCAAATAGCCACAGTAGCCTACATGGCCATTGTTAAAACTAACTTAAAACAGGTACAGCCTGTTTGCGCTCAGCAGACCTGAAATTTGCTCAGTGCCGGGAAATATTTGAGGGAACATTGGTCATGCAGGCTTCAGAGTGAAGTGCTATCCCGACACGATATGTTTGGAGTTTGCGCATCTTCATACAAAAGAATGAAGAGGTGTGCCTAATTATGTCACATTCATTTGCTTATGTCTGATTTCAAGACTTGACATGTAACAGATTAAATACCTCCCAAATTAAATATTTAACTGTTACTGAGGTTTATAGCTTGTAAAATGACAGGGGGCTTTGTTCATCTCAATTTCATGCTCGGTTTATTTAATTTAAAGTCAAACATGAATTGCATCATCATCCTGAAGTTGATGGGATTATTGAGCCCATCGGCACTCTCTGGAGGTCACCCTTGTGAGTTTCGTCAGCAACACGTGACAACGGAGGGCCCTCTGAGCGAGTTGGTAGGAGCAAGGGGGTGGTTTGGGATTCACTGATGGCTTCTGGGTGGTTGGATGGAGGAGACATGTTGGCTGGGTGGGGTTGGGGGAATGGCGGCCCACTTATTTTAGTTTCTTCTCCTTTACATAACGTATTTAATATTACTTAAACTCTATAATATGATAAACATGATCAATATTTAGTATGTGTATGTTTTTTGTTGTTGTGGCAGCCAACACATACAATACAAATATGCAGTATATGTGAACCATAATGAATGGAAAATATATTCAATTATATGAAATTATAATAATTTGAATACTGTACCCCCAAAAAAAGGACAAAATAAATAAAAATGCGGTCCCAAAGGGGGCAATCATTCTCATTTACTATGTAATTCACTTCACCTGTGGTAAATTGCCTAAAAAAATGCCTAAAAATAGCCATTCTACCATTTTATCAAAGAAAAAACACAACATTCCGCTGTATTTCAGTCAATTGACCACATCTGTAAGTCTATGCAGTCCATGTGGGAATTGAGCAAACAACCTTACTGTTGAACCCACAATCTTGGTCCAGAGAGCTCCCTCTCTCTTAGACCTACCTGGTCAAGGCAGTTGAGCAAGTCGCAGAGGCAGGCCCACTGCAGCGCAGGCGTGGGGTAGAAGGAGTGGAAGCAGGCGGTGAAGGTGTTGTGGCACTCTTGCAGCACGGCCTCCAGCAGGGTGAGGGGCTGGGAGAGGTAGCCCTGGGGGTCGTTGTCCAGCTTGGTCAGGCAGTTGTCCATGCCCTCTGACAGGATCTTCTTGAGCAAACTACGGGTCTTGCCCACGCACTCCGCCAGCTTGCTGGACTCCTCCACCACCGCCTTGGTGCTGGCTGGTGAGGAGGAAGAGGGGGGAACAGGAATAGGACAGCGGCCTGGGGGTTAAACCAGGGACAATATGATACTGTTACATTCAGAAACTTTACTTAAAGCTGACGGGTATTTTCATTACTTGCTATAACTATAAGCCTTTATTATAACGCTTATGTTAGGTCTCTCAATGTAGCAAAATCATTGGTATCAACTTCTTGATTTAGTCTTTTCTATAATTTCCATATTTTTGCTACCTGTGTGTGTGTGTGGTGTGTTACCTGTGTGTGTGTGCGTATTACCTGTGCGTGTTACCTGTGTACTACTATGAGCACCTGAATGGTTGTGTTTGTGTGTCTGTGTCTAAAGTACATGCGCCTTTGTGTGTGTCCATGCATACTTCCGTGTCTACCCACGTATGTGTACACGTTAGTGCACATGCATCTCTGTAACCCTACCAGAGAGCCTACCAGAGATGGGGAAGATCTCACAGATATAGACACGGAGCAGGCGAAGGCAGCAGGTCCCTACGAAGCGCAGACGCTCCAGGTCCAGCAGGGTAGCCGTGTACTGGAAGCCTTTCAGGCCTCTCAGCTCCTCCACCCCCAGCACCAGGGTGGTCCAGCTCCAGTGGAGGATCCTCAGCAGGGACTCAAAACACTCCTACAGGGAGAGGAGGGGAGGACAACTTTACTGCATGTTTATTACCTGTTTACTACAGTTTTACAATCTATTCATGAAACTAGCTTACATCCTAACAAATGTTATATTACACTCCAGGGTGATGTTCAATAGGGAATGCAATGGAAACATTTTCCAAACATTTTGCAACAGAAAACTAAAATAAGTGTTTCTTATTGGACCAGTCCAGGTAGCTCCTCCTCTCTGTTTAAATCAATTTCTTCCATTTGGTGCCTGATGAACAAAATTGGTTTCAATATTGCTATCATACAAGCCAGTGTTCTGATTCTGGGGTCTGCCTTGGACCAAGTCTAGCTAGGGGAAACACAAGCGTATGATACGTACCACTGAGACGGTTCGGGCGAAGGAGCGTTTGAGGATGTGAACCGGCTCACTGGTCTGCTGTTTCCCTTTGGCTGCGTTGCCATCGTTCGACGGAAGTCTGCAGTAGTAAAACAACCACATTACATTCCCATTATAAAGTTGGTTACTTGAAGTTCATCAATATACGGGTCACAAATCAGGCAACATTAGGAGTGTAGGAAAATGACTTGCCTGTACAATAGCTGAGGTATTTGACCTGCATTCACGTCGGTACCGTTGTTTGACTTCTTGGAACTCTTGAACTGAAAGACCACACTGCAAAAAGGAGTAGGATCACATAATTCACAATGTACAATGAGGAATGGGGATATCTGTTCAAGTAATTGTATTTCTATGGACCCCAGTAGGTACCTGTCATCTGTGGTGATGGTGGCCTGTCCGTGAGAGCCACAGTCTGAGCTGGGCCCAGACACCCGGGCCCAGGCCACATACCACCAGCCAAGCTGCAGCAGCACCGGCTCGTCAAACATCATGGCGTACTTCTCCCTGGCAGCGCAGTCGTAGGCCAGGACGTCAGTCTCAGCCATGAGGTCCCCATCTGTCTCATGGTCTCCACCATCAGGCCCCAGCTCAAACAACTGGGGAGTAAGACACAACACAAGTCAGTGACAACAGACAAGAGTCAACCTTACCAGCAGAACTTGAATATACCTCTATTCGGACTGCGGCATGAATTCAGCTCTTGGCTAATTTGTTCAATATCACAGAACCTAGCAATTAAATGAATACATTGATAAATACAAAAACAGTTGATGCTAGTATACCTACTAACCTTGATCTTGGAGGTGTACTCAAACTACTAAGATTACATACAGTGGGGAGAACGATTTTGCAGGTTTTTCTACTTACAAAGCATGTAGAGCTCTGTAATTTTTTTTTTTTAATCAAAGGTACACTTCAACTGTGAGAGACGGAATCTAAAACAAAAATCAACAAAAGATTTTTAAGTAATTCATTTGCATTTTATTGCATGACATAAGTATTTGATACATCAGAAAAGCAGAACTTAATATTTGGTACAGAAACCTTTGTTTGCAATTACAGAGATCATACGTTTCCTGTAGTTCTTAACCAGGTTTGCACACACTGCAGCAGGGATTATGGCCCACTCCTCCATACAGACCTCCAGATCCTTCAGGTTTCGGGACTGTCGCTGGGCAATACGGACTTTCAGCTCCCTCCAAAGATTTTCTATTGGGTTCAGGTCTGGAGACTGGCTAGGCCACTCCTTAGTTGCCCTGGCTGTGTGTTTCGGGTCATTGTCATGCAGGAAGAACCAGCCACGACCCATCTTCAATGCTCTTACTGAGGGAAGGAGGTTGTTGGCCAAGATCTCGCGATACATGGCCCCATCCATCCTCCCCTCAATACGGTGCAGTCCTCCTGTCCCCTTTGCAGAAAAGCATCCCCAAAAAATGATGTTTCCACCTCCATGCTTCACGGTTGGGATAGTGTTCTTGGGGTTGTACTCATCCTTCTTCTTCCTTCAAACACGGCGGGTGGAGTTCAGACCAAAAAGCTCATTTTTTGTCTCATCAGACCACATGACCTCCTCCCATTCCTCCTCTGGATCATCCAGATGGCCATTGGCAAACTTCAGACGGCCTGGACATGCGCTGGCTTGAGCAGGGGGACCTTGCGTGCGCTGCTGGATTTCAATCCATGACGGCGTAGTGTGTTGCTAATGGTTTTCTTTGAGACTGTGGTCCCAGATCTCTTCAGGTCATTGACCAGTTCCTGCCGTGTAGTTCTGGGCTGATCCCTCACCTTCCTCATGATCATTGATGCCCCACGAGGTGAGATCTTGCATGGAGCCCCAGACCGAGGGTGATTGACCGTCATTTTGAATTTCTTCCATTTTCTAATAATTGCGCCAACAGTTGTTCCATTCTCACCAAGCTGCTTGCCTATTGTCCTGTAGCCCATCCCAGCCTTGTGCAGGTCTACAATTTCATCCCTGATGTCCTTACACAGCTCTCTGGTCTTGACCATTGTGGAGAGGTTGGAGTCTGTTTGATTGAGTGTGTGGACAGGTGTCTTTTATACAGGTAACGAGTTCAAAGAGGTGCAGTTAATACAGGTAATGAGCGGAGAACAGGACGGCTTCTTAAAGAAAAACTGTCTGTGAGAGCCGGAATTCTTACTGGTTGGTAGGTGATCAAATGCTTACGTCATGCAATAAAATGCTAATTTAATACTTAAAAATCATACAATGTGATTTTCTGGATTTTTCTTTTAGATTCCGTCTCTCACAGTTGAAGTGTACCTATGATAAAAATTACAGACCTCTACATGCTTTGTAAGTAGGAAAACCTGTAAAATCGGCAGTGTATCAAATAGTTGTTTTCCCCACTGTATATTTACACACATACATATACACACACACACTACATAAATATATATGTATAAACTCAGCAAAAAAATAAACTGCATTTATTTTCAGCAAACTAAACATGTGTAAATATTTGTATGAAAATAACAAGATTCAACAACAGACATAAACAGAGTTCCTCTGTCCAGTGTATGTGTTCTTTTGCCCATCTTAATATTTTACTTTTTATTGGCCAGTCTGAGATATGGCTTTTTCTTTGCAGCTCTGCCTAGAAGGCCAGCATCCCGGAGTCACCTCTTCACTGTTGATGTGGAGACTGGTGTGTTGCAGGTACTATTTAATGAAGCTGCCAGTTGAGGAATTGTGAGGCTTCTGTTTCTCAAACTAGACACTAATGTACTTGTCCTCTTGCTCAGTTGTGCCCTGGGGCCTCCCACTCCTCTTTCTATTCTGGTTAGCAAAATGTTTATATATAAAATGAATATTGATATGTGTGGTCATAACATGATTTTGTGACAAACCACAACATGTGACCATATCAAGTGTCCAAAACATAAATATATTGCGAATGCATCTGTTTATGTGCTGTACATGTGCACCTCACTTAGGTTTCAACTCCGGTTGGATGGCCTTTACTTATGTATGGAATACTATGTGATAAGTGTGTGTGCAACAGTATATAAAGTATGCTAATGAACTGGTGTGAAGGCATTTGGGCAGTGGTGTAAAATCCTTCAGTAAAAATACTTTAAAGTACTACTGTTATGGAATTATTGTAATCAAAAGGAGACTCTTAGATTTCTTCAAGACAATCAAACATGATTTAATTATTGCAGTAATGGAGCTCTTCAACGACCCCCCCATCCCCACGATTCGTCGAGAGCACAATGACAAAAGATACCATGGCCTTTTATAGCTAAGACACCCCCTTCGGTCTACATGACAAACAGATGCTTGGAATGGGTCACAAGGTTAAGATTTGTGTGAAAAATGCTTATAATTCACAGCAGACATTATCTGCTATAAAAACATATCATTGTGTAGAAACCAGGGTCTGCCCCCGAGGCATCTCTCCCTGGTACCTTCCATTCGGGCACACAGACACTAATCATGCTATGGATTGCGGTCTTGTTAGGTTTATCGTAAATCCACTGTCAGTGTTAAATCTCCCAGAGGCCCATTTTCAGTGGAACACACACAGATGCGTGTTCTAACAACCCCTTATTCTGTTGCATAAAACAACCATTTGATGCAATTACAATATTATAAAATAATCTTGCAATTATTCTCTCATAATACTTCAGTATTTTGGGGGGTATCTGTACATTATTTTACTATTTATATTTCTGGCAACTTTTACTTCACTTCAATCCGAAAGAAAATATTGTTCATTTCACTCCAGACATTTTCTCTGACACGCAAAAGTACTTGTAACAGTTTGACAGGAAAATTGTCCAATTCAAACACTTATCAAGAGAATATTCCTGGTCACCGCTACTGCATTTAATTTGGTAGACTCACTAAACACAAATGCTTTGTTTGTCATTTATGTTTGCGTGTTGTAATGTGCCCCTGGGTATCTGTCAATAAAAATACAAATTTGGGCTGTCTGGTTTAACAGAAGGAATGTTAAATTATTTACACTTTTTCTTTTGATACTTAAGTATAAAAAGTAAATGGAATTGCAAAAATGTACTTAAGTATTTTTAAAGCCAAATACTGTTAGACTAACTCAAGTAGAATGTTACTGTGTGACTTTTACTTTTGCCATTTTCTATTAAGGTATTTCACATTTACTCAAGTATGAAAATGTTGTACTTTTTCTACCACTGGATGTGGCTGGGGGTTTATTGCATGTCCCCATCAATTTCGTGTGTCTGGGTAAGCATCATCTAATATTTTTTATGTGATCACTTTGTTTACCTGGAATGTTTCCTTACTGTAGGCTACTACTACTTTTAGTCTTAATATTTACTGCTCTAGTCACTGTTTAGCACATGACTTCTTATGTGAATCCTGAAAGAGATGGGCGGGGCTGGCTTAAAAGGGTGTGAACAACGCAAAATGGGCGAAGACAAAGGAGAGCTCTCTAGTAGGTACCAAAAAAAATCAAAGGCCCTTTTCTCAAAAGTGAGTTTACAAGTTTATCAACTTTCAAAGCAGAATTACTTTCCCATTGTTCCTCAAAAATCCACTGTATACCATTTTGTAGCTCTGAGTCTACTTTTATCCAATGTAAAAAAACACCATTTCGAATTTTGCTACATAAGACCGAATCCAGGATGTGAGTCACAAATATTGAATTTGGCCTTTACTACTATAGCCCAGAGAAACACATTAAATAACACATTCATAAATGGCAAAAAAGATAGTAAAACAATAAATCATAAGAAACAAGGATGACATGCTTGTCCTATATCTAGGAGATATAAGAAAGCTCAGGAAATACATGTTTTTTTTAATTATACATATTTAACCCTATTTTGTGTAGGCACAACTCCCTTCGTACTTCCATTTATTCAAAAAAAAGTACAGATTACCTACAGACAAGTTGGGTGTCACTCGTGAGGGTCGTACACCATTGTGTTCGAGTCTCACCTTTCCAGAGTGGTCATAATAGTTTCAGACGCTACCAGTGGTGGAAAAAGTACCCCATCGTCTACTTATACTCAAGTATAAGATACCTTAACAGAAAATGACTCAAGTAAAAGAGAAGGTCACCCAGTAAAATACTACTTGAGTAAAAGTCTAAAAGTATTTGAATATAAATATACTTTAGTATCAAAAGTGAAAGTAAAAGTACAGATCATTTCAAATTCCTTATATTAGGTAAACCCGATGGTATGACTTTATTTTTTTAAATTCATGGAGTGTCAGGGGCACACTCCAACACTGACATAATTTACAAATTAAGCATTTGTGTTTAGTGAGTCCGCCAAATAAGAGGCAGTAGGGATGAGCAGGGATGTTCTGGACCATTTTCCTGTCCTGCTAAGCATTCAAAATGTAACGTGTACATTTGGGTGTCAGGGAAAATGTAAGGAGTAAAAAGTACATTACTTTATTTAGGAATGTTCTGAAGTAAAAATAAATAAAAAAATCGTAAAGTACATATACCCCAAAAAACGACTAAGTAGTAGGTAAAGGTATTGAAGTACTTTTCACCACTGGACATTACAGACATTTCCGTGAGAACACCAATTTTAGGGATATCTCATGATTTTAGGGATATCTCATGATGTTTCCACCCCCATGCTTCACAGTAGGTATGGTGTTCATTGGATGCAACTCAGCATTCTTTGTCCTCCAAACACGACGAGTTGAGTTTTGACCAAAAAGTTCTATCTGGCACTGCAGGATTTGAGTCCCTGGAGGCATAGTGTGTTACTGCTGGTAGGCTTTGTTACTTTGGTCCCAGCTCTCTGCAGGTCATTCACTAGGTCCCCCCGTGTGATTCTGGGATTTTTGCTCAACGTTCTTGTGATCATTTTGACCCCACGGGGTGAGATCTTGCGTGGAGCCCCAGATCGAGGGAGATTATCAGTGGTCTTGTATGTCTTCCATTTCCCACAGTTGATTTCTTCAAACCAAGCTGCTTAGCTACTGCAGATTCAGTCTTCCCAGCCTGGTGCAGGTCTACAATTTTGTTTCTGGTGTCCTTTGACAGCTCTTTGGTCTTGGTCATAGTGGAGTTTGGAGTGTGACTGTTTGAGGTTGTGGACAGGTGTCTTTTATACTGATAACAAGTTCAAACAGGTGCCATTAATACAGGTAACGAGAATGAGGACAGAGGAGCCTCTTAAAGAAGAGGTCTGTGAGAGCCAGAAATCTTGCTTGTTTGTAGGTGACCGAACACTTATTTTCCACCATAATGTGCAAATGTGCAAATAAATTCATTTAAAAATCCTACAATGTGATTTTCTGGATTTTTTTTCTCAATTTGTCTGTCATAGTTGATGTGTACCTATGATGAAAATTACAGGCCTCTCTCATCTTTTTAAGTGGGAGAACTTGCACAATTGGTGGCTGACTAAATACTTTTTTGCCCCACTGTATATATATATTTTTTTAAGTAGACAATGGCGACTTTAAAAAAGGAAGCCTGTACAATATAAAAAATATTCCAAAACATGCGTCCTGTTTGCAACAATGCACGAAGTAATACTGCAAAACATGTGGCAAATTAACTTTTTGTCCTGAATACAAAGTGTTATGTTTGGGGCAAATAAAATACAACACATTACTTAGTCTTGCACAGGCAAAATTCTACAGGAAATCCTGGTTCAGTCTGCTTTCCATCAGACACTGAAAGATCACTTACCTTTCAGCAGGAAAATAACTTAAAACACAAGGCCAAAACTGGCAAGACCAGAAAAATGGTCTAAGAACCAATTTGACAGAGCTTGAATAATTTTTTTAAAGAATAATGGGCAAATGTTGCACAACCCAGGTGTGGTAAGCTCCTAGAAACTCACCCAGAAAGACTCAGCCATAGTCCCTGCCAAAGGTGATACCACAAATTATTGATTGAGGGGTGTGAATACTTACGTAAATGAGATATTTCTGTATTTAATTTTCATGAAATTAGCAAAGTTTTCAAAAACATGTTTTCACTTTGTCATTATGGGTTAGATGTGTGTAACTGGTTGAGAAAAAAATATTTAATCCATTTTGAATTCAGGCTGTAACACAACTAAATGTGGAAAAAGTAAAGGTGTATGAATACTTTCTGAAGGCACTGTATGGACCTAGAAAACCGAGCTAGAGGAAATGCAGTGTATTTGCTAGTATCCCTGCCACTGACCTTGATCTTAGCGGTGTACTCCCCACGGCCCCCGAACAGGCCCAGCCCCCCCAGCAGGATGTCCGCATCAGCACAGAAGCGGATGGCCTCCACCGAGTGGGCCGAGTAACCCCAGCCACCCCCGTGACCTATGACATTACACAAGAAGTTGCGATAAGTCAGCTCTGCAGCAACATCTGTGCTCATAACAATACAATGAGGTTAGTTTTATTAGAAGCATCCAGTCACTGCGATATGACATATGAACATATTGGAATACTGTTCCAATACATCCTAAAGCTTCCTTGAATTACAATAAACTTGAAATGGAACATTTTTAATATATCACTGGTAATGAAGTATATGTAATGTTGCTTCTGGCTGGAATGTCTTGTAAATAAATGAATCAAACCAAAATCATGAAAAGGGGATAAGAGAAATGGCTGAGTGTGACAAATACTGTAGTAGAAGATGAGAAAATAAAACCATGTTCTCCTGTTAGTCATCAGCAAAAATCCCGTGTGTGGACTGAGGACTCACTCTCAAAGCGGTTGACCACGCTGTAGTCTTCTTTGGAGTAGACCTTCATAACGGCCTGAGTCTCCTCTTCTGTGCTGGTCACACCCATCTTCAGCTCCTGCATGGTCGCCAGCGTATCCAGGCAACCTGGTCACAACACACACAGGGGACTTTGCTTAACATTATTAATAATGTGCTTAACATTATCAGAGGAATTGACACCTCTGTTAATTGTTTTGTCTATTTTTGCTATGCTTTTTTAAAGTGCTTGGCAGTACTGCTGTAATAGCTCTGTGTTAAAGTGGGTTATAGTACAGAATAATGCTTTTCTTATAACTAGGCCTTTCTGAAAGTATGCACATGTATAATGCTCACATGCCCGGAGAGAATACGATTAAATAAATAAGATCTAACACTAAGTACTAAAAGCGTTTTCAATAGCTATCAAAAGGAAATGTCAAAAGTGCTTCAGTGTAAAGCGGAGAGAGGGAGAGAGAGAGGGAGTGAGAGAGAGACAGCGACAGTAGAGTGACGAGACCACTGATATCAAGCAACATACATTTGGCCAATAGTTGCATTGATGCACTGAGCTGGCAGAGCCATGTCAATTTAAATACTGAGGCAAATAGTAAAATAGTATGAATCAAATAGCTGACTGTATTTCCTGGCCAACACGGCCAAAATATTTAAGAGATAAACACATCCACTTTATATTTTCTTGAAAATAATGGACAACGTGATATTGGCATTATTTCCAAGATAATTGTACAGAGCGGAAGCCTTCAAGCTGTTTTGTTTGTGATACTTGTTTGAATACATGAATAACAATAAGCTGATGTGCAATTTTGCCTGGCTTAGAAGAGTTGCTGTGTTGTCCAGACACACTGTTCATCACATTGCATATCAAACACTAGGCAAAAAGTTAGGTAAATCGTCTGTTAGCAAATCTGCCAATATCACAAATGAATTCTACAATAGCAGTTGCTGAAAACAGCTGTTCAAACTAGAAACATGTGGGAGGATTTGACAGCATAGCGCCACTTGCATCATGACTGCAAAATTGACAGAAATTCATGCAATCTCTACAAAGACATATCAATGCTAGCTAGTTTTCCATCATTAGACCTTCTTTTACAATGTATCCAATTTATGTTTGTGTGGTTGTTGGTTTAGCTTTCTGTAACTTTGTAGCAAGTACGGCCCTATCAGTAAAAATCCACAGAAAGAGGTCTGTCAAATTCGTATCATCATTCTGATTATACCCAGTATGTGCAGGGCTCCGTGGGAGCGGGTGGTGGTGGTGTGGGAGCCGGCGGGCAGTGCCAGCTCTGGGCTGAGGATGCTGCAGCTGGCCTGGAGGTCCGTGGCCGAGGGCACACGGGCATCGGCAATCACGGCGTTGTAGCACCACATCTCCCTCGATGCCGGCAGAAATCTACAGGTGGGAGGACAGTGAGGAGTTGAAAGATCAAATAGAGGGTATTAAAGGATGTCTGTGTGTGTGTAAGGTAACAAGGTTACAGAGCATTCAGAAATACAGGTAATTCGAAAAGCATTCAGACTCCTTGACTTTCCACATTTGGCTAGGTTACAAACTTATTATAAAACAAATTTAACAAATAGATTGGCAAAATTTCAAAAACCCTGTTTTCGCATTGTTATTATGGGGTATTGTGTATAGACTGATGAGGAGCATTTTCATTTAACCCATTTTAGAATAAGGCTGTAAGGTAACAAAATGTCAAAAAACGGAAGGGGTCTGAATACTTTCCAAATGCACCGTATTTCGTAGACCAGACATTTCTCAAGGGATAGGCGATATGGCTTAAATGTCAGTTTGACATGAACAGTTTGACACTTTTGAATAATAACCTTATATTCTAAATATGCTTTATGAGTAGTGCTTGACCGTAGCATGGCAACAAATTAATTATACGGGGTTTTAGTCAGGCTAACTCCATCCTGAATGTTTTATCAAACTTAAACCAAAAATTATAGAACCAGTAGTGAAGTAGTCCAATTTGCCACTTTCCAAAGGAATCAAAATTATCTTTTGCCTCAGACTTTGCTACTGCACATTTGTTCAATTACAGAATTCAGTTTTATTCATTAATTTTAAGCATTTTTATAAATTGGTTAATTGCACACACTCATTTAATACCATTTACAGTCACATTTGTTTTATCCCTGTGAATTGTTTTCATCTCTGTATACCAGGGAAGGGCAACTAGCTTTTAACCATTTACAACAAATATATATTTTTTCACTTACTTATGAGAGTTAGAATACACAAGGTGCAATTTAGAAATTTGGTTGTGCATCTGTAGTCAATTAGCCCATGCCAGCAAAACATCTAGCGGTCAGCTATCTAAACTTGTAGTAAGCATGGTTGAATTACAGATCGTGGTGGATAATAAAATAATAAATCAAAAATGCCAACATTTGCCTCTTGAACCCTGTCCAGTGGGCGCAACAGCGTCTCTACTTCCTAAGGCGGCTGAATAAATTCGGCATGCCGCCTCGGGTCCTCTCCAAATACTACTGCTGCGCCATCAAGAGCATCTTGACCGGCTGCATCACAGACGGGAATTGCTACAGTGCCTTGCAAAAGTATTCGGCCCCCTTGAACTTTGCGACCTTTTGCCACATTTCAGGCTTCAAACATAAAGATATAAAACTGTATTTTTTTGTGAAGAATCAACAACAAGGCACTGTACATACATGACCAGAAAGCACTCCAACGGATGATAAAGACGGCCCATTACATCACTTGGAGTGTGCTCCTACCCATCGGGGACATACATTACCAGTCAAATGTTTACACACATCTTCTCATTCAAGGGTTTTTATTTTCACTATTTTCTACATTGTAGAATAATAATGAAGACATCAAAATAGTGAAATAACACATATGGAATCAAACAAGTGATTGGTAAAAGCATAATACTTCAAAGCAGCCACACTTTGCCTTGACAGCTTTGCACACACTTGGCATTCCCTCAACAAGCTTCAACTGGAATGCTTTTCCAAGAGTCTTGAAGGAATTCCCATATGTGCTGAGCACTTGTTGGCTGCTTTTCCTTCACTCTGGGGTCCAACTCATCCCAAACCATCTCAATTGGGTTGAGGTCGGGGTGATTGTGGAGGCCAGGTCATCTGATGCAGCACATCATCACTCTCCTTCTTGGTCAAATAGCCCTTACACAGCCTGGAGGTGTGTTGGGTCACTGTCCTGTTGAAAAACAAATGATAATCCCACTAAGCACAAACCAGATGGGATAGCGTATCGTTGCAGAATGCTGTGGTAGCCATGCTGGTTAAGTGTGCTTTGAAATCACTGACAGTTGTTTCACCAGCAAAGCACCCCCGCACCATCACACCTCATCCTCCACGCTTCACGTGGGAACCACGCATGCAGAGATTATCCGTTCACATTCTCTGCATCACAAAGACATGGCGGTTGGTACCAAAAATAAATTATTGGGACTCAACAGACCAAAGGACAGATTTTCACCGGTCTAATGTCTATTGCTCATGTTTCTTGGCCGAATCAAGTCTCTTCTTCTTATTGGTGATGGCTATTTAAAGAATGCCAAATATAAAATGTATTTTGATTTGTTTAACACTGTTTTGGTTAGTACATGATGTGTGTTATTTCATAGTTTTAATGTCTTCACAATTATTCCACAATGTAGAAAATAGTAAAAATAAGGAATAACCATTGAATGAGTAGGTGTTCTAAAACTTTTGACTGGTAGTGTATGTGACTAGTTTCAGGAAACTAGCCATATGTCGCGCTTCATCACTTCACTAGAGATCCATTTGAACGTAAACTTTTTTAAATTATCAACATGTGTTTTTTTGGGGGGTGGAAAGGCTTTCTGGAACATGTGAACGTTCATGTGCCTTACTAAACAAGTATGCCATCTGTTAATACGAATAAAAATGTTAAATTACGAGCCTAGTTGGTTTAGCCACAGAAGAAGTCAGCAACCTTACAACCTTGGTCTGCCATGTAGCACGCTTTTGTCTATTTGAGCTGGTCAGCATGTGTAGGTAATCCTGTCTAACGCTGCTTTTAAAAAATATACACTGCTCAAAAAAATAAAGGGAACACTTAAACAACACAATGTAACTCCAAGTCAATCACACTTCTGTGAAATCAAACTGTCCACTTAGGAAGCAACACTGATTGACAATAACATGCTGTTGTGCAAATGGAATAGACAACAGGTGGAAATTATAGGCAATTAGCAAGACACCCCCAATAAAGGAGTGGTTCTGCAGGTGAGGACCACAGACCACTTCTCAGTTCCTATGCTTCCTGGCAGATGTTTTGGTGACTTTTGAATGCTGGCGGTGCTTTCACTCTAGTGGTAGCATGAGATGGAGTCAACAACCCACACAAGTGGCTCAGGTAGTGCAGCTCATCCAGGATGGCACATCAATGTGAGATGTGGCAAGAGGTTTGCTGTGTCTGTTAGCGTAGTGTCCAGAGCATGGAGGCGCTACCAGGAGACAGGCCAGTACATCAGGAGACGTGGAGGAGGCCGTAGGAGGGCAACAACCCAGCAGCAGGACCGCTACCTCTGCCTTTGTGCAAGGAGGAGCACTGCCAGAGCCCTGCAAAATGACCTCCAGCAGGCCACAAATGTGCATGTGTCTGCTCAAACGGTCAGAAACAGACTACATGAGGGTGGTATGAGGGCCCAACTCTTCACAGATGAAAGCAGGTTCACACTGAGCACATGTGACAGACGTGACAGTCTGGAGACGTTCTGCTGCCTGCAACATCCTCCAGCATGACCGGTTTGGTGGTGGGTCAGTCATGGTGTGGGGTGGCATTTCTTTGGGGGGCCGCACAGCCCTCCATGTGCTCGCCAGAGGTAGCCTGACTGCCATTAGGTACCGAGATGAGATCCTCAAACCCCTTGTGAGACCATATGCTGGTGCGGTTGGCCCTGGGTTCCTCCTAATGCAAGACAATGCAAGACCTCATGTGGCTGGAGTGTGTCAGCAGTTCCTGCAAGAGGAAGGCATTGATGCTATGGACTGGCCCGCCCGTTCCCCAGACCTGAATCCAATTGAGCACATCTGGGACATCATGTCTTGCTCCATCCACCAACGCCACGTTGCACCACAGACTGTCCAGGAGTTGGCGGATGCTTTAGTCCAGGTCTGGGAGGAGATCCCTCAGGAGACCATCCACCACCTCATCAGGAGCATGCCCAGGCGTAGGGAGGTTATACAGGCACGTGGAGGCCACACACACTACTGAGCCTCATTTTGACTTGTTTTAAGGACATTACATCAAAGTTGGATCAGCCTGTAGTGTGGTTTTCCACTTTGTGTGACTCCAAATCCAGACCTCCACAGGTTGATAAATTTGATTTCCATTGATAATTTTTGTGTGATTTTGTAAAGAAAAAGGTATTTAATAAGAATATTTCATTCATTCAGATCTAGGATGTGTTATTTTAGTGTTCCCTTTATTTTTTTGAGTAGTGTATATTGCGTAGTAGATATATTAACTGCATAAGTGCTGCTCTCCACTTTCCGGAGGCCCGAGTTTTAAAATCAGTGGAATTCGAGTATGATAGCTAAGGAGATGAGAAAATACCTGTCGCCGGATTATGTCTTCAAACTAAGGGCAACCATGGCTTCCGGGACAGAGAGGGAGAAGCGTCCATCCATGTATACGGGTAAGAGAGTCTAGCTAGTTACATTTCAGATATTACACGTTTCTAATTTTGTCAGAAAGTCATTTTCCTTTCAAGGTAAGTGTACTGTTAGCTAGCTAACGGCTGGCTGGCTCGCTACCTAATGTTACGTGTATGATCTGTGTAGTCATATTATTCGTATCTCAGAGCCATTTGCTTTGCTAGTTATAGCCTAATGTTAGCATGGTTGGTTAGCTACCTGCAGTTTCATGCAGTGTAGTAATGTCACGAGTTGGGATTATGGTTCATTGTTTAGCTAGCTAGCTACATGTCTAAACAAAAGACTCCACTACGCAAGTAAACATTTCAAATGAATTTTGATGTCACTGCGACAACTGTTGATATACATAGCTGGTAAATTCGCTCTGGCTATCAACGCCAATTTCAGAGCACTCTTGCCTGTGTGTGCCAGAGCGCAGAATAACTGGCGAATTAACCGACTCTCAACACCCGTTGAATATGGCCGGTGTCAGTAAACGTGGGCAAAAAAGTGTAGTCGATCAAGAGACTAAAATAAAATGAGACAAGTAGCGCCCCACCTAGCGTAATCTGCACAAATAATGGGTATAGGCTGTCAATATTTGTGTTAATTACAGTCATAAGCAACTTCGACATTGGGAATATGGTGAATTGTGGTCAAATCCGTTTGAAATCAACTCTCTGATTTCTCGAGCCATCAGTTTCCTTGCCTGTTAGCCATGACTGTAGACAACTTAATGTCAACTGGCACGATTGCAAACCTTTCAAACAGTCACACACAGCAGCTAATCATATGCAAAATAACACACAGAACATCGTATATTGCTGAAAATGGGCTCTGTTGTAACTTACACAGTACCAGTCAAAAGTTTGGACACACCTACTCATTCAAGGGTTTGTTTTTTTTCTTCCATTTTCTAAATTGTAGAATAGTGATGACATAAAAACTATAAAACAACACATATGGAATCATGTTGTAACAAAAAAGTGTTTAGCAAATCAAAATAGAATTTATATTTAAAATTCTTAAAAGTAGCCACCATTTGCCTTAATGACAGCTTTGCACACTCTTGGCATTCTCTCAACCAGCTTCACAAGGAATGTTATCCAATAATCTTGAAGGAGTTTGCTGAGCACTTGTTGGCTGCTTTTCCTTCACTTTTCCTTCATTCCTTGCAGTCCAAATCATCCTTCTTCGTCAAATAGCCGTTACACAGTCTGGAGGTGTGTTGGGTCATTGTCCTGTTGAAAAACAAATGATAGTCCCAATAAGCTCAAACCAGATGGGATGGCGTATGGATGCAGAATGCTGAGGTAGCCATGCTGGTTAAGTGTGCCTTAAATTCAAAATAAATCACTGACAGTGTCAGCAGCAAAGCACCCCCACACCATCACAACTCCTCCTCCATGCTTCACGGTGGGAACCACACACGTGGAGGTCAGCTGTACACCTATTCTGCTTCTCACAAAGACACGGCGGTTGGAACCAAAAATCTCTTCTTATTTTTGGTGTCCTTTAGTAGTGGTTTCTTTGCAGCAATTCAACCTTGAAGGCCTGATTCACACAGTCTCCTCTGAACAGTTGTTGTTGAGATGTGTCTGTTACTTGAACTCTGTGAAGCATTTATTTGGGAAGCAATTTCTGAGGCTAGCAACAGTAACAAACTTATCCTCTACAGCAGAGGTAACTCTGAGTCTTCCTTTCCTGTGGCGGTCCTCATGAGAGCCAGTTTCATCATAGCGCTGGATGGTTTTTGAAACTTTCACATTTCTTGACTGATCTTCATGTCTTAAAGTAATGATGGACTGTCGTTTCTCTTCGCTTATTTGAGCTGCCATAATATGGACTTGGTCTTGTACGTAAAAGGGCTATCTTCTGTATACCACCCCTACCATGTCACAACACAACTGATTGGCTCAAAAGCATTAAGGAAAGAAAGAAATTCCACAAATTCCAGGTGACCTCATGAAGCTGGTTGAGAGAATGCCAAGAGTGTGCAAAGCTGTCAGGACAAGGCAACGGGTGGCTACTTTGAATAATCTCAAATAATTTGATTTGTTTAACACTTTTTTAGAAATTACATGTGTTATTTCAAAGGTGATGTCTTCATTATTATTCTACAATGTAGAAAATAGTACAAATAAAGAAAAACCCTTGAATGAGTAGGTATGTCCAAACTTTTGACTGGTAGTGTTTAACATTATAAACTCCCTATCCTGTAGATTAATGTCAATCTCAAGACAATGAAAACCAAAAAACATAGGAATGTATTTTTCAGCACCTGGAACTAAATTTGCTTGCTATTGTGACTCGTACTCTTTCCATCTTTGCTATGCAATCAAAGAATGGTTGCTAGGCAGGCGTCCTGCTATGCATTCTTGTCAATTGCTAGCTATTAGCCATGGACAACAAACACAATCAGTCAAACTACCTGCATTTTGGTTTGCTTTAGCTGTTTTCAATTGACATTTGTAAATATTCATAATAATGATGCTGATGCATTATTCGCCTGTCTGGCTCAGTGAAGCTGCTGCCTCGTTAAGACATTCTTCACTCTCTATGTTAGGCTACAGGGGAGATTGCAATTGTAAATTGCAGCTTTGTTGCAGAGGTCGGAAAGGTTTTAACAAACCCCCATGTTTGCAAACCAAACACTAGGCTAGAACCAAGGGGTATTAATGTGTTAAATAAATTCCTTATTGCTTTTCTCCACATTTGCCGTGGCATATCAAGAACACAGAGCTATTTGAAATAGAACAGTAAAGATTTTTTGCATCATAACTGTGGGTCGTCTCATATGTACATGGCTGGAATTCAAACTACCTGGTTTATAAAGTTAAATACGATATATGTGTGTTAAACGTTCCAATCTAGAAAATAAGAATATATATTACAATACCGAGTCAAAGCAAACAAACTACCTCTGATACTCCCTCCGTACCACCAGTACTCTTAACAGTGGTAGAAAAAATAACACCGTTAAAACCACTGTGGTTATTGACTATGGGTTTTGAGTTTCCTGTCTGTCACATTAAAAAGGAGAGTGAGTCTGAAATGATACCATACTCCCCACATAGCATCACCAATGCTAGATTCACTCCACAGGACTGACCCAAACCGTACTGATCTGTCTCTGCTTTTTATTTCCCTATTGTCCTTTCCAGCATGGTTCCAACAATTATGGAGGATCTGTAACCAGTTTCTGCTCGTTAGTGTGAAAACATTAATAGTGCACCCTATTTATAGAAAACGATGTTCTATGAGACACAGCTACTAAACTCAGAAGAACAGGAAATAGGGAGGGATAGAGAGAAAGAGATAAAATTGAAATAAAGAGAAAGAGACTGAGTCTGACCTCCAGATGACGTCGTAGACTGGGTCAAGACAGAGGCCGAAGCCCTGCAGGTCCTCCTGCTCTGAGTCATTGAAGGTGCGACAGCTGCCATCCAGCTTGTTGATCAGCAGGCATTTAAAGGGGGGAGGCTCCGACACTGAGGTGGGGACTAAGCCTGGTACGGACACAGAGAAGAGAGGTTATTTAAAAGCACAGTGCAGTCAAAAACGTGATTTACCTGTGTTTTATATACATTGAGGTTAGAATTAAAATTGTGAAATGATAATGCCCTTTAAGTTGTAAGAGCAGTTTGAAAAGATGGGCTGAAATTTGTGCCTGTTTTGGTGGGATGGAGTTTTTGTATGCCTGGTGACAATCAGCAGGCGGTGAATTAGTTAATAGTCCATTAAGAAAGAAGATTTAAACCTCTCTGCCAATAAGAGCCAGTTTTCCCCTCCCCACTCAGACCACTCCCAGACAGTCCTAGCTAAATCTTCGCTTGAGAAATCGCTATGAAGCATTTATTGTTACTTTTTGAGCATTTTAATTGAAAACAATCACTGTAAGGTACTTAATTGTTGCCCAGAAATGATTTAACATTGAAATAACAACTGCTGCATTGGACCTTTAAAGTAGAACTGACAGCATTAGAGCTACTTTGCAGTTATGAAACAATCATATATATCAGTCAAAAATATCAAATTCCCAGTTGATGCTACAAAACCAACTTCATAAGAGGTTTCTCATTGAAGAGGCTGTAGAGGAGCAAGTTGAAAGTATCAAGTTCCTTGGTGTCCAAATAACCAAACTAACATGGTTCAAGCACACCAAGACAGTCGTGAAGAGGACACAGCAAAACCTATTCCCCCTCAGGAGACAAAAGATTTGGCATGGGTCCTCAGATCCTCAAAAATATTTTACAGCTGCACCATCGAGAGCATCCTGGCGGGTTGCATCACTGCCTGGTATGGCAAATGCTCGGCCTATGACCGCAAGGCACTTACAGAGGTTAGTGCGTGCGGCCCAGTACATCACCGGGGCCAAGGTTCCTGCCATCCAGAACCTCTATACCAGGTGTCAGAGGAAGGCCCTAAAAATTGTCGGACTCCAGCCACCCTAGACATAGACTGTTGTCTTTGCTACCACACGGCAAGCGGTACCGGAGCGCCAAGTCTAGGTCCAAAAGGTTTCTAAACAGCTTCTACCCCCAAGCCATAAGACTCCTGAACAAATGGCAAAACAGACTATTTGCACTGCCTCAACCCCACCCTCTTCTACGCATAGTCACTTTAACTCTACCTACAGTTGAAGTCGGAAGTTCACATACACTTAGGTTGGAGTCAATAAACAACTCCACAAATTTCTTGAACGTTTTACGGCTAGGGGTTCCGCTAACGGAACGTTTTGACAGCATCCTGTGAAATTGCAGAGCGCGGAATTCAATTGTTATTTTTTATATTTTTTTATATATATATTGTCTTGCCCGCTTGATTTGTAGGGGTCCAGATTTTGCAGCTCTTTCAGAACATCGGCTATCTTGATTTGGGTAAAGGAGAAATGGTGGGGGCATTGGTGGGTTGCTGTGGAGGGTGCCGGGCAGTTGACCGGGGTATGCTTATTGAATTTCTCAATTATAATGGATTTATCGGTAGTGACAGCGTTTCCTAGCCTCAGAACAGTGGGCAGCTGGGAGGAGGTGGTCTTATTCTCCATGGACTTTACAGTGTCCCAGAACTTTTTTGAGTTAGTACTACATGATGCAAATTTCTGTTTGAAAAAGCTAGCCTTAGCTTTCCTAACTGCCTGTGTATATTTGTTCTTAACTTCCCTGAAAAGTTGCATATCACGGGGCCTATTCGATGCTAATGCAGAACGCCACAGGATGTTTTTGTGCTGGTCAAGGGCAGACAGGTCTGGAGAGAACCAAGGACTATATTTTTGAATGGGGCATGCTTATTTAAGATGGTGAGGAAGGCACTTTTAAAGAACACCCAGGCATCATCTACTGACGGGATGAGGTCAATGTCAGTCCAGGATACCACGGCCAGGTCAAATAGAAAGGCCTGCTCGCAGAAGTGTTTTAGGGATCGTTTGACAGTGATAAGCGGTGGTCGTTTGGTCGCGGACCCATTACGGATGCAGGCAATGAGGCAGTGAAAACAGCAGAGGTGTATTTGGAGGGCGAGTTAGTTAGGATGATATCTATGAGGGTGCCCGGGTTTACGGATTTGGAGTTGTACCTGGTAGGTTCATTGATCATTTGTGTGAGATTGAGGGATCAAGCTTGGATTGTAGGATGGCCGGGGTGTTAAGCGTGTCCCAGTTGAGGTCACCTAGTAGCACGAGCTCAGAAGATAGATGGGGGGCAATCAATTCACATATGGTATCGAGGGCACAGCTGGGGGCAGAGGGAGGTCTATAGCAAGCGGCAACAGGGAGAGACTTGTTTCTGGAAAGGTGAATTTTTAGAAGTAGAAGCTTGAATTGTTTGGTTACAGACTTGGATAGTAATACAGAACTCTGCAGGCTATCTTTGCAGTAGATTGCAACACCGCCCCCTTCAGCAGTACCATCTTGGTGGAAAATGTTATAGTTAGCATTGGAGATTTCAGGGTTTTTGGTGGTTTTCAACAACATTCCTAATCCAACTTTAGGTATATTGAAATTTAAGATGGAATAAACCGTGTTCAATAGCGGATAAAATGAAAGTGGAGCGAGCGCCAGGTCGCGCCCCAAACACAACAGTACACTAGACTCGACACTTAGTCTGAACAGCCATCATAATTACTCAAAAGAAAAACAACCAATTTCTAAAGACTGTTGAAATCTTGTGGAAGCCCTAGGAACTGCAACCAGATGGCTCAGAAATATAGATTCCCATAGAAAACTAATTGAAAACACTGAATTTAAAAACAAAAATTCCTGGATGGTCTGTCTTCGGGGTTTTGCCTGCCAAATAAGTTACGTTATACTTACAGACATCATTTTAAGTTTTAGAAACTTTAGAGTGTTATCTATTCAAAACTACCAATTATATTCATATCCTAGCTTCTGGGCCTGAGTAGCAGGCAGTTTACTTTGGGCACGCTTTTCATCCGGAGGTGAAAATACTGCCCCCTATCCCAAAACAGGTTAACAAACTATAGTTTTGGCAAGTCGGTTAGGAGATTAACCTTGTGCATGACAAGTCATTTTTCAAAAAATTGTTTGCAGACAGACATTATTTCACTGTATCACAATTCCAGTGGGTCAGAAGTTTACATACACCAAGTTGACTGTGCCTTTAAACAGCATGGAAAATCCCAGAAAATTATGTCATGGCTTTAGAAGCTTCCGATCGGCTAATTGACATCATTTGAGTCAATTGGAGGTGTTCCTGTGGATGGATTTCAAGGCCTACCTTCAAACTCAGTGCCTCTGCTTGACATCAAGGGAAAATAAAAATAAATCAGTCAAGACCTAAGAAAATAAATTGTAGACCTCCACATCCTTGAGAGCAATTTCCAAACGCCTGAAGGTTCCACGTTCATCTGTACAAAACAATAGTACCCAAGTATAAAAACCATGGGACCACGCAGCCGTCATACCGCTAAGGAAGGAGACGCGTTCTGTCTCCTAGAGATGAACGTACTTTGGTGTGAAAAGTGCAAATCCCAGAACAACAGCAAAGGACCTTGTAAAGATGCTGGAGGAAACCGGTACAAAAGTATCTATATCCACAGTAAAACGAGTCCTATATCAACATAACCTGAAAGGCCGCTCAGCAAGGAAGAAGCCACTGCTCCAAAACCGCCATAAAAAAGCCAGACTACGGTTTAAGTGTGTGCGAGCAAGGAGGCCTACAAACCTGACTCAGTTACACCAGCTCTGTCAGGAGGAATGGGCTAAAATTCACCCAACTTATTGTGGGAAGCTTGTGAAAGGCTACCCGTAACGTTTGACCCAAGTTAAACAATTGAAAGGCAATGCTACCAAATACTAATTGAGTGTATGTAAACTTCTGACCCACTGGGATGTAATGAAAGAAATAAAAGCTGAAATAAATCACTCTTTACTATTATTCTGACATTTCACATTCTAAAAATAAAGTTCTGATCCTAACTGATCTAAGACAGGGCATTTTTGTGAAAAACTGAGGTTAAATGTATTTCTGAGGTAAAACGTCTGACTTCAACTGTACATATTACCTCAACACCGGTGCCCCCCACACAATAACACATTGACTCTGTACCGGTACCCCCTGTATAGACCCACTATTGTTTTATCTCTTACTTTTTGGGGGGTTTTCTTAAAACTGCATTGTTGGTTAAGGGCTTATAAGTAAGATTTCACTTTAAGGTATGTTGTATTCGGTGCATGTGACAAATACAATTTGATCTGATTTTTAAAAATAAGTTCTATTTGACTCAACATTCCATGCCGTACACCAAGGCATTGTTGGCAGAATAGATGGACGCAGTTCACTGCATGATTAATATAATTCACCAATACATTTCTTGGTAGTCCCTGGTACATTGTTTGAAGCTGCATTCGGGATGCACTGTTTCAGTTTCAATATTTTAGACAAAAATGGCGAATGTTCGTAAGGCTAGGAATGTCAATAAAATCAAACTAGTGAGGGCAATGATAACAATTCATTCATAACGTGGCTAATAAGCTAGTGTATCTATACTGAAAACAAATGCAACATGCAAACATTTTAACGATTTACAATTCATATAAGCAAATCCATCAATTGATTAAATGAATTAGCCCCTAATATATGGATTTCAAATGACTGGGCAGGGGGGGAACAGCCATGGGTGGGCCTGGGAGGGCATAAGCCCACCCACTTGGGAGCCAGACCAAGCCAATCAGAATGAGTTGGTGGCAGCTTATGGTAGAGAAATTAACACTCAATTCTCTGGCAACAGCTTTGGTGGACAACCCTGCAGTCAGCATGCCAAGTGCACACTCCCTCAAAATTTGGGACATCTGTGGCACTGTGTTGTGTTACAAAAACGAGTGACCTCTTATTGTCTCCAGCACAAGGTGCACCTGTGTAATGATCATGCTGTTTAATCAGCTTCTTGATATGTCACACCTGTCAGGTAAATGGATTATCTTGACAAAGGAGAAATACTCTGGGATCTTTTATTTAAGCTCATGAAACATGGGACCAACACTTTACATGTTTCGTTTATATTTTTGTTACGTAGCAAGCTAAAAGCACGGAGCCTAACGTTAGTTAGCTATTAGGAGGATGTCATGTAATGTCATTGGAGGAGTGGGTGAGTGACTGACTTTATCCCGTCATATAGTTTTCGGTGGCATTACACAGCTAGAGACACAGGTGTCATTTATTTAGCTAGCCAGAACGACTGTTACCCAGTTAGCATATCTCTTGCGTTTGCAAATTCAATCTGGCTATCTACTCCGATTTCAGAGCACTCTCATCTGAGTGTGGCAGAGCACAGAATAACTGATGAATTTACAAACGCGTAACACCCATTAGATGACAGGTGTCAGTAAACGTAGGCAAAAAAAGTAATCGTCACAAACGATGTAGATAACATGTAACCAGCTCTGCTACAGCGAGTAAAATGGTCAGAGTGAGGTGTTCTCTCACTTGTCTGAAAGAGGGCTCCCGAGTGGCGCAGCGGTCTAAGGCACTGCATCTCAGTGCTAGAGCTGTCACTACAGACCATGATTCAATTCCAGGCTGTATCACAACCGGCCGTGATTGGGAGTCCCATAGGCTGAGTTTGGCCCGGGGTAGGCCGCTATGTAAATAAGAATTTGTTCTTAACTGATTTGCCAAGTTTAATAAAGGTTCAATAAAAAAAATACATTTTTAAAAAAGTAGCTAGCTAGCAAGCTAGACAACTTTAGCCAGTTAGCTTGGGTGCTTGGTTGGGACAAGAATGAATGCATTGGAAGGCAAGCTGCAGAAGGATGAGTGGGCTACAATTTCCCATGGTTTATCAGTGCAATTTTGACAGTCAACTAGCTGAAAAAGTTGAGTTCATATCAAATGTTCCTTCATTATATTTTAGGTAATCTTGCTCTGGCTAGCATTAGTTGTTGATCTTGTTGTTGTGCGTAACTGAGGGAGAGAGAGCCTTCCTTCATAGTTGTTTGATCAATTGGACTGCAAAGTTCCCAGATGTAAGAGGACTCCCGTGGTATTTACATATTTGCAGAAATCCATTCAGGTGTATTTTGTGGCTTTTGGCGAATGCGTTCTAATGATCTAAAGTCACACTGTTAATACTGCCTGAAAACACACAGTCCAGTTCAAAGTGAATTACGGAAGTCTTTTGTGGAAAATGGCTTGTTTGCATAAAGGCCTACTGTAGCTCTGATTGACTAAGGCGCACCTGTCTGAGTAGACTCCGGTCTTGTGTGAGACATGTGTTTTTATTAGGTTTTAATTAGTGCAGTGTCTATTAATTGTCCTAACGCATGGCCCCTTTCCTACTCTATATTGCTATAGAACTTCACAAATACCTAAGTATAAGTAAACACTAAGAATTTATGAAAATGTAAAAATGAACATATCTAAGTGCTCGCTTGTCAAAAGTGTCATATTCTTCCTGGGGGTGTATATGAACAGATTTTAATAAGATTTCATGTTGCTTTAAGAAAGGCTAGCTAAAATGGCATAGGAGATGGTTCATTTTTTTTATCTAAAAACTATATATTTTGTGTAATATATTCACACAAAATAAGACATTTCTACATAAAGACATAAAGGACCAATGCTAACTTGAATGTGAATCACACATTTATGTCAATGGGAGTTTTGCTTGAAAATTTGAGATGCGCTCAGGGCCTATATTTACAAAGTGTCCCCGAGTAACAGTGCTATTCTAGGATCAGGTCCCCCCGTCCATGTAATCTTCTAATTAAGATCTAGAAGGCCAAACTTCTAGATCAGCATTACTAATTTGAGACAATTTTTGAATACAAGTCCTGATCTCAGGTTCAGGTTATGACCTGAGTGAGCAGAGGGTGTGCTACTTACCAATGATGTGTTTGCTAGCAAAGATCTCGGAGGTAGCAAGGACGTGCGAGTTGATTAGGGCCTCGTCGATCCTCAGGAAGGTCTGGTCCCCACTGGCCCCGATCCAGGTGGCCTTGCGGCCATACTTGGCACCAATGTTGGGCATGGGGGAAGGCTTGGCGTTCCAGTAGGGCATATCCAGGATTGGCCGACCCAGCTGCCCTTTCTGTGGAGAGGTGTATAACATTTTAGAAATTACACTTCAGTCATTTAGTCGTGTCAGTCATCTCATATAGAATGATTTAGAAATCACTGCATTCAACAAAACAACCAGGATCAGAAAAGACAAAGAAGAGAAGTCAGTATCCCCATTCTGTGGTCACAATATTAATCTATATGCATTCAATAAGAATGTGTATGGACTTCAGTAAATAATAGATTTAGACAATATGGTATTGGTATGGCATTGCGTTTTAACGTAACATTGCACTCTGAGGAAAAACAAAGATGTGACCATTACAACAAGGTCAATAAGGAAAATTAAGGATTATGGTTGGGGTTAGATACAATTAAATGGTTTTAGTTCATCAAGAAAAAAAGTGACATAAAAATCACATTGTGTAAAAAAAGACATCTAAACTCGAAACCGTAGGGGCATAGACCAGAACAGCTGCGTGGCGTACCGAAAAGCTGCCGAAGGTGAAGACTTGTCCGTCCATGAGGAGCACAGCTGTGTGGTTACTACCAGCTGTCACCTGGACACTCGGACCTGGGAGGGCCTGCACCAGCGTGGGAGAACCCCTACAAAGGCACAGAGTAATTAAATAATGAATTACCCAGGTTCAAGGACAGCGTTTACACCCCCCCCAACAAACTGAGGTTAAACATTAAGGGACCAGTGTTGTCATGATACCAGTATCGCGATACTCTGAGGTATCGTGGCAAGGAAACAACATTTTCTGAGGAAAACAGTCATGTTTGACCGGCAGGATTTAAATTTACTGGACTTTATTTTTTTTATTACCATTGGTTGCGTAACCTAGGCAACCACCCATGGTTCTCAGAATGACAGAAATCACATTTAGTTTATGAATATTCATTTGAACAGAACATGCAACTCGGATGCAACTGTGTACATCATTCTTACCAACATCCGATGAGTAATTTGAAGATGTCAGAATACGTCCATTAGGCGAGTGGAAGTTAAGCTTTCCTTAAAGTAATTAGCCAAAATGATATAGCCTAATTAGCTTTCTCCTGTCTATACATAAATAAATCAAATCATTCAAAATAGGCTACTACACCAGAAATTATGATTTGACCACAGAGGATTAACAGCTTTAAAAGAAGTTTAAAAAAATATAAAACCTGCTGATTGTTTTAAACGGCAAAGTCTGCAGTCGGAAAGGCCCGCATTTTGGGCAGAGCGCGCAGCAAATAGTTTGGGAAACAAATGGCTATTGCTGTAAAGAGAAGGCAATCAAAATAATCCAATCTATGTTTTAGTTATCAGAATTCTTAACTTAATTGAATGAAAAGTAGCCTTCTTATTGGCACCAGTTGAGAACATCAGCCATATCCCTGGTAAGTGTGCATATTCACAGTCTTGGGTCAGTGCTCCAGCAGGTGTATCTCACTGATCATCCCTAAAGCCAACACCTAATTTGGCCGCCTTTCGTTCCAGTTCTCTGCTGCCTATGACTGGAACGAATTGCAAAAATCGCTGAAGTTGGAGACTTTTATCTCCCTCACCAACTTCAAACATCTGCTATCTGAGCAGCTAAACGATCGCTGCAGCTGTACATAGTCCATCGGTAAATAGCCCACCCAATTTTACCTACCGCATCCCCATACTGTTTATATGTATTTACTTTTCTGCTCTTTTGCACACCAATCATTTATCACTACAGTGTTAATCTGCAAAATTGTAATTATTCACCTACCTCCTCATGCCTTTTGCACACAATGTATATAGACTCTTTTTTCTTTCTACTGTGTTATTGACTTGTTAATTGTTTACTCCATGTGTAACTCTGTGTTGTCTGTTCACACTGCTATGCTTTATCTTGGCCAGGTCGCAGTTGCAAATGAGCCTACCTGGTTAAATAAAGGTGAAATAAAAATAAAATAAAAAAGTGCCACTTTTGTTTGTTTTTGGACAATAATTTCCTCCTCCAGGTTAGATGGACATCATATTGTATTTGTGTGTCCCCTTTTCGTAGGCCTAATACAGTGGGGAGAACAAGTATTTACAGGTAACGAGTTCAAACAGGTGCAGTTAATACAGATAATGAGTGGAGAACAGGAGGGCTTCTTAAAGAAAAACTAACAGGTCTGTGAGAGCCGGAATTCTTACTGGTTGGTAGGTGATCAAATACTTTTGTCATGCAATAAAATGCTAATTAATTACTTAAAAATCATACAATGTGATTTTCTGGATTTTTGTTTTAGATTCCGTCTCTCACAGTTGAAGTGTACCTATGATAAAAATTACAGAACTCTACATGCTTTGTAAGTAGGAAAACCTGCAAAATCGGCAGTGTGTCAAATACTTGTTCTCCCCACTGTATATGGATCAGACAACGTTGATTTTTATTGATCTGTTTGTCAGTGTCAGCAGGGTAGGCTACCATGTAATTTTGGTAGAATAAAAAACAATATTAGGCAAATGTCTTCGGTCATAAAGTGTAGTAGAATTGCATGAAACGTGTAAATAAAATGCATTTTTTTTGTGCAAAGGAGAAGAAATGTAGACTGATATAGCATAGCCCTATTCTAACATGATGACAATACAGGGCGCGTGTCCGTTGATGTTGATTTTGCCCACCCACACCAGATGCGGTCAGGACACAGGTTGAAATATCAAAAAGAACTCAACCAACTACAATAATTTGGGGACAGGACAAAAAGCATTAAACATTTATGGCAATTTAGCTAGCTAGCTTGCTGTTGATAGCTAATTTGTCCTGGGATATAAACATTGGGTTGTTATTTTACCTGAAATGCACAAGGTCCTCAACTCAATTAATCCACAGATGAAAGGGTAAACCGAGTTTGTTTCTAGTAATCTCACCTCCTTCAGGCTTCTTCTTCAGACTTTATATGGCGGCTGGCAACCACCGGTTGGCAACCACAAGATTAACTCAGTTCATCTTTCAATCACCCATGTGGGTATGTGCCCCTAAAACCCAATGAGGGGATGGGAGAGGCGGGAATTGCAGCGCTTTATACGTCACAAATAGAAGTTCTATTTTAGCACCTGGCTACGCAAAGCTCGTTGAAGCGCACGAGCAGTGCGCTTTCCTCAGCCAACAAGATGAGTAACGAACAGCAAAATCACTAGCCAATGTCGATCTACTATCCCCCATAGTAGAAAAGTGTACCTATTCTATTGGTCAGCTTGTTCTGTGCAAGAAAGAAATAGCCTATTCCAAACAGACTCTGGGACAGTGGTGGGACGATAGATGCCAAATTCATACAACCAGTAGGCCTAGGATACATCTCAAAAAAGTTAAAAGCAATGACGATTATGCAACAGATCAGATCGTTTAGCATAAAATGTTGATAGGCCTAAACTATTATTTCTACATATAATAAGCACAGCAAGGTGCACAAGGCAGTAGGCTTCGCACAAATGTTTGTCCCATTATGCAAATTAGCGTGAAACACACCATTGGGAGCAATGTCATGTGATACTGAGCTGTAGTCAATGAATAGCATTCTCAAGTAAGGTGTTCCCTTTGTCCAGGTAGGAAAGGGCACTGACATGCAATAGATTGCATCATCTGTGGTACTGTTGGGGCGGTATGCAAATTGGAGTAGGACTTGGGATAATGGTGTTGATGTGAGCCATGACCAGCCTTTCAAAGCACTTCATGGCTACAGACGTGAGTGCTATGGGTCGGTAGTCATTTAGGCAGATTACCTTGGTGTTCTTGGGCACAAGGACTATGGTAGTCTGCTTGAAACATGTTGTTACTACAGACTCTGTTAGGGAGAGGTTGAAAATGTGAGTCAAGACACTTGCCAGTTGGTCAGCACTTGCATACACGTCCTGGTAATCAGTCTGGCCCTGCAGACTTCTGAATGTCAACATGTTTAACGGTCTTACTCACATTGGCTATGGAGAGCGTAATCACACAGTCGTACGGAACAGCTGATGCTCTCATGCATGCTACAGTGTTGCTTGCCTCGACGCGAGCATAGAAGTAATTTAGCTCATCTGGTTGGCTCGTGTCACTGGGCGGCTGTGCTTCCCTTTGTGGTCCATCATAGCCCTGCAACATCCGACGAGCATCGGAGCCGGTGTAGTATGATTCAATCTTAGTCCTGTATTGACGCTTTACCTGTTTGATAGTTTGATAATACTCCTCAATTTCATCATAAGAATCACAGAACATATTCCAGTCTATGCTAGCAAAACAGTCTTGTCGTTTAGCATCTGCTTCATCTGACCACTTCCGTATTGGTCAAGTCACTGGTACTTCCTGCTTTAGTTTTTGCTTGTAAGCAGGAATCAGGAGGATAGAGTTATGGTTAGATTTGCTAAATGGAGGGCGAGGGAGAGCTTTGTATACGTCTCTGTGTGTGGAGTAAAGGTGGTGTAGAGTTGTTTTCCCCTCTGGTTGCACAGGTAACATGCTGGTAGAAGTGAGGTAAAATAGATTAGAGTTTCCATGCATTAAAGTCCCCGGCCAGTAGGAGCACTGCCTCTGGATGAGCATGTTCTTGTTTGCTTATGGCCTCATACAGCTCGTTGAGTGTAGTCATAGTGCCAGCATTGGTTTGTGGTGGTAAATAGACAACCAAGAAAAATATAGATTCAAACTATCTTGGTAAATAGTAAGGTCAACAGCTTATCATGAGATTCTCTACCCCAACCTACTTCCCCGATATCGCAGTCTTTTCTTCATGTAAATGACGGGGATTTGGTCCTTGTCGGGTGTCTGAAGTAAACCCTTTGCATTCGACTCGTTAAAGAAAAAAATATTTGTCCAGTACGAGGAGAATAATCGCTGTCCTGATATCCAGAAGCTCTTTTCAGTCATAAGAGACGGTGGCAGACACATTATGGGAAAGAAAACGTACAAATAACGTGAAAAAACACAGGGTTAGGAACCCATAAAACGGCAGCCATCTCCTCCGGCGCCATCTATAATGGTGCTGTTATTGTTAAGTGGAAGTGTCTAGGCGCAACAACGGCTCAGCCATGAAGTGGTAGGCCACACAAGCTCACCGAACGGGACTGCCTAGTGCTGATGTGCATAAAAATAGTCCTCAGTTGCAACACTCACTACAGAGTTCCAAACTGCCCCTGGAAGCAACTTCAGCAAAATAACTTTTCGGCAGAAGCTTCATGGAATGGGTTAGCAGTTGCACACAATCCTGCAATGCCCCAACCAAAATCCATGGATCACCATGGGCAATGCCAAGCGTCGGTGGTAGTGATGTATAGCTCGCCGCCATTGGACTCTGGAACAGTGGAAACGCGTTCTCTGGAGTGATGAATCACACTTCACCATCTGGCAGTCCGACAGATGAATCTGGGTTTGGCGGATGCCAGGAGAATGCTGCCTTCCCTAATGCATTGTGACAACTGTACAGTTTGGTAGAGGAGGAATAATGGTCTGGGGTTGTTTTTCCATGGTTAGGCCCCTTAGTTCCAGTGAAAGGAAATCATACCGTTACAGCATACAATGATTCATTGAGTTTGGGGAAGGCCCTTTGTTGTTTCAGCATGACAATGCTCCCGTGCACAAAGCGAGGTCCATACATAAATGGTTTGCCGAGATCGGTGTGGAAAAACTTGACTGGCCTTGACCTCAACTCAATCCAACACCTTTGGGATGAATTGGAATACTGACCTCGAGCCAGGCCAAATCGCCAAACATCAGCGCCGACCTGACTAATGCTCGTGATTGAATGGAAGCAAGTCCCCGCCGCAATGTTCTACCATCTAGTGGAAAGCCTTCCCAGAAGATTGGATGCTGTTGTAAGCAGCAAAGGGGGGACCAACTCCATATTACTGCCCATGATTTTGGAATGAAATGTTCAATGAGAACGTGTCCACATACTTTTGACAATGTTGTGTACAGTAGATAGACAGGTGTGTGCCTTTCCAAATCATGTCCAACCAATTGAATTTAACAAGTAGTCTCCAATCAAGTTGTAGAAACATTTCAAGGGTGATCAATGGAAACAGGATACAGCTGAGCTCAATTTCAAGTCTCATAGCAAAGGGGCTGAATAATTATGTAAATAAGATATGTTTTTTATTTTTAATACATTTGCTAATAAAACATGTAAAACTTGTTTTCGCTTTGTAATTATGGGGTTGTGTGTGGAGATGAGGAAAAACATGTATTTCGTCCATTTTATAATAAGGCTGTAACGTAACAAGACGTGGAAAACCTAGAGTGCATTTGGAAAGTATTCAGACCCCTAGATGTATTAAAATGTATTAAATAGCTTTTTTTCCCTCATCAATCTACACACAATACCCTATAATGACAAAGCAAAAATATATTTAGAATTTCTTTCAAGTTTACAAAAAAAAAAAAACTGAAATATCACATTTACATAAGCATTCAAAGCCTTTACTCAGTACTTTGTTGAAGCATCTTTGGCAGCAATTACAGCCTCGAGTCTTAAGTATGACACTACATGTTTGGCAAACCTGTATTTGGGGAGTTTCTCCCATTGTTCTCTGCAGATCCTCTCAAGCTCTGTCAGGTTGGATGGGGAGCGTCGCTGCACAGCTATTTTCAGGTCTCTCCAGAGATGTTCGATCGGGTTCTGGCTCTGGCTAGGCCATTCAAGGAGATTCAGAAACTTGTCCCGAAGCCATTCCTGCATTGTCTTGGCTGTGTGCTTACGGTCATTGTTCTGTTGGAAGGTGAACCTTTGCCCCAGTCTGAAGTCCTGAGCACTCTAGAGCAGGTTCTCTTCAAGGATCTCTCTGTACTTTGTTCAGTTCATCTTTCCCTTGATCCGGACTAGTCTCCCAGTCCCTGCCGCTCAAAAACATACCCACAGCACGATGCTGCCAATACCATGCTTCACCGTAGGGATGGTGCCAGGTTTTCTCCAGACGTGATGATTGGCATTCAGGCCAGAGTTCAATCTTGGTTTCATCAGACCAGAGAATCTTGTTTCTCATGGCCAGAGTCCTTTAGATGCCTTTTGGCAAACTCCAAGCAGGCTGTCATGTGCCTTTTACTGAAGAGTGGCTTCTGCAGAGATAATTGTCCTTCTGGAAGGTTCTACCATCTCCACAAAGAAACTACGGAGCTCTTTCAGAGTGACCATCGGGTTCATGGTCACCTCCCTGACCAAGGTGCTTCTCAACCGATTGCTCAGTTTGGCCTGGAGACCAGCTCTAGGAAGAGTCTTGGTGGTTCCAATCTTCTTCCATTTAACTATGATGGAGGCCACTGTGTTCATGGGGTCCCTCAATGCTGCAAATACTGTTTGATACCCTTCCCCAAATCTGTGCCTGGACACAATCCTGTATCGGAGCTCTACAGACAATTACTTCAACCTCATGGCTTGGTTTTTGCTCTGAAATGCACTGTCAACTGTGGGACCTTATACAGACAGGTGTCTTTCCAAATCATGTCCAATCAATTTAATTTAACACAGGTGGACTCGAATCAAGTTGTAGAAACATCTCAAGGATGATCAATGGAAACAGGATGCACCTGAGCTCAATTGCAAGTTTCATAGCAAAGGGTCTGAATTCTTACGTAAATAAGGTCTTTCAGGTTTTTTATATTTTATTTATTTTTTATTCTAAAAATATGTTTTCACTTTATCATCACAGGGTATTGTGTGTAGTTTGATGAGTTTTTTTTTCTAATACATTTTAGAATTAAGGCTAACGTGACAAAATGTGGGAAAGCGAAGAGGTCTGAATACATGCACTGTAAATAGTGTTAGGCCGCTGGGTGTAAAGTGTTACCAAATAAAGACATACAAAAACTTGCAGAGAACATATCCAACTAACAAGCTCTTAAACTATTAGAACCAAGACTTAATAGCTGATGTTGGAACAAGATGGAGGGAATGTTAGAGCATAACTAACGAAAGTACAATTAACGAAAATGTACGCTTAACCCAGCATAAACTAATGTATAGAATGTATTATACAGGAGCCCAAATTCACAAATTCTACAGCACAACAGCAAGAGTCATGCCTTAAGTGTAAAACAAACATTAACTCAATAATCCATGCATTCTGGAAATGCTAAAAAATCCACAAGTTATGGGCGGAGCTAGAAAGCTGGCTGTTTCAATGAATTACAATCTTAACGTTCTTTTAACCCAGTCTGCATATTTCAAAACATGGCATATGGCGGTGTAGCGAAATACCCAATGGGCTGGATAATTGTCTTCTCACTCATCTTGAAAACAAGTGTACTTAACTTGAAAATCAATCAATCCGCAATCATTAACAATTGAAAAATCAAATGATTTATTATTGAAATATTGAAATAGCATGGGCAAACGAGAAAAACAAATTGGTATAATTTAAGGCCATGTGGCAAACAATAATGCAGGCACTAGCGATGGGGGTGTGAGCATGTGGGTCTACCACTATAAATATTTCCAATCTGGGAGGTAAACTTGATAAAGTATTCCTAGGGTAAATATGTCTAACCATGAGAGGCAAGCCCCAACGGGTTGCTACTCTATGTACTTGTGGAAAACACTGTTATCCTACACTATTAAAACCTATTCATTATCTGAACAGAACATCTAGAACTGTTTTTTAGTGTCCAAATGTTTAACATTTTTGCATTCGTGCATGTCAGTGGTTACCTTGAGTTGACGTCTCCGTGTCCAAGCTGGCCATGCTGACCGTAGCCAAACGTATAGACATCCCCATTCTCCATCAGCACCACTACAGGACAGAACAAGAGACAAATACATTCCACCACATTACTTACCTGAATATGTTGTGCACGTTTCATATGTTCATGTGTGTTATTTTCCTATATACAGTCATGTTACAGAGAGTATTGCCATCTTACATTATCCACAGAATTTCAATTGTACATGTGTATTTGTCATTGAACTGATTAGTGCTAACTTGCTGAAAACAACAAATAGGGTCAGAAAGAATTATCCTATTAACACGTTTCCAAACAGGTCAGGTCCCAGCAGATTGAAATCTTCTGACATCCTCTACAAGTTAAGTTGGCATATGTATTTGTTTTAGGACTGTCGTAGAATGGATAATTTACTTGACTATATATTTTAGGAGCACTTTATGTATATGACAAAATATGACAAAATATTGAATTTGGCTTTTAATAATATAGCCCAGAGAAACGCATTGAAAACCATTCATGAATGGCAAAAGAAATACTAAATATAATCAAAAGAAACAACGTTTTGAAGTGTTTGTCCTATATCTAGGATACAAAAGAAAGCGCAGGAAATATTTATACAGTACCAGTCAAAAGCTTGGACACACCTACTCATTCAAGGGTATTTCTTTATTTTTACTATTTTCTACATAGTAGAATAATTGTGAAGACAGCAAAACTATGAAACAACACAATTGGAATCATGTAGTAACCAAAAAAGTGTTAAATCGAAATATCTGATATATTTGAGATTCTTCAAAGTAGACACCCTTTGCCTTGATGACAGCATGGCACACTCTTGGTATTCTCTCAACCAGCTTCATGGGGTAGTCACTTGGAATTAATTTCAATTAACAGGTGTGCCTTGTTAAAAGTTCATTTGTGGAATTTATTTCCTTCTTAATGTGTTTGGGCCAATCAGTTGTGTTGTGACAAGGTAGGTTTGGTATACAAAAGATTGCAGCCCAAATAAACGCTTCACAGAGTTCAAGTCACAGACGCATCTCAACAACTGTTCAGAGGAGACTGCATGAATAAGGCCTTCATGGTCAAATTGCTATGAAGAAACCACTACTAAAGGACACCAATAAGAAGAAGAGACTTGCTTGTGCCAAGAAACATGAGCAATGGACATTAGATTGGTGGAAATCTGTGTTTTGGTCTGATGAGAGTTTTGGTTCCAACCATTGTGTCTTTGTGAGATGCAGAGTAGGTTAACATATGATCTATGCATGTGTGGTTCCCACCGTGAAGCATGGAGGAGGTTTGATGGTGCTTAGCTGGTGACACTGGCTGTGATTTATTTAGAACCCAATTGAGATGGTTTGGGATGAGTTCGACCGCATAGTGAAGGAAAAGCAGCCAACAAGTGCTCAGCATATGTGGGAACTCCTTCAAGACTGTTGGGAAAGCATTCCAGGTGAAGCTGGTTGAGAGAATGCCAAGTGTGCAAAGCTGTCATCAAGGCAAAGGGTGGTTACTTTGAATAATCTCAAATATATTTTGATTTTTCTAACACTTTTTTGGTTACTACATGATTCCATAGGTGGCATTTGTTAGTTGAAAATAAAGAAAAACCCTTGAATGAGTAGATGTGTCCAAACATTTGACTGGTACTCTGAGGAACATAACATTTTAACATCATTTTTCCATCTTCATAACATTGCAAAAATCTGAAAATGTTTGTCAAAAATGATGCAGAAAAACTAATCCATGCTTTTGTCACGTCTAGATTAGACTATTGAAATGCTCTACTTTCCGGGCAACCCTGATAAAGCACGAAATAAACTTCAGTTAGTGCTAAACACTGCTGCTAAAATATTGACTAGAAATTGTTTTCTACTCCAGTGCTAGCCTCTACACGGGTTTCCTGTTAAGGCTAGGGCTGGTTTCAAGGTTTTACTGCTAACCAACAACGCATTACATCGGCTTGCTCCTACAATGGTCTGCCTATCCATGTAAGAGACTCAGACTCGGTCTTGACCTTTAGGTCTTTATTGAAAACTCATGTGACTCACTACCTGGATTCGGTCTTACATAGCAAAACTTGAATTTGTGTTTTTTACATTGGATTAAAGTAGAGACTCAGAGCTACAAAATGGTATATCATACACTGCATTTGAGGAACAATGTGAAAGTAATTCTGCTTTGAAAGTTGTTCAACCCTTAATCTCACTTTTGAGAAAACGCATTTGAATGGTTTGGTATCTAGTGAAGAGCTCTTTTGTTTACACCCATTCAGCATTGTTCACACCATCTTAAGCTTTAGCACCACCCATCTCGGAGTGCTCTCTGACCGCACACTTGAGGCTCTGGCCAATGTTTTCATGTTATCCCGAGGTAACTAAATCAGTCTAACCAGCTCTGCTGGCTAACTCTTTTTTTGCAGACGTTTAATGACACAGCCATATTCAACGGTTGTTGTACACACATCACGTAACGTTAGCTAATGAGCCAGCTAGCAAACGTTAGCTAGTTAAACAACAATGAACAAAGTGGCAACAATGCCAAAATGATGGGAGCTAACCAACCAGGTTCAATGTTAGCTAGCTTACATTAGGCTCTAACTAGAAAAGCAAACGGCTCTGGGAAATGAATACGGTCAGCTTGGGAGCCAGCCAGCTAACGTTAGCTAGCGAACAGTACAATTTAGCTTGAAATGAAACCACTCTCTGTCAAAATTAGAAACGTGAAATATCTGAAAATGTCTTACTAGTGCTCTTCCATGCTATCCCTAGGAGGGGTGCATCACTTGAGTGGGTTGGGTCACTGACGTGATCTTCCTGCCTGTGTTGGCGCCCCCCTCGAGTTCGCTCCGTGGGGGAGACCTTCAAGGGTTACACTCAGCCTTGTCTCAGGGCAGTAAGTTGGTGGTTTGAAGATATCCCTCGTGTGGTGTGGGGGCTGTGCTTTTGCAAAGTGTGTGGGGCTATATCTGCCCATAGCTGTGCTCTGGACACCATATGTGAACTGATTGCCCCCCATCTATCTTCAGAGCTCGTGCTGCTACGCAACCTAAACTGGAACATGCTTTAAACCCCAGCCATCCTACAATCTAAGCTTGATGCCCTCAATCTCACACAAATTATCAATGAACCTACCAGGTACCTCCCCAAAGCCTTAAACACGGACACCCTCATAGATATCATCCTAACCAACTTGCCCTCTAAATACACCTCTGCTGTCTTCAACCAAGATCTCAGCGATCACTGCCTCATTGCCTGCATCCGTAATGGGTCAGCGGTCAAACGACCTCCACTCATCACTTGTCAAACGTTCCCTGAAACACTTCAGCGAGCAGGCCTTTCTAATCGACCTGGCCGGGGTATCCTTGGAAGGATTTTTAAATGCCTTCCTAACCATCTTAAATAAGCATGCCCCATTCAAGAAATTTAGAACCAGGAACAGATATAGCCCTTGGTTCTCCCCAGACCTGACTGCCCTTAACCAACACAAAAACATCCTATGGCGTTCTGCATTAGCATCGAACAGCCCCCGTGAGAAGCAGCTGTTCAGGGAAGCTAGAAACCATTATACACAGGCACTTAGAAAAGCCAAGGCTAGCTTTTTCAAGCAGAAATTTGCTTCCTGCAACACTAACTCAAAAAAGTTCTGGGACACTGTAAAGTCCATAGAGAATTAGAACACCTCCTCCCAGCTGCCCACTGCACTGAAGATAGGAAACACTGTCACCACTGATAAATCCACTATAATTGAGAATTTCAATAAGCATTTTTCTACGGCTGGCTATGCTTTCCACCTGGCTACTCCTACCCCGGTCAACAGCACTGCACCCCCCACAGCAACTCGCCCAAGCCTTCCCCATTTCTCCTTCACCTAAATCGAGTCAGCTGATGTTCTGAAAGAGCTGCAAAATCTGGACCCCTACAAATCAGCCGGGCTAGACAATCTGGACCCTTTCTTTCTAAATAATTATCTGCCGAAATTGTTGCCACCCCTATTGCTAGCCTGTTCAACCTCTCTTTCGTGTCGTCTGAGATTCCCAAAGATTTGAAAGCAGCTGCGGTGATCCCCCTCTTCAAAGGGGGGGGACACTCTTGACCCAAACTGCTACAGACCTATATCTATCCTACCCTGCCTTTCTAAGGTCTTCGAGAGCCAAGTCAACAAACAGATTACCGACCATTTCGAATCTTACCATACCTTCTCTGCTATGCAATCTGGTTTCAGAGCTGGTCATGGGTGCAACTCAGCCACGCTCAAGGATATCTAAACGATATCTTAACCGCCATCGATAAGAAACATTACTGTGCAGCCGTATTCATTGATCTGGCCAAGGCTTTCGACTCTGTCAATCACCACATCCTCAACAGCCTTGGTTTCTCACAAGATTGCCTCGCCTGGTTCACCAACTATTTATCTGATAGAGTTCAGTGTGTCAAATCGGTGGGTCTGCTGTCCGGTCCTCTGGCAGTCTCTATGGGTGTGCCACAGGGTTCAATTCATGGACCGACTCTTCTCTGTATACATCAATGATGTAGCTCTTGCTGCTGGTGAGTCTATGATCCACCTCTACGCAGACGACACCATTCTGTATACTTCTGGCCCTTCTTTGGACACTGTGTTAACAACCCTCCAGGCAAGCTTCAATGCCATACAACTCTCCTTCCGTGGCCTCCAATTGCTCTTGAATACAAGTAAAACTAAATGCATGCTCTTCAACCGATCGCTGCCTGCACCTGCCCGCCTGTCCAACATCACTACTCTGGACGGCTCTAACTTAGAATACGTGGACAACTACAAATACCTAGGTGTCTGGTTAGACTGTAAACTCTCCTTCCAGACTCACATCAAACATCTCCAATCCAAAGTTAAATCTAGAATTGGCTTCCTATTTCGCAACAAAGCATCCTTCACTCATGCTGCCAAACATACCCTTGTAAAACTGACCATCCTACCAATCCTCGACTTCGGCGATGTCATTTACAAAATAGCCTACAATACCCTACTCAACTAATTGGATGCAGTCTATCACAGTGCAATCCGTTTTGTCACCAAAGCCCCATATACTACCCACCATTGCGACCTGTATGCTCTCGTTGGCTGGCCCTCGCTTCATACTCGTCGCCAAACCCACTGGCTCCATGTCATCTACAAGACCCTGCTAGGTAAAGTCCCCCCTTATCTCAGCTGCTGGTCACCATAGCATCACCCACCTGTAGCACGCGCTCCAGAAGGTATATCTCTCTGGTCACCCCCAAAACCAATTCTTTCTTTGGCCGCCTCTCCTTCCAGTTCTCTGCTGCCAATGACTGGAACGAACTACAAAAATCTCTGAAACTTGAAACACTTATCTCCCTCACTAGCTTTAAGCACCAACTGTCAGAGCAGCTGTACATAGCCCACCTATAATTTAGCCCAAACAACTACCTCTTTCCCTACTGTATTTATTTATTTATTTAGCTCCTTTGCACCCCATTATTTTTATTTCTACTTTGCACATTCTTCCACTGCAAATCTACCATTCCGGTGTTTTACTTGCTATATTGTATTTACTTTGCCACCACGGCCTTTTTTTGCCTTTACCTCCCTCATTTGCTCACATCGTATACAGACTTGTTTATACTGTATTATTGACTGTATGTTTGTTTTACTCCATGTGTAACTCTGTGTCGTTGTATGTGTCGAACTGCTTTGCTTTATCTTGGCCAGGTCGCAATTGTAAATGAGAACTTGTTCTCAACTTGCCTACCTGGTTAAATAAAGGTGAAGAGAAAAAAATATATATATATCGTGCCTGGTGTCTCCCGAACCCCTCCTGTCTCAGCCTCCAGTATCTATGCTGCAATAGTTTATGTCCGGGGGGCTAGTGTCAGCCTGTTATATGTGGAGTATTTCTCCTGTCTTATCCGGTGTCCTGTGTGAATTTAAATAGGCTCCCTCTAATTCACTATTCTCTCCCGGAGGACCTGAGCTCTGGGACCATGCCTCTGGACTACTTGGCCTGATGACTCCTTGCTGTCCCCAGTCCACCAGGTCGTAGTGCTGCTCCAGTTTCAACTGTTCTGCCTGTAGCAATGGAACTACGACCTGTTCACTGGACGTGCAACCTTGTCCCAGACCTGCTGTTTTCAGCTGTTTCGAACGCTGAATGCTCGGCTATGAAAAGCCAACTGCAAACACTGATTATTATTATTTGACCCTACTGGTCAATTATGAACATTTGAACATCTTGACCATGTACTGTTATAATCTCCACCCGGCACAGCCAGAAGAGGACTGGCCACCCCTCTCTGGTTCCTCTCTAGGCTCCGGCCTTTCTAGGTAGTTTTTCCTAGCCACCGTGCTTCTACATCTGCATTGCTTGCTGTTTGGAGATTTAGGCTGGGTTTCTGTATAGTACTGACATTGACTAATGTAAAAAATAGCATTTATAAATACAATTGATTGATACTGTTTATTTTTATTAACAAATATTTAACCCCTTTTTCACAGGCACAAAACTACCTTCATACTTCCATTAATAGTTTTAAACCGGTATCGGTTACCTTCAGACGAGTCCTGTGACAAAGAGAACACTATCGAGAACACTTCATGAGAGTCTCCCCTTTTCATAGAGAGATCATAATACTTTGTAGGTCAAACCGCTCAGACGCTATAGACGTTTGTGAAGACCGGTTTTCGGGATGTTTCATGGTCTAACAAACACCACTCTGGCACCTTTCACTGCAGATGCGGAAGTGCGACATCGCATGCGGTCGATTGAAATGCATCCAGAGCAAAAAAAAAACACAAAAAAAAGATCTCTGGCTTAAACTGACGGATTTTGATGGTGATTTTTTTACTGTGTTATTTAGATTGATGCACCTGTATGTCCATTGACACGAGGGGATTAACCTCTTAAGCCTATGGCTTACTTTTTCGAACATTCTGTTAAAAATCGTGCAACATTTCAGCGTCCTGCTACTCATGCCAGGAATATAGTATATGCATATGATTAGTATGTGTGGATAGAAAACACTCTGACGTTTCTAAAACTGGTTAAATCACGGCTGTGACTATAACAGAACGTGTGTTTCGTCGAAAATCCCAAGGAAAACTGATCACCAAAAAGTGGAAAAAATATCAGTGCGCCACTTGCATGTATTGTCTATGGCACAGCAAAATAGATGGCTCCGAGATTACAAGTCCTACAGCTTCCACACGATGTCGCCAGTCTTGGCAATTGCCTGGAGGTTGCCTTGGTCAAACGAAGAAGACACACCCAATACCATCCGGTGTACGACAGGATGTTTTGGAAGAGAGATTTCCGACCATGATTTGAAGACGTGGAGCTATTGAATACACATCGCCCCGTGATCAATTTGATAGATTATTAACGTTTACTAATACCTAAAATTGGATTACGAAAGCATTTTGAAGTGTTTTGTGAAAGTTTATAGGCAACTTTTTTAATTTAAAAAAATGACGTTGCGTTTTGAAATTGTGTTTTTTTCTGGATCACACAGTTTTCATAGATGGATATTTTGGGTATATATGGACCGATTTAATCGAAAAAAAAGACCCAATAGTGATGTTTATGGGACATATAGGAGTGCCAACAAAGAAGCTCGTCAAAGGTAATGAATGTTTTATATTTTATTTCTGCGTTTTGTGTAGCGCCGGCTACGCTAATTATTTTGTTTAGGTCCCCTTCAGGTATTTCGGGGTGTTGCATGCTATCAGATAATAGCTTCTCATGCTTTCGCCGAAAAGCATTTTTAAAATCTGACTTGTTGGCTAGATTCACAACGAGTGTAGCTTTAATTCAGTACCCTGCATGTGTGTTTTAATGAACGTTTGAGTTTTAACGAGTGCTATTAGCATTTGGCGTAGCGCATTTGCATTTCCTGATGGCTGGGTGGGACGCAGACGTCTCAGGGGACGCTAAGAGGTTTTAAAGGGATATTTCAATGTGCAAAACATTAATATAAGGGATATCGACTTGGATTGGTTTTGGGCCCCAAATGCTAAAAAGTTAGTTATGAAGACAGTGGCCAGGTAAACAAAACCAAAACATGGATTGCTATCTTACCCTGTCTATAGACTGCTTATAGGGGAAGGAAAGCTAAGCCCCGCCCCAGAATTTTGGGCAACCAATCACAGCACTCCGATGGATAACAACTGTTGCTACCAAACTTGTGTCCGACGCACTCGGACAAGCTCACGCTTCAAACGCATGGAAGCCGATGAGGGCAATGGCAAATGGAGTTTATACATTTTTTAAAAAGGGTTTAAATGCAGAAATAACTGAACAGTGCAGCAGGGTTACTTGCGACTGAGTCCTAAAATGCAGAGCCTATTGATGGAGTATTTTTCTAACCTGAAATTATACTTGTGTAGCATTGTTTATTAGCTGGTTAGCTTGCTCTCTGTTACTGATGAATAATGACAAACCTCCTGGCATTGACAACTTGATGAGGGTAGCTGGCTGTAGCCACTCCTATCTGTCATATCTTTAATCTGAGCCCAGAGGAAAGTCTTAATCCTCAGGCCTGGAGGGAAGTTAAAGTAATTCTGCTACCCAAGAGTGGTAAAGCAGCCTTTACTGGTTCTAAAAGCAGACCTATCAGCTTGCTGCCAGCTCTTAGCAAAAATGGTGTTTGACCAAATACAATGCTATTTTTCTGTAAACAAATAACAGACTTTCAGCATGCTTATAGAAAAGGGCACTCAACATGCACTGCACTGCCACAAATTAATGATGATTGGTTGAAAGAAATTGATATAAGTTTGCAGGAGATGTACTGTTAAATTGCAGTGCAGCCATTGATATTATTGACCATAACCTGTTTTCTTTAATGGAAGCTTTTTTAAATGTCAAACATGTAAAGCATGGTGTACCAGAGGACAGATCTCTAGGCCCTCTACCCTTTTCTATTTTACCAATGACCTGCCACTGGCATTAACCAAAGCATGTGTGTCCATGTATACTGATGATTCAACCATATACGCATCAGCAACCACAGCGAATGAAGTCACTGGAAACCTTAAAAGAGTTGGTCTGTTTTGGAATGGGTGGCCAATAATAAACTGGTCCTGAACATCTCTAAAACTAAGAGCATTTTATTTGATACAAATCATCACCTAAGTTATACTGCTCAGCTGATCCAGGTAATGAATGGTGTGGCTGTTGAAGTTAAGGAGACTAAATGTGACCAACCAGCTCGATCTTACAGTACCAGTCAAACGTTTGGACACAACTACTAATTCAAGGGTTTTTCTTTATTTGACTATTTTCTACATTGTATAATTATAGAAGACATCAAAACTATGAAATAAGAATCAAGTAGTAACCAAAAAAGTAACCACAAATCTGAATATAGTTTAGATTCTTCAAAGTAGCCACCCTTTGCCTTGATGACAGCTTTGCACACTCTTGACCTAACGTGTCACAACACAATTGATTGCCTCAAACACATTAAGGAAAGAAATTTCACAAATTAACTTTAAACAAGGCACACCTGTTCATTGAAATGCAATCTAGGTGATTACCTCATGAAGCTGGTTGAGAGAATGCCTAGAGTGTGCAAAGCTGTCATCAAGGCAACGGGTGGCTACTTTGAAGAATCTCAAACATAAAATATATTTTGATTTGTTTATCACTTTCTTGGTTACTACATGATTGTGTGATGTCTTCACTATTATTCTACAATGTAGAAAATAGTTTTAAAAAATAAGAATAACCCTGGAATGAGTATGTGTAACTTTTGACTGGTACTGTATGTAGCAAAAATTGAAATTGTGTTTTTTCTTTTTTTACACTGGATTAAAGTAGAGACTCAGAGCTACAAAAAGGTATGTCACGCAGTTGAGGAACAACGGAAAAGTAATTCCGCTTTGAAAGTTGATGAACTTGAAACCTTACTTTTGAGAAAATAGCCCTTGAATGTTTTGGTACATACTGTAGAGCTCTTCTTTTTCCACACCAATTCAGCATCGTTCACACCCCCTTAATAGATTTAGCCCCACCCATCCTTTAAGGATTCGCATGAGGCTAGGTACTTAACCAAACATTTCAAGACTAAACGCTGGTTTATTCTACGGGTGTGTTCTTAAATTAATCTGGAGTGCCAGAGTGTGCTCTGGGCGTTCGTAAACTCAGAGCATTGTCAGATTTGCCATTGGTAAATTCAGAGTGTTTTGCTCTCGGAGCGTTCAGAACGCACACTGGACGCTCATGACGAAAAGTAGGGTTAATCCGCGTTCTGACCTAACAGCAGCAGTCGAGCACCCAAACAAACTGGATAACGTTGGCTAGCTTGCTAGCTACTTCTAGACACAAATGAAAGAACATCTTACTCACCCTTGCAAAATGTAACTAGCTAGACTCTCTTACCCGTATACATGGATGGACGCTTCTCCCTCTCTGTCACAGATACCATGGTTGCCCTTAGTTTGAAGATGTATATACCACCTGTCTCCGGATTACAACAGCCTTTTGTGTGTTCCTTTTTGACTCCGTCTGCAAATTTGCAATAAAATGCCAGCATTTTCTCTAGCTCCTTAGCTATCATATTCGAATTCCATCGATTTCAAAACTTGGTGCTTCAGAAAGTAGAGAACAACACTTATGCAGTTCTACTACGTGATATCTTTTTTTTTTTTAAAGCTGCATTAGAAAGGATTACCTAAGCATGCTACATGGCAGACCAATCTCAACTCATCTCTCGGCATGTCCAGCCCACTCATTATCTCAGCAAATCATGGCTAGCGGGAAGGATGACTTTTTCCATGGCTAAACCAACTAGGCTCATAATTTAACAATTGTATTCATATTTACAGGTGGCAAACAAGTTTGTTATTAAGGCACATGAAAGTTAACGTGTTCCAGAAGGCAGTTTTGCCAAAAAACACATTTATTTAAAAAAATTGTTTTTAAAGTTCCTTTGAAGTAGTGATGCAAGATATACGCCTAGTTTCCTGAAACAGGTCACAAATTACTTGCCGTTACCTTGGATTGTAAACTGTCAACGTCAAAACATATAGATGCAACGGTTGTAAAGATGGAGAGGTATGTCCGTAATAAAGAGATGCTCTGCTTTTTTTACACCACACTCCAAGAAGGAAGATCTGCAGGCTCTAGTTTTGTCTTATCTTGATCATTGTCTAGTTGTGTGGTCAAGTGTTGCAACGAAAGATCTAGTTAAGCTGCAGGGGGCCAAAAGAGGCATGTCTTGCTCTTCATTGTAATCAGAGGGCTGATATAAATACTATGCATACTAACACTTTTTATAAGAAACATTTAATGTGTTGAAAATTCCAAATTGTTTGCATAGTAAACTTACACACAGCTCTGACACACACACACTTACCACCAGACATGCCACCAGGGGTCTTTTCACAGTCCCCAAATCCGGAACAAATTCAAGAAAGCGCACAGTATTATATAAAGCCATTATTGCATAGAACTCCATCTCATATTACTGAAATAAACTGCAAACCTTGTTTTTAAAAAAAGATAAAGCAACACCCCATGGCACATCGCCTCTCCCCTATTTGACCTATATAGTTTGTGTGTATGTATTGACATGTAGACTACGTGTGCCTTTAAAAAATGTGAGCTGTTCTTGTCAATTAATGTTGTGTTGTTTTTCAAGTTTTGGGTGGACCCCAGGAAGAGTAGCTGCTGCATTTGCAACAGCTAATGGGGATCCTAACAAAATACCCAATAACACTTTGTATTTAGGACAAATCGTCAATTGCTTTGCCACATTTTTTGAAGTATTATTTTAGTGCCTTGTTGCAAAATAATGCCTGTTTTGGACTATTCTTTATTCTGTACAGGCTTCCTTTTCACTATGTAATTTAGGTTTGCATTGTGGAGTACCTACAATGTTGTTGATCCATCCTCAGTTGTGTCCTATCACTGCCATTAAAGTCTAACTTTTTTAAAGTCACAATTGGCCTCAGTGAATTCCCTGAATGGTTTCCTGTATCTTTGTAATGGATGCCTGTATCTTTGTAATAACAAACTGTATTGATCCCTGGTCTTTGTGGTTGAATCTGTGCTTGAAATGTACCGCTCGACTGAGGGACCTTACAGATAATTGTTTGTGTAGGGTACAGAGATGAGGTAGTCATTCAATTCATTTTAACTATTATTGCACATAGTGAGTCCATGCAATAGTGAGTCCATGCATAGTGAGTCCATGCAATTTATGTGACTTGTTAAGTTCATTTTTACTCCCAAACGTATTTAGGCTTGCCATAAGTGGGTTGAATACTTGACTCAAGACCTTTCAGCTTTTTATGTTTATTTAATTTGCTAAAATATCAAAAAACATAATTACACTGACATTATGGGGTATTACGTGTAGACCAGTGCCCCAAAATATATATATTTAATCCACTTTAAGTTCAGGATGTAACAACAAAATGTGGAAAAAGTCGAGTGGTGTGAATACTTTCTGAAGGCACAGACTAGCTAAATTAGCTATGTTATGAACACAACTCATCTGCTGTCAATAGCAGAATATGACTTGAGAACAATTGTAATGACAGTCCCAAGACTGCCTGATTAGCAAGGATTAGTCTGTGTTTAATTTAATTGCGTATTAAAAATACAATTTGATATCATCAGGGTTTTCTCGAGCTTCCTAAAAAATGCTACTGAGGTAGCAACAGCAACCAAGGGGATGGGGCTTAGCGAAGGGTACATTCCTTTAACTATTTTTATTGAAAGACCTTTATGACCTATGGCTATTTGATATGTGGCCAGAAGACACTCCTCAAAACAAAGTCTTCCTCTTGTGCTCAAACACCACTGAGGAAGAGATCAAAGAGGAAGCAGGAAGTGAGTAATAGGGTGTTTCCGGGGGACCTACCTGAATGGTGGAATCCGCAGCTAACCTGCACAGCTCTCATCTCGCAGTCGAAGCGCACCGCCCCCGGGGGATAAGTGGTGATCTTACTGGCGTCCTTTTCCCCTCTCTCACTGTTCCCGTCTGCAAAGGCAAACAGGCCATCAGTCAGGTAGACAGAGGGAAGGAGAGAGCAGGGAGGAGAGAGGGGGGTGGGGATTAAGAAAGATTAAGAACTGTTGGTAGCTTCAGAGATGGGTGTCTCGATCGGGAACAGTAGTAGCCCTGGAGCAAGAAAGAGAGGGAAGCTGGCAGGAGCAACTGATTCTGAGAAAAAAGGGAGAAAAGGAAGGACAATGGTCATGCAAAAAGAAGGTAGAAATAAGGTAAAAGCTCTCAAAACCTCACAGAGCAGGACATTTGGTGGGGGGTTTGTTTCAACTTCAACTTCAATGTGAAGTATCACTTGCAGGTGCGTTTGACTCCTAACTACACAGCAACAGGATCCAGAGCTTAGTGCTGTTCTTTCCAGCTGCATTTATTTAAAAATGTTCTGAAAATAGTGTCATACCTGTTCTGTATAAAAGTGTAACGTGAGTTTGGTGTGTCAATGGCTTTCATAGGGGTCCTATTGTTTCAGAGGTCATCGTGGTGGATGAGAGGAACCGGGTGGATGAACACCCATGCATTAGTGATCATAGAACAGTGTTTCTCAACCCCATGTTATACCAAGGACTGACATGTTATGGTCTTCCTCTTTTTATACTGAACAAAAATATAACATAACAATTTAAAAGATTTTACTGAGTTACAGTTCTTATAAAGAAGTCAGTCAATTGAAATAAATTAATTGGGCTATCTATGAATTTCACATGAATGGAAATGTAGATATGCATCTTTTGGTCAGACATATAAAAATAAAAAAGCAGGGTTGTGGATCAGAAAACCAGTCAGTATCTGGTGTGACATCCATTTTCCTCATGCACTGCGACACATTAAGATTTAATGTCACATTCACAAGTACAGTGAAATGCCATTCTTGCAAATTCAAAACCCAACAATGCAATAATCATTAACAATTTATTACTAGATAAAAAAAACTTGAGAAATAAGAATAGAAAATATGAAATACAAAGTACATAAGTAAGCATACTATATACAGGAAATATTTAAAAAGTCAGTTCCAATACCATATATACAGGTTCAGGGTATACTGGAGTGATGGAGGTAAATATGTGTAGGGGTAAGGAGATAAGGCAACAGCGTATAAGATAACAGAGTAGCAGTAGCTTGTATGCGAGTGGGTGAGAGGCAGTATAAAATAATGTACATATTATGTGCGAGTGAGAAAATGGAGTGTTTGTGTGTTGGAGTGACAGTGTTTGTGAGTGTGTAGGAACCTGTGAGTGTGCATAGAGACAGTGCAAAGATTGAAATAAAAAGGTAAATAAAAGACAGAAGGTTAACTCCGATAGTCCGTGTATCTATTTGGTTAGCTATTTATTAGTCATATTTCTTGAAGCTGTTCAAGAGACTGTTGGTGTCAGGATTGATGCACTGGTACCTCTTGCCATGCAGCTGCAGAGAAAATAGTCTATGTCTTGGGTGGTTGGAGCCTGAATTCTTCAGGCCTTCTTTTCACACTGCCTGATATAGAGGTCATGGATGGCAGGGAGCCCGGCCCCAGTGATATACTGGGCTGTCCACATAACCCTCTATAGTGCCATGCGATCGAGGTCAAAGCTATTGCCATACCAAGCAGTGATGCAGCCAGTCAATATGCTCTCAATGGCACAGCGGTAGAACCTTTTGAGGATTTGAGGGCCAACGCCAAACTGTTTCAACCTTCTGAAGGGGAAGAGGCACGGTCACCCCTTCACTACTGTGCGTGTGTTTAGACCATTTTAAGTCTTTAGTGATTTGAACACCGAGGAACATGAAGCTTTCTAGCTGCTCCACTGCCGCCCCGTTGATGTGAATGAGGGCGTGCTTGTCCCCCAGTTTCCTGTAGTCCACGATCAGCTCCTTGGTATTGCTGACATTGAGGTGTTGTTTCTCTGGCATCACACTGCCAGGTCACTGACCTCCTCCCTGTAGGATGACTCAGTCACCAATGACCAGGCCTACCACCGTCGTGTCGTCAGCGAACTTGATAATGGCGTTGGAGTCGTGCGTGGCCACAGTCCTGGGTGAACAGCACAGGAGGAGACTAAGCACACAACCCTGTGGGATCCCTGTGTTAAGTGTTAGGGTGGCAGAGGTGAGGTTGCCTACCCTCACCACCTGGGGTTGGCCAATCAGGAATTCCAGGATTCAGTTGTAGAGGGAGGTGTTCAGACAGAGTCCTAAGCTTGGTGACGAGCTTGGAGGGGACAATTCTGTAGTAAATGAATAGCATTCTCACTTAAGTACTCAAAAAATATACAATTGTATTTGACACAAGAATCAAAAACAACAGGTGTAGACAGTACCGTGAAATACTTACAAGCACTTAACCAACAGTAGAGCAAAGAAAAATACACCCCCCAAAAAAAAAGAAATACAAGTAACAGATAATTAAAGAGCAGAAGTAAAACAACAATAGGGAGGCTATACAGACGTGGCAAAAAGTTTTGAGAATGACACAAATACACTGCTCAAAAAAATAAAGGGAACACTAAAATAACATCCTAGATATGAATGAATTAAATATTCTTATTAAATACTTTTTTCTTTACATAGTTGAATGTGCTGACAACAAAATCACAAAAATTATCCATGGAAATCAAATTTATCAACCCATGGAGGTCTGAGTCACACTCAAAATTAAAGTGGAAAACCACAGTACAGGCGATCCAACTTTGATGTAATGTCCTTAAAACAAGTCAAAATGAGGCTCAGTAGTGTGTGGCCTCCACGTGCCTGTATGACCACCCTACAACACCTGGGCATGCTCCTGAGGGATCTCCTCCCAGACCTGGACTAAAGCATCCGCCAACTCCTGGACAGTCTGTGGTGCAACGTGGCGTTGGTGGATGGAGCGAGACATGATGTCCCAGATGTGCTCAATTGGCCAGTCCATAGCATCAATGCCTTCCTCTTGCAGGAACTGCTGACACACTCCAGCCACATGAGGTCGCGCATTGTCTTGCATTAGGACGAACCAGGGGCCAACCGCACCAGCATATGGTCTCACAAGGGGCCTGAGTATCTCATCTCGGTACCTAATGGCAGTCGGGCTACCTCTGGCGAGCACATGGAGGGCTGTGAGGTCCCCCAAAGAAATGCCACCCCACACCATGACTGACCCACCGCCAAACCGGTCATGCTGGAGGATGTTGCAGGCAGCAGAACGTTCTCCACGGCGTCTCCAGATTCTCACATCTGTCACATGTGCTCAGTGTGAACCTGTTTTCATCTGTGAAGAGCACAGGGCGCCAGTGGCGAATTTGCCAATCTTGGTGTTCTCTGGCAAATGCCAAACGTCCTGCACGGTGTTGGGCTGTAAGCACAACACCCACCTGTGGACATTGACATATAGCATGTCACTTAGTTAAATATAGGATATAATGCTATTATAAAGGTAAAGCATCAAGGGGAGAGGGTGTGATCGTGTACCCGAATTCGCACCCCTCTTGAGGCGAAAGGAAAATGTTACTTTTATAGTTTCCATCTACTGAACCCTGGTCCATGGACATGGTCCTGGTCCTCACATGTCTGTGAGGTATATGCTGACTAATCCAGCAGTTAGTTCATTTGTTCATTTAAATACTGAACAAAAATATGAATAATATTAACATGTTGACTGTTGGTCCCATGTTTTATGAGCTGAAATAAAATATCCCAGAAATGTTCCATACATAAGCGTTTTTCTCTCAAATGTTGTGCACAAGGGGTCTGAGGATCTCATCTCGGTACCTAATGGCAGTCAGACTTTTCTATTCAGTGTCAATACCCACACTCTCAACCTCACAAACATCAACTGTGGGGTGGAAGAGGGAAAGATCCTAGTATATAACAATCCTAATGGGTTAACCAGTGTGACATACTCATCTCAATTAAGAATAGTCTCTTTCACATCTTCCATCTGCACTTTCCTCTAAAACGTAGTTTATTGCTTCCAAATATAACCACAGGGCACCGACACCATCAATTTATACCGATTAGTGACTATCCATGGAGGATATTTCAAATGCACCCTGTTCAGATATAAACAACTTAATTATTTCATTTATGGCTATAAATACTCTATTGAAAGCCTATGCTGATGTCTGGGATGACGTGAAATAAGCGTAATTGGTGTCAGAAGTCGATCCGTCACATCTTCTATCTGATCTACCTATCCCATAATTGTTGAGGCGCTATGACAACACCTACTGTTTCATCTGCATCTAATTCTGGTGTCAGACGACGGCCACTGAAAGAAAAATCTACTCTCCTGCTTAGAGATTGTTGTTCAATCGAGTTAAACTGATATTGATTTTTCTTTAACAAAAGTACTGTGTTGCCGTCCTGTGTAACAATCATGCTGTTTAGCTTCTTGATATGTCACAACTGTCAGGTGGATGGACTAAAGTGCCGAATAGGAAGAACAATTAATGTAACAGACACTCAATTGTTTCCTTTTCTCTCTCTCCCCCGGTTCACACTTTGTATTGATACTAATGCACCAAAGAAAGAGGAAACCTATTTAGAAGGGTCTTTGCTGAAAGGGGCAATCTGCAATTCAAACACTTGCAAATCAGTCATCGTTTAGGGAAACAGCTGGGTGATGGGGCTGGAGAAACATTACCACTCAAATTCATAGGTCAGAGCTATGGATGGAAGACTGGCTTTAAAAATTATAGTTTTAACCATGTTTTTGACCATGCAATATAGTGTTTGTTTACAATTGCATTATTTACAAACAAAGGAGTGAAACATTGCTTATATTTTGGTTTCTGATGGGGTTACACAAAGCATGAGGCCTTTATAAGTTATATTTTTAAAGTATCATGAAGTACAAAAAATAAATGTAGTAATGACTGTCACAATTACAATTGACAATTTAATGGCATTTGAAAAATCAACAATTCAACATGTTGTTAATTGCCTTGACGAAGGTCTATCTTGCATTTGTTCGTCATTATTTTGTTTGTCATTATTTTGTTTGTACAGTGCATTCAGAAAGTATTCAGAACCCTTGACTTTTTCCACATTCATTCTAAAATGGATGAAGTTTTATCCCTCATCAATCTACACACAATACCCAGTAAGTTTTTTTACAAACGTTTGCAAATTTATTAAAAATGTAAAACTGAAATACCAAATTTACATAAGTATTCAGCCACTTTACTATGTACTTTGTTGAAGCACCTTTGGCAACGATTACAGCCTGGAGTCCTCTTGGGTAATGCTACAAGCTTGGCATACCTGTATTTGGAGAGTTTCTCCCATTCTTCTCTGAAGATCCATTCAAGTTCTGTAGGTTGGATGGGGTGAATCGCTACACAGCTATTTACAGGTCTTTCGAGAGATGTTCGATCAGGTTCAAGACCGGACTCTGGCTGGGCCACTTAGGACGCTTAGGGTCATTGACTGGGGCAAAGGCAGATTTTCATCAAGGATCTCTCTGTACTTCTCTCCATTCATCTTTCCCTCAATCCTGACTAGTCTCCCAGTCACTGCTGCTGAAAAAAATCCCACAACATGCTGCCATCACCACGCTTAACTGTAGGGATGGTGTCAGGTTTCCTCCAGACCAGACGCTTGGCATTCAGGCCAAATAGTGTAATCTTGATTTCATCAGACCAGAGAATCTTGTTTCTCATGATCAGAGTCCTTTAGGTGCATTTTGGCAAACTCCAAGCAGACTGTCATATGTCTTTTACTGAGTGGCTTCAAGCTGGCCACTCTACCATGGGTGTCCTTCTGGAAGGCTCTTCAATCTCCACAGAGGAACTCTAAAGCTCTGTCAGAGTGACCATCAGGTCACCTCCCTGACCAAAGCCCTTCTACCCCCGATTGCTCATTTTATCAGGGTGGCCAGCTCGAAGAAGAGCCTTGGTGGTTCCATTTAAAAATGATGGAGGCCACTGTTTTTGGGGGCCTTCGATGCTACTTAAATATTTTGGTACCCTTCCCCAGATCTGAGCAACGACACAATCCTGTCTCTGAGCTCTACAGACAATTCATTCAAAATCATGCGATGGTTTATCTCTGACATCCATTGTCAACTGTGGGAACTTATATAGACAGCTCTGTGCTTTTCTAAATCATATCCCATCAATTGGGATATACCACAAGTACCAACCACAGGTGGACTCCAAGTTGTAGAAACATCTCAAGGTTGAACAAAGATATACTTGAGCTCAATTTGTTATAGTAAAGGCTGAATTCTTATGTAAATCAGGCATTTAAAAAAAACGATATATATAAATTAATTTTCACTTTGTCATTATGGGTTATTGTGTAAAGATGAATGAGGAAAACACTTTATTTAATCAATTTCAGAATAAGGCTGTAACAAAATGTGGAAAAAAAGTGAAAGGCTCAAAGTTTGGACACGTAATTCAAGGCCTTTTCTTTCTTTTTCTTTTTTTAGAACAACAGCGAAGGCATCAAAACTATGAAATAACAGGGTTTAATGTAGTAACCAAAAAAGTGTTATTTATATACAATATATTTGAGATTATACAGTCGCGCTACCCTTTGCAGTGCCTTGCGGTTGGAGGACAAACAGTTGCCACACCAGGCAGTGATGCAACCCCTCAGGATGCTCATGATGGTTCAGCTGTTGATTCCATGTGTGTTATTTCATAGTTTTGATGTCTTCACTATTATTCTACAGTTGTGGCCAAAAGTTTTGAGAATTACACAAATATTAATTTTCACAAGATCTGCTGCCTCCGTCTTTAGATATTTTTGTCAGATGTTACTATGGAATACTGAAGTATAATTACAAGCATTTCATAAGTATCAAAGGCTTTTATTGACAATTACATGAAGTTGATGCAAAGAGTCAATATTTGTAGTGTTGACCCTTCTTTTTCAAAACCTCTGCAATCCGTCCTGGCATGCTGTCAATTAACTTCTGGGCAGCCCAGTCTTGCATAATCAATGCTTGGAGTTTGTCCGAATTTGTGGGGTTTTGTTAGTTCACCAGCCTCTTGACGATTGACCACAAGTTCTCAATGGGATTAAGGTCTGGGGAGTTTCCTGGCCATGGACCCAAACTATCGATGTGTTGTTCCCCGAGCCACTTAGTTATCACTTTTGCCTTATGGCAAGGTGCTCCATCATGCTGGAAAAGACACTGTTCATCACCAAACTGTTCTTGGATGGTTGGGAGAAGTTGATCTCGGAGGATGTGTTGGTACCATTCTTTATTCATGGCTTTGTTCTTAGGCAAAATTGTGAGAGCCCACTCCCTTGGCTGAGAAGCAAACCCACACATGAATGGTCTCAGGATGCTTTACAGTTGGCATGACACAGGACTGATGGTAGCGCTCACCTTGTCTTCTCCGGACAAGCTTTTTTCCGGATGCCCCAAACAATCGGAAAGGAGCTTCATCAGAGAAAATGACTTTACCCCAGTCCTCAGCAGTTCAATCCCTGTACCTTTTGAAGAATATCAGTCTGTCCTGATGTTTTTCCTGGATAGAAGTGGCTTCTTTGCTGCCCTTCTTGACACCAGGTCGTTCTCCAAAAGTATTCGCCTCACTGTGCGTTGCAGATGCACTCACACCGGCCTGCCCTTTTTGTGCAAAGCAATTATGGCGGCACATGTTTCCTTGCAGGTAACCATGGCTGACAGAGAAAGAATGTTCTAAGCACCACCCTCCTTTTGAAGCTTCCAGTCTGTTATTCGAACTCAATCAGCATGACAGAGTGATCTCCAGCCTTGTCCTCATCAACACTCACACCTGTGTTAATGAAAGAATCACTGACATGATGTCAGCTGGTCCTTTTGTAGCAGGGCTGAAATGCAGTGGAAATGTTTTGGGGGGATTCAGTTCATATGCATGGCAAAGAGGGACTTTGCAATATATTGCAATTCATCTGATCACTCTACATAACATTCTGGAGTACATGCAAATTGCCATCATACAAACTGAGGCAGAAGACTTTGTGAAAATTAATATCTGTGTCATTCTCACAACTTTTGGCCACGACTGTACAATGTAAAACAAAAAATAGTTTTAAAAGATAATAAAAACACTTGAATGAGAAGGTGTTCATAAGCTTTTGACCGGTAGTGTAGTGTAGTGTAGTGTATATATATGTTTGGGGTCACTTAGAAATAGACTGACGAGTTTCAGAAGAAAGTTCTTTGTTTCTGGTCATTTTCAGCCTGTAATCGAACCCACAAATGCTGATGCTCCAGATACTCAACTAGTCTAAAGAAGGCCAGTTTTACTGCTTCTTTAAAAAACAGTTATCAACTGTGCTAACATAATTGCAAAAGGGTTTTCTAATGATCAATTAGCCTTTTAAAATGATAAACTTGGATTAACTAACACAACATGCCATTGGAACACAGGAGTGTGGGTGCTAATAATGGGCCTCTGTAGGCCTATTAGATATTCCATTCAAAATCTGCCTTTTCCAGCTACAATAGTCATGAACAATGTGTCAATGTATTTCTGATCAATGTTATGTTATTTTAATGGACAAAAAAAGGTGCTTTTCTTTAGAAAACAATGACATTGCTAAATGACCAAACCTTTGAACGGTAGTACATATATCACAATTCCAGTGGGTCAGAAATGTACATACACAAAGTTGACTGTGCCTTTAAACAGCTTGGAAAATTCCAGAAAATGATGTCATGAATTTAGAAGCTTCAGATAGACTGATTGACATAATTTGAGTCAATTGGAGGTGTCCCTGTGGCTGTATTTCAAGGCCTACCTTCATACTCAGTGCCTCCTTGCTTGACATCATGGGAAAATCTAAATAAATCAGCCAAGACCTCAGAAAAAAATGTAGACCTCCACAATTCCGGCTCATTCTTGAAGAGCAATTTCCAAATGCATGAAGGTACCACATTCATCTGTACAAACAATAGTACGCAAGTATAAACACCATTGGACCACGCAGCCGTCATACTGCTCAGGAAGGAGACGCGTTCGTTCTCCTAGAGATGAACGTACTTTGGTGTGAAAAGTGCAAATCCCAGAACAGCAGCAAAGGACCTTGTGAAGATGCTGGAGCAAACAGGTACAAAAGAATCTATATCCACAGTAAAAAAAAGTCCTATATCGACATAACCTGAAAGGCCGCTCAGCAAGGAAGAAGCCACTGCTCCAAAACCGCCATATAAAAAGCCAGACTACGGATTGCAACTGCACATGGGGACAAAATAATATTTTTTGGAGAAATGTCCTTGTCTGGTGAAACAAAAATAGAACTGTTTGGCCATAATAACCATCGTTATGTTTGGAGGAAAAAGGGAGGTGTCTTGCAAGCCGAAGAACACCATCCCAACCGTGAAGCACGGGGGTGGCAGCATCATGTTGTGGCGGTGCTTTGCTGCAGGAGGGACTGGTGCACTTCACAAAATAAATGGCATCATGAGGTAGGAAAATTATGTGGCTATATTGAAGCAACATCAAGACATCAGTCAGGAAGTTAAAGCTTGGTTGCAAATGGGTCTTCAAAATGAACAATGACCTCCAGCATACCACCAAAATGGCTCAAGGACAACATAGTCAATGTATTGGAATGGCCATCACCAAGCCCTGACCTCAATCGTATAGAAAATGTGTGGGCAGAACTGAAAAGGCGTGTGCGAACAAGGAGGCCTACAAACCTGACTCAGTTACACCAGCTCTGTCAGGAGGAATGGGCCAAAATTCACCCAACTTATTGTGGGAAGCTTGTGGAAGGCTACCCAAAACATTTGACCCAAGTTAAACAATTTAAAGGCAATGCTACCCAAAACTAATTCAGTGTATGTAAACTTCTGACCCAATGGGAATGTGATGAAAGAAATAAAAGCTGAAATAAATCACTCTCTCCACTATTATTCTGACATTTCACATTCTTAAAATGAAGTGGTGATCCTAACTGACCCCAAAAAATTGAATTTTTACTAGAATTAAATCAGGAATTGTGAAAAACAGTTTAAATGCATTTGGCTAAGGTGTATGTAAACTTCTGACATCAACTGTGTATCATATTAATGCAAAAGCAGCTTTATGCTGAGAGCCCAGTGTTTCTTCTACTATTACTTGAGCGAGACGCCCTGGCCTGAACCCAGACCTGTTTGTGTGTATGTTTGGGCTAAACAGCAGATTTGGGATCTGGCTAAGGAGGATGGTCTACGGTAGTTAATCTCAACTGGTTTTGCCTCGGGACCCAAATTGAACCAGGTTGTCTCAAACGCAGACACCTTAACTATACTGAAGAAAAATAATTCAGAGATCAAATTATGAAAAACTGAGTTTAAATGTATTTGCCAAAATTGTATGTAAACTTCCGACTTCAACTCTGTGTGCGTGCATACACACGTATATACATATATACATATACACTGCTCAAAAAAATGAAGGGAACACTTAAACACAATGTAACTCCAAGTCAATCACACTTCTGTGAAATCAAACTGTCCACTTAGGGAGCAACACTGATTGACAATAAATGTCACATGCTGTTGTGCAAATGGAAGAGACAACAGGTGGAAATTATAGGCCATTAGCAAGACACCCCCCAATAAAGGAGTGGTTCTGCAGGTGGGGACCACAGACCACTTCTCAGTTCCTATGCTTCCTGGCTGATGTTTTGGTCACTTTTGAATGCTGGCGGTGCTTTCACTCTAGTGGTACCATGAGACGGAGTCTACAACCCACACAAGTGGCTCAGGTAGTGCAGCTCATCCAGGATGGTACATCAATGCGAGCTGTGGCAAGAAGGTTTGCTGTGTCTGTCAGCGTAGTGTCCAGAGCATGGAGGCGCTACCAGGAGACAGGTCAGTACATCAGGAGACGTGGAGGAGGCCGTAGGAGGGCAACAACCCAGCAGCAGGACCGCTACCTCCGCCTTTGTGCAAGGAGGAGCAGGAGGAGCACTGCCAGAGCCCTGCAAAATGACCTCCAGCAGGCCACAAATGTGCATGTGTCTGCTCAAACGGTCAGAAACAGACTCCATGAGGGTGGTATGAGGGCCCGACGTCCACAGGTGGGGGTTGTGCTTACAGCCCAACACCGTGCAGGACGTTTGGCATTTGCCAGAGAACACCAAAATTGGCAAATTCGCCACTGGCGCCCTGTGCTCTTCACAGATGAAAGCAGGTTCACACTGAGCACATGTGACAGACGTGACAGTCCTGAGACGCCGTGGAGAACGTTCTGCTGCCTGCAACATCCTCCAGCATGACCGGTTTGGCGGTGGGTCAGTCATGGTGTGGGGTGGCATTTCTTTGGGGGGGCCGCACAGCCCTCCATGTGCTCGCCAGAGGTACCGAGATGAGATCCTCAGACCCCTTGTGAGACCATATGCTGGTGCGGTTGGCCCTGGGTTCCTCCTAATGCAAGACAATGCTAGACCTCATGTGGCTGGAGTGTGTCAGCAGTTCCTGCAAGAGGAAGGCATTGATGCCATGGACTGGCCCACCCGTTCCCCAGGCCTGAATCCAATTGAGCACATCTGGGACATCATGTCTCGCTCCATCCACCAACGCCACGTTACACCACAGATTGTACAGGAGTTGGCGGATGCTTTAGTCCAGGTCTGGGAGGAGATCCCTCAGGAGATCATCCGCCACCTCATCAGGAGCATGCCCAGGCGTTGTAGGGAGGTCATACAGGCACGTTTAAGGACATTACATCAAAATTGGATCAGCCTGTAGTGTGGTTTTCCACATTCAGCTATGTAAAAAAAAAGTATTTAATACAAATATGATCTAGGATGTGTTATTTTAGTGTTCCCTTTATTTTGTTTGAGCAGTGTATATACATACATATATATATATATATACACACACATAATTATGATCCGGTGTCGATATGAGTCTTACTTTTCAAGGGAGAGAGAGGAGAATGGGTGGGCGGGCGGCTGTGTAAACGAGCAGGACAGCCTGTTTGGTGGGTGTGAGACAGACCAAAGAGGGGCGGGGCCCGTTTGAATTAAGGATAGTGAATTGGAAGACCGGCTGTTGTACCTGTGTGCTTGTCCCGCTTATGCCTTAGGGGTCTGAGTCTGACTAGGGCCTGCTCACGCTGGTTCATTAATATGGGGCCAGGGAAAACAATGGGGCCTGGGAGGGAGAAAGAAACTTTCACATGCATGGACACAGAAGGGTCACAGATTGGGAGAGATACACAATTGTCACACTGCAGCATAACAACTACTAAAACGATAGCATAACACACTGCAAAATCACAAACACACACAAGCCAACGGGAAAAATCGCAAGGGCAAAACACTGAAATATGGGAAACACAATAATAGCAAGGACCAGGTCAGAGCACTGTCTTTCCATGCCTGTATTGTTTATGGCCCCACCCAGGTCACTGCACCCATCAACACACACACCAGCCACCAAACCTAAACTAGCAAACACACACACCCTCCCCTTGTCACGATTCCCTCCTAGTAGTTGATGTTTTGGCTTTCCTCCTCCCCAATCACCTTCCACTATCCCCTTATATCCTATCCCCTATTCCCTACCCCTTTGTCCCAATCCCTTTCCATCCCATATTTCTTCCCTGCTTCAGCCTTTTCTCCATCCCAAACACAAACCCAACCCTATACCCTACACCGTATCCCCTATCGATTCCTTGCCCGTACCTCGTCCCTCTTCCAGCCGGTGTCGGCGGTTGATCCGCTGACGTTTCTCCTCCTGCCGGATCTGGATGTGCTCTTCGATGTTGACTCCTGGGGGGGACAGGCACAGCTGAAACACACACCGCCCCGCGGGAGAGAGAACCAGGTGGAAGAGAGACAGAGACAACACACAACGTGGATGAATGGAGGGAGGAGACGACGACATGGAGAAGCGATGCATCTTCACATAGGATAGAATGACGTACACCCATTGCCTTGAAACTGACATGAGGTCAGTTTCCTGTTTCATTAGCCTCGACATCCTAACTAAATCACGCTAAATTGTTTAACATTACTAATTTAGTCTGGCATCCTCCAATAGAGGCACTTGGCCTGGCAAAAAAAAGTCCTATCAGAAATTATGGGCTGGTTGGTCTGATGATGTGATCTGCTTACAAATACATTTCATACAAAAACCCTCATTGCAGATGAGTACAAATTGATTAAATGTCCGGGGGTATCGTTGAACGGGGCCACAGTGTCTCCCGACCCTTCCTGTCTCAGCCTCCAGTATATATGCTGTAGTAGTTTGTGTGTCGGGGGGCTAGGGTCAGTCTGTTATATCTGGAATATTTCTCCTGTCTTATCCGGTGTCCTGCGAGAATGTAAGTATGCTCTCTCTAATTCTCAATTTATTTCTCTCTCGGAGGAGGAACTGAGCCCTAGGACCATGCCTCAGGACTACCTGGCATGATGACTCCTTGCGGTCCCCAGTCCACCCGGCCGTGCTGCTGCTCCAGTTTCAACTGTTCTGCCTGCGGCAATGGAACCCTGACTTGTTCACCGGACGTGCTACCTGTCCCAGACCTGCTGTTTTCAACTCTCTAGAGACAGCAGGAGCAGTAGACATACTCTCAATGATCGGCTATGAAAAGCCAACTGACATTTACTCCTGAGGTGCTGACCTGTTGCACCCTCGACAACCACTGTGATAATTATTATTTGACCCTGCTAGTCATTTATGAACATTTGAACATCTTGGCCATGTTCTGTTATAATCTCCACCCGGCACAGCCAGAAAAGGACTGGCCACCCCTCATAGCCTGGTTCCTCTCTAGGTTTCTTCCTAGGTTCTGGCCTTTCCAGGCAGTTTTTCCTAGCCACTATGCTTCTACACCTGCAATGCTTGCTGTTTGGGGTTTTAGGATGGGTTTCTGTACAGCACTTTGTGACATAAGCTGATGTAAGAAGGGCTTCATAAATAAATTTGATTGATTTAAATCAATTTGATTGATTAAATGACGGCAATGCCAGACTGGATTGGTGAAGTGAAATAATAGTGCAATATAACGAGACTCAGTTTGAATTCCAAGGCTACAGTTTCACCCCCTTATCCTAGATCTAAGGGGCAGCATCGATCTTGAGCTATGGATGAAGAAAAACAAGACAGACGTGATACTAGCTAGCTGAAGTCGGAAGTTTACATACACTTAGGTTGGAGTCATTAACCTCTTGAACCTATGGGGGCGCTAATTTCATTATTGGATAAAAAAAACGTGCCCGTTTTAAGCGCAATATTTTGTCACAAAAAGATGCTCGATTATGCATATAATTGACAGCTTTGGAAAGAAAACACTGACGTTTCCAAAACTGCAAAGATATTATCTGCGAGTGCCACAGAACTGATGCTACAGGCGAAACCAAGATGAAACTTCAAACAGGAAATGAGCAGAATTTTTGAGGCTCTGTTTTCCATTGTCTCCTTATATGGCTGTGAATGTGCCCTGAATGAGCCTACGCTTTCTGCCGTTTGCCCAAGGTGTCTGCAGCATTATGACGTATTTGTAGGCATATCATTGGAAGATTGGCCATAAGAGACTACATTTACCAGGTGTCCGCCCGGTGTCCTTTGTCTAAATTGGTGCTATGAGGCTATGATTACACTCCCGGATACGGGATTGCTCGACGCAAGAAGTTAATAAAGTCCAGTTACAGCCTCTTTTGACAAAGTAGAAATTAATAATATGTGAAATTATTTTCTATATTCCTAAACAAAAGCACCAGTACAATAACAATTGTAAAGGTTTAATTCCATAAATAAATTGCATATTCATTTAATTTTACATTCATCATGTTACTATTACTAATTGCTTTAGTAGCCATAACAATGCTGCTGTGCGAGTGGTCATGTACTGAATGCATGGACAACATGGATATCTAGGAAAAAGTATACATTTGGAAATAGAGCTTCACCTCTTGAATTATGAGTTATTTGACAAAGGTAAGTGCAACAGAAACTGCCGAACATGCTCTTTCTGATACTATATAGAAATCAAAACGTTTTACCTGCATGCGACTCTGAAGGAGGATATGATTAAGTGATGCTCCTCTCCATGTAAATAACAAGATGTGCCCATTTCTTCATGTACAATTTGACAACTGATAGGCCTAATATTGTCACTGATCAGATTGTCAATTTAATTACTTACTATGTGTGACATTATTTTTGGTATAGTTTAGATGTAGTTTCGATGGGCCAGCTGTGAAGGCTGACTGGCATCGTTTGTTTTCTGCTCATCAACTTGGATAGAGTCAAGGATATGTTTTGCAATAACCTAAAGGCCTACTACAACACAGCATGTTTTAATTTCCCTTACAATAAATTGGATTAGTAATGGAGCTACAGTAAATAAAAGAGTCAAGAACGATATCAACCCGCAAGGTGCTCGGTCAAATTATTAACATGATAAATAGGCATAACAAACTCATCATTACACTATTACTGTTCTAAATTAAATCTACCTCTTCACCCTCATCATTCAGTTAGAAATCATTTCAATTCAATTGTAAAGTAACTTGCACAATTATCGCCCATTCGGTCTATTTCTCATTCACTCAGTGGGCTGGCATCGTTGGCTTCGCTGAATCGAGTCAAGGATATATGTTTAACATTATTCTAAAGGACTACTGCAGTAGCATGTTTATGTTGCCCTTACAATAAATTAGCTTAGTAAGAGTTAGTTAATAAAACAGTTCCATAAGTTTCTTTTTACAAAGTAAAACTTAAGAGAATGGTATCAACCCCCAAGGAGCACTGTCAAAATGTTTGCTGCTGATAAATAGACTACAGTGTCATGGGTTTGTTATGCCTATCTAAATTAAATCAACCTCTTTACCCTCCTTATTTTCAGTTAGGCCTAATTTAAATTAGATTTTAAAGGTGCCAATACAGCCCATTCAACAATTTGTCATTCATTCAGTGAGAAGAGAAAGGCGCATTAGCGCCTGGCTGGGTACCAATGTCCTACAGCACATTGTCTTGGTGGGTTAAGTTAGGAATAGGTGTGAAACAAGGTTCTGAACCTTTTTCTGTTTGTGATTTCTGGAAAATGAGAAGTGTAAAATACAAACATTTAGGAACTCAGGGAAGGCGCTGGACGTAGCATTTTTTTGGGGCTGATATTTTTTTAGGGCGTTGGCCTACGGCGGTTCTAGTGTTAAATTCAGATTGGGGAATACATATTTTTTACTCAGACACCTGCGACCCATTCAAAACTTCCTGCGACCCAAACCACCAGTTGAGAATCGCTGGTCTAGGGCAGGGCAGTAATTGCGGCTCAAGGGCCACATCGGGATTTAAAAATTCAACGGAGGGCCTAATTTTTTTTATGTTATCGTTGGAAAGAAAACTGAAATTGCTCTGTTGGTCCTAACCGCAAATAGCAGACAGAACCGTGGTTACATGAGTTACCTCTATGCTGTTATTTGGCTTGCGCCTGGTCTCGGGAAAACATTGGCTGAGACACGTAGCTATGGTAAAGCAGTATGCTGACATGGAATGACAGACAAAATAGAAATAAAAGAAGCGGACAACAGCAATGGCTTGTAACTCGTGACAGAGTGCCTTCAGTAAGTATGCACACACCCCTTGACATTTTACACATTTTGATGTGTTACAGCCTGAATTTAAAATGGATTCAATTTTGATTTTTTGTAACTGGCCTACACACAGTACCCTATAATGTCAAAGTGGAATGATGTTTTTCAAAATATTTACAAATGACACTCAACAAAAATATAAAAACGCAACATTTTCAAAGGCTTTACTGAGATACAGTTCATATAAGGCACTCACAGTCAATTTAAATAAATGCATTAGGCCCTAATCTACGGATTTCACATGACTGGGAAAATGATCATACGCATCTCTCGGTCACAGACAGCTTAAAAGAAAAGGGCTGGAGCGTGGATCAGAAAACCAGTCAGTATCTGGTGTGACCACCATTTGTCTCATGCAGCACGACATATCCTTTGCAAAGTTGATCAGGCTGTTGATTGCGGCATTGGAATGTTGTGCCGCTCCTCTTCAATGGCTGTGCGAAGTTGCTGGATATATGCAGTACATGATCCAGAGCATTCCAAACATGCATCTGTGGCTTTGTGTTGTGTGACAAAACCGCACATTTTAGAGTGGCCTTTTATTATCCACAGCACAAGGTGCACCTGTGTAAGGATCATGCTGTTTAATCTGCTTCTTGATATGTCAAACCTGTCAATTGGATGGATTATCTTGCCAAGAAGAAATGTAAAGAGATTTTTGAGAGAAATCAGCTTTTTGTGCGTATGGATAATTTCTGTTGCATTTATATTTTTTGTTCAGCGTAATTAAAATTTAAAATCTGAAATATCTTGAGTTCATAAGTATTCAACCCCTTTGTTATGGAAAGACTAAATGAGTTCAGGAGTAAAAATGTCCTTAAGTCACTTAACTTAACTTTTTTGCCCGCTTTGAGGACAATACAGTGCCACTGACACGGCCTGCAACGAAAACATGCGGACTCTCCTTCACTGCAGCCGAGGTGAGTAAAACATTTAAACGTGTTAACCCTCGCAAGGCTGCAGGCCCAGACGGCATCCCCAGCCGCGCCCTCAGAGCATGCGCAGACCAGCTGGCCGGTGTGTTTACGGACATATTCAATCAATCCCTATACCAGTCTGCTGTTCCCACATGCTTCAAGAGGGCCACCATTGTTCCTGTTCCCAAGAAAGCTAAGGTAACTGAGCTAAACGACTACCGACCCGTAGCACTCACTTCCGTCATCATGAAGTGCTTTGAGAGACTAGTCAAGGACCATATCACCTCCACCCTACCTGACACCCTAGACCCACTCCAATTTGCTTACCGCCCAAATAGGTCCACAGACGATGCAATCTCAACCACACTGCACACTGCCCTAACCCATCTGGACAAGAGGAATACCTATGTGAGAATGCTGTTCATCGACTACAGCTCGGCATTTAACACCATAGTACCCTCCAGACCCTGGGTCTCGACCCCGCCCTGTGCAACTGGGTACTGGACTTCCTGACGGGCCGCCCCCAGGTGGTGAGGGTAGGCAACAACTTCTCCATCCCGCTGATCCTCAACACTGGGGCCCCACAAGGGTGCGTTCTGAGTCCTCTCCTGTACTCCCTGTTCACCCACGACTGCGTGGCCACGCACGCCTCCAACTCTATCATCAAGTTTGCGGACGACACAACAGTGGTAGGCTTGATTACCAACAACGACGAGACGGCCTACAGGGAGGTGGTGAGGGCCCTCGGAGTGTGGTGTCAGGAAAATAACCTCACACTCAACGTCAACAAAACTAAAACTAAGGAGATGATTGTGGACTTCAGGAAACAGCAGAGGGAACACCCCCCTATCCACATCGATGGAACAGTAGTGGAGAGGGTAGTAAGTTTTAAGTTCCAAAGCACCTTATACCACCCACCACTGCGACTTGTATGCTCTAGTCGGCTGGCCCTCGCTACATATTCGTCGCCAGACCCACTGGCTCCAGGTCATCTACAAGTCCATGCTAGGTAAAGCTCCACCTTATCTCAGTTCACTGGTCACGATGGCAACACCCATCCGTAGCACACGCTCCAGCAGGTGTATCTCACTGATCATCCCTAAAGCCAACACCTCATTTGGCCGCCTTTCGTTCGAGGCTTTCGTCGAGACTTTTATCTCCCTCACCAACTTCAAACATCAGCTATCCGAGCAGCTAACCGATCGCTGCAGCTGTACATAGTCTATTGGTAAATAGCCCACCCATTTTCACCTACCTCATTCCCATACTGTTTTTTTTATTTTTTTTATTTACTTTTCTGCTCTTTTGCACACCAATATCTCTACCTGTACATGACCATCTGATCATTTATCACCCCAGTGTTAATCTGCAAAATTGTATTATTCGCCTACCTCCTCATGCCTTTTGCACACATTGTATATAGACTGCCCATTTTTTTTTTCTACTGTGTTATTGACTTGTTAATTGTTTACTCCATGTGTAACTCTGTGTTGTCTGTTCACACTGCTATGCTTTATCTTGGCCAGGTCGCAGTTGCAAATGAGAACTTGTTCTCAACTAGCCTACCTGGTTAAATAAAGGTGAAATAAATAAAAAATAAAAAAATACACATCACAGACAAACTGAATTGGTCCACTCACACAGACAGCATTGTGAAGCAAGGCGCAGCAGCGCCTCTTCAACCTCAGGAGGCTGAAGAAATTCGGCTTGTCACCAAAAGCACTCACAACCTTCTACAGATGCACAATCGAGATCATCCTGGCGGGCTGTATCACCGCCTGGTACGGCAACTGCTCCGCCCACAACCGTAAGGCTCTCCAGAGGGTAGTGAGGTCTGCACAACGCATCACCGGGGGCAAACTACCTGCCCTCCAGGACACCTACACCACCCGATGTTACAGGAAGGCCATAAAGATCATCAAGGACAACAACCACCCGAGTCACTGCCTGTTCACCCCGCTATCATCCAGAAGGCGAGGTCAGTACAGGTGCATCAAAGCTGGGACCGAGAGACTGAAAAACAGCTTCTATCTCAAGGCCATCAGACTGTTAAACAGCCACCACTAACATTGAGTGGCTGCTGCCAACTGTCATTGACACTGACTCAACTCCAGCCACTTTAATAATGGGAATTGATGGGAAATTATGTAAAATATATCACTAGCCACTTTAAACAATGCTACCTAATATAATGTTTACATACCCTACATTATTCATCTCATATGTATACGTATATACTGTACTCTATATCATCTACTGCATCCTTATGTAATACATGTATCACTAGCCACTTTAACTATGCCACTTTGTTTACATACTCATCTCATATGTATATACTGTACTCGATACCATCTACTGTATCTTGCCTATGCTGCTCTGTACCATCACTCATTCATATATCTTTATGTACATATTCTTTATCCCCTTACACTGTGTATAAGACAGTAGTTTTGGAATTGTTAGTTAGATTACTTGTTGGTTATTACTGCATTGTCGGAACTAGAAGCACAAGCATTTCGCTACACTCGCATTAACATCTGCTAACCATGTGTATGTGACAAATAAGATTTGATTTGATTTGATTTTAAGAAGTTGCATGGACTCACTCTGTGTGCAATAATACTTTTTAACGTGATTTTTGAATGACCACCTCATTTCTGTACCCAACACATACAAAAACAGATTCAACCACAAAGACCAGAGAGATTATCCAAATGCCACTTAAAGGGCACCTAAAAAAATAAAAGCAGACTGTGAATATCCCTTTGAGCATGGTGAAGTTATTAATTACGCTTTGTATGATGTGTCAACACACCCAGTCACTACAAAGATACAGGATCAACAATGTGTTGGTTACTCCACAATACTAACCTAATTGACAGAGTGAAAAGGATGCCTATACAGAATAAAAAATATTCCAAAACATGCATCTTGTTTTCAACAAGGCACTAAAGTAATACTGCAAAAAATGTCCTGAATAAGAAGTGGTATGTTTGGGGCAAATCCAATACAACACATACTGAGTACCACTCTCCACATTTCAATTATAGTGGTGGCTGCATCATGTTATGGATATGCTTGTAATCATTAAGGACGGGGGAGTCTACACTGGAGTTGCTATCCAAGAAAGTTAATGTTCCTGTTTTTACTTAAATCTGCTTGAAAATCTATGGCAAGACTTGAAAATGGTTGGCTAGCTATGATCAACCACCCAATTCACAGAGCTTGAAGAATTTTGAAAAGTATTACGGGCAAATATTGTACAATCAAGAAGTGCAAAGCTCTTATAGACTTACACAGAAAGACTCACAGCTGTAATCGCTGCCAAAGGTGACTAACATGTATTGACATGGTATGAATACTTATGTAAATGAGATGTTCAATACATTTGCAAAAACTTTGTCATTATGGGGTATTGTGTGTAGAAGGGTGAGAAGAAATGTCATACATTTTGAATTCAGGCAGTAACAACAAAATATGGAATAAGTCCAGGGGTGTGAATACTTTCTGAATAAACTATATACAGTGTGAAAAAGGTTGTGACTGTTTGAGAGTAAGTACAACAAACATGAGCATGCAGATATATTGAACAACTGTTATTGTGTGTTGTACCTAGTAGTAGATCGAGTGGTATCATCTCCTTGACAGCGTCAAAGATGCCCCTCTGTCTGACCTCCTGTCCATCAAGCTCCCTGGCGCAGGCTTTGCAGCAGCCACACGCTGAGCAGCCAGACTCCCCAGAACCACAGCCACAGATACTGAGTGGGAGAGAGAAAGAGAAACACAGATAAAACATCAATACAAACAAACGACAGACCAGACCAGACCGAACGACCAGACAAGACAAACCAAAGCATACAAAAAGACACACAAAACCAAATATCAGTTAATCTGATCCGCATTCAAACCACGCTTGGGATGGTGTTCCTCGTGTTGCAAGCTTCCCCCTTTTTCCTCCAAACATAAATTGGTCATTACTGCCAAACAGTTCTATTTTGTTTTATCAGACCAGAGGACATTTCTCCAAAAAGTACGATCTTTGTCCACATGAACAGTTACAAACTGTCGTCTGGCTTTTTTATGGCAGTTCTGGAGCAGTTCCTTGCTGAGTTGCATTTCAGGTTATGTCGATATAGGACTTGTTTTATTGTGGTATTTAGATACTTTTGTACCTGTTTCGTCCAGCATCTTCTGGGATCAATTTGCACTTTTCGCACCAAAGTACGCTCATCTCTAGGAGACAGAATGTGTCTCCTTCCTGAGCGGTATGACAGCTGCGTGGTCCAATGGTGTTTATACTTGCGTACTATTGTTTGTACAGAGGAACGTGAAACCTTCAGGCATTTGGAAATTGCTCCCAAAGACGAACCAGACTTGTGGAGGTCTACACTTTTTTTGTAGACCTTGGCTGATTTCTTTTGATTTTCCCATGATGTCAAGTAAAGAGGCACTGAGTTTGAAGGTAGGCCTTGAAATACATCCACAGGTACACCTCCAATAGACTCAAATGATGTCAATCAGCCTATCAGAAGCTTCTAAAGCCATGACATAATTTTCTGGAATTTTTCAAGCTGTTTAAAAGGCACTGTGTATGTAAGCTTCTGACCCACTGGAATTGTGATACAGTGAATTATAAGTTAAATAATCTGTCTGTAAACAATTGTTGGAAAAGTTACTTACTGCTTGTTAATAAGGAATTTGTGGAGTGGTTGAAACACGAGTTTTAAATGACTCCAACCAAAGTGTATGTAAACTTCCAACTTGTGAATGTTGACCTGTTTATAGGTCTTTCTCACATCGGCTATGGAGAGCGAGATCACACAGTCGGTCGGAACAGCTGGTGCTCTCATGCATGCTTCAGTGTTGCTTGCCTCAAAGCATAGAAGTAATTTAGCTCGTCTGGTAGACTGGTGTCACTGGGCAGCTCGCGGCTGTGCTTCCCTTTGTAGTCCGTAATAGTTTGCATGGAGTGTAGGAGCCGTTGTAGTACGATTTAATCTTAGTCCTGTATTGACAAGTTGTCTGTTTGATGGTTCATCGGAGGGCATAGCGGGATTTCTTATAAGCTTCCGGGTTAGAAACCTGCTCCTTGAAAGTGGCAGCTCTAGCCTTTAGCTCAGTGCGGATGTTGTCTGTGATTCATGGCTTCTGGTCGGGAAATGTACGTACGGTCACTGTGGGGATGATGTCATCGATGCACTTATTGATGAAGGCAGTGACTGATGTGGTGTACTCCTCATTGCCATTTGAAGACTCCTGTAACATATTCCAGTCTGTGCTAGCAAAACAGTCCTGTAGCTTAGCATCTGCGTCATCTGACCACTTCCGTATTGACCGAGTCACTGGTACTTCCTGCTTTAGTTTTTGCTTGCAAGCAGGAATCAGGAGGATAGAGTTATGGTCAGATTTGCCAAATGGTGGGCGAGGGAGTACGCGTCTCTGTGTGTGGAGAAGGGTGGTCTAGAGTTTTTTATCCTCCGGTTGAACATTTAACATGCTGATAGAACTGGATTTAAGTTCCCCTGCATTTAAGTTCCCGGCCACTAGGAGCGCCGCCTCAATGAGCATTTTCTTGTTTGCTTATGGCCCTACACAGCTCGTTGAGTGCCGTCTTAGTGCCAGCATCAGTTTGTGGTGGTAAATAGACAGCTACGAAAAATATAGATAAAAACTCTTGGTAAATAGTGTGGTCTAAAGACAGAGCACAAGGCACTAGCAAATAGACGTGCCAAAAAACCCTAATCATGAAATCATACATTTTACATTTTAGTCATTTAGCAGATGGTCTTATCCAGAGCGACTTATAAGAACAATTCGGGTTAAGTTACTTGCTCAAGGGCACATGGACAGAATATTTTACCTAGTCTGCTCGGGGATTCCAACCAGCAACCTTTCAGTTACTGGCCCAACACTCTTAACTTCTAGGCTACCTACCGCCTGTAGATCCAACCATAAATGTACTTTCTCTTAACAAAGATAAACCAACTAGTGAATGGTGGGTGTGTGTCTGCCTCTTCGTCAAGTTTCCGTACCCTCCGGGTACTCTGTCGGGCCGCCCGCTGCTGACACAGCTGGCTCCATAGCCGGTGCAGTCTCCACACACGGTGCACACCATGCACTGATCCAGCTTCCACTTGTGCATGCCCGGCTGGCACATCATGCTCTTCTCCTCCTTCTCCTCCAGCTCATCCTCCAGGTCCTCATCCATGGCCGTCGCCATGCTTTCCACGCCAAATGCTACAGGGGGTAGAGAAGATGTTCACATGAATGGGTGATGAACGCAAAATACACAATAAATACACGCAAAGAAAGTGGTGTTTGGTGTGCATATGGTATATTAAAGTTTGTTTGTGTTGTGTGGTAATTTCTGTGCTCGTGCATGCTCATGTGTGTGTCCGTCATGCATGTTACCTTTCCCCGCCTGGTTCATGGCCCCTGTTTCTCGGCCACACTGGCCCTTGTTGTTGACCCCAAACGTCCAGACCTCTCCACTCTTAGTCAAGACACAGGTGTGGGCCTTCCCCATGGCTACCTGGGTTACAATGTGACCCTTCAGGTCTGACACCTGGCCTGAAGGGGGCACAAGAGAAAGGAGAAAACATTGATACTGTATAGTGACTGTTAAAGACCTAGCCTTATCCTGACTGAATCACGGTACATTTCACTATAAAAGACCCTTATCAAACCAACATGGCTTTTCAAAAGCTTACTTTGATAGCCATGTTGTAATATTTCAGACGTGAACATTTGCACGAATGATCACTACCCAGATGGAGTACTCTCTCTGTCCCACTCAAGTTCATCAGCATCACTAACACAAATTAACATTTGCACTAGCCAACACAACCCAAATGTACCCTTTCCCTTGTCTCTATCCCACTCACAGGTGCTGTCGCTGTAAATAGCGTCCTTGCCGAACATGTATAGCTCTCCATCCTTGGTGACGATACTGCTGCTGCCGTTGTTGCAAGCCGTGTTCACCGCCGTCTTGGTCTCCAGCTTCATCATCTTCTTGGGCTTGTAGGGCTTCGGCTGGCGCCGGCTCTTGGCTGACGAGTAGAAACAAAACATAAGAGAATCATATCTATGCAAGAGGCGCACAAAGTTGGTTGGAGATTATTCTGAATACAGTGCCTATTCCCTTCCCTTTCCCGTTGAATAATCTTATATCATGACGTATTGGTGTTTGTGCTGTAATTTACGCGTGTTCTTGTCTGTGTAGGTGTGTGTTCACATCCATACTTACTGGACTCTCCATCTTCTCCCTTGCTCGCGGAGCCAGTAAAGAACACGCTGCCATCCTCTGCCACCAGCAGGGCGTGTGAGCCGTCGTGGCCCACGGAGAACTGGACGATCTTAGGTGACTTGGTGATGGGCAGTTCCACCCATTTACCTGCCAACGGACCACCCTGCTTGATGCCCAGGCTCTGGTACTTCCCTGTGTAGTAGACCTGAGGGAGAGGAGGGGTGAGAGGGAGAGGAAGGGAGAGAGAGAAAATATTTTAATAGGAACTGTCACACAAAAAAAACTTTTTCTGATGACATATCAATTATTAGCCCAAAATGTCCTGGCTAGTATAAAAACTACAATTCTGGACATAGTCATTGCCACTTCTGACTGAAAACTACCGTTACCGAAATCCCTCATTTGTTTAAGAAAAACCTTCCCTATTCCGTCAACCCTTGCTCTCTTTACGTGATATATGTATGCATTGCATGCATGTCACCAAAGACCTATACTCACAGGACTAGTATTACTAGAGAACACTGGTTATGTAATTTTACTCCAGAATGCCCGTTATTCCAGAGGATTTTTTTACTCCCCTCCCCCCCAATTGTCAGTTATGTTTTTATTCTAGGCGTGAAGTATTTCAACATGTCCAGGTGATAGGAACACACTGATAACACTGATAACTAAACCATACCAAACCATCTTTCTATAGTGTCAAAATAGTATTACAATTGAGGAAGTGTGATCATAATCATTAGGAAATTTTAGCAATCCGCAGTACGTCCTAACTGCTCCCCGTCCTTCAGTTGTGAGCTAAGCAGTGCAATTGCATTTTAAGGCTATGGATGACAGTTAAACTGTAATTTCCAAATGTTTAGGTCAGTTGCATGCTGCTTTGCGATCAATTAACAGTAAGGGTTGCATTAAATAGGCTCAATATTTTTGACTGATACATTTGGCAATACACAATTCATATGCACAAAACGCATAAACAAAAGCATTCACTATGATATTGGTAGTCCAATCATATATAGCTTATGCGCAGCACTTAGTTCAATTTATCAAATCAGTTATTGTTTTCTTGTGCAAACCACGAGCAACACCTGTCAAACTCAGACATTTATCCCAAAATACAGGGATGTCGATTCGCAACGGACTAATATTATCAGAGGACCATGGAGTTCGACAAAAAACAGTACATTATTCTGGCTGAAATTGTTACTCTCCTGCCATATAAAAATGACAGATGTGGTGTTTTGTGCTCGTGCACATAATTACAATACGCGACCTCCACCAGCAAAACGAATCCCTTTGAAATAGGGCACAATTGGGCATGAGCTACAGCATATCATAAACACATCAATAAATTGGTTATAACAAACTCTAAACACTAACACATGACAGCAAATTGGATGCAGAAGACGTGATTATAGATAATCCTGAATGAATCGTGAACAATGATGCTTACCTCTCACCATTATCAATAACAGAAGCGGTTAGCATGTTTGGGGGTATGATCTTTGACCCTCTGTAACGTGTGTGTGTGTGTGTGTGTGTGTGTGTGTTAAGTCACAGGTCAACTGCTCCTATTTTTACATTGGCTCCCCTGGCTGGAACAGAGGGGGTAATCTGCACATAAAAGACAGCAGTGGCGATTACGGCCTTCTCGGTGATACAGAAGGCTAGACTAGGGCCTGGCTAGCTAGCTCTGCTACACTATCTCACAGGGCCTACAGTATGACACACATACAGAGGCAAAGACACACACTTAGTCAAAACTAACTTGATCCCTGGCATTTAGAGAAGGTAAACACACAAGCAGTTATAATTACAAACAAGCTCACATAAACATATACCTTCCTATAAGTATTACTATCTAGGCCTAATGTTTGTTTTTTGCAGACCCCAGGAAGAGCAGCTTCCAGCTAAATGGGGATTGGTGATCCAAATAAACTATCCCACAAACATGGTTGTATTTCCATCTGTCACTTAGGCATCCAGATAGGTCCATACTACAGTATATTTCGTTGTTTGGGAATTATAGGATTTCCCAGTGCTGGTGGTTGGTCTGTGTTTTCCCTCCTGCAGGACCTGCTTTGTTTATTTTGGAGGAATGGGTGGCACAGACAGCAGTAGGGCAACGCAGCAGTGGATAGATTGCTCTGCTAGATGGATGGAATAACCAATGACTTCCAGTTATTTAAGCATAGAAGTGGCACAATCTTGTCTCGAAGCTCTACGGACAATTCCTTCGACCTCATGGCTTGGTTTTTGCACTGACATGCATGGTCAACTGTAGGGCCTTATATAGACAGGTGTGTGCCTTTCCAAATCATGTCCAATAAATCGAATTTACCACAAGTTGTAGAAACATTTCAAGGATTATCAATGGAAACAAGATGCACCTGAGCTCAATTTCAAGTCTCATAGCAAAGGGCCTGAATACATATGCAAATAAAGTATCTGTTTTTTACTTTTAATACATTTGCAAAAATGTTTAAAAACCTGTTTTCGCTTTGTCATTATGGGGTATTGTGTGTGGATTGATGAGGAAAATAGTTTATTTAATCCATTTTAGAATAAGTCTGTAAGGTAACAAAATGTGGAAAAAGTCAAGGGGTCAGAAAACTTTGAAGGCACTGTAGGTCTGGAAAAATTCATCAGTTATTGTCTCTTGTTTTTTAAAATCTGCCTATAAATCATCTCTGCGACAATGATCAAGTTGCCGTGTCTCTTCTCAAGGAGGCTTCGCCGTACAGAGGAAATATTGTGCACTTTGTGCGTTGCAGGAGGTGTATCTACTATGCTCTCTTCCAGGACAATATTGACACATCAGAGTTCCAATGCAACAACTGTTCACTCGCTGAGGACTATAGAGAAGTGGCTACTCTTAGCAAACAGATTAAGAACTTGCACAATCTACTGGGGAAAGCCACCCCTGCCTACCATCTCTACACCACAGGCTGGACGCCGTGCTGAGAGTATCAACACCAACGCCTTCCAGGGACCCCTTCCCGAAGAAGTCTCCCACTCCCCTGATACTGTCACCTTTCCAGCTGCCCAACCAGGGAAGCATGTCACCTGCCGTAAGCCACAATGGGTTTTGTGCTAGGTTCAAGGTGCAAAAACTGCCAGACGACCTGCAATCTCACCAGCCGTTATAAATCGGCAGCTCTATAATGAGAAACCACTCGGTTGCCAGGGAAAATACATTGTGCTATCCTGGGGCTCGGGTACAGGACATTACAAGGCTGCTTCCTACCGTTTTTACGCCAGAACACGGGAGCTGTCGCAGTCATAGTACATGTGGGATCTAATGACATTAGGATAGCTAGCTCGGAACGTCTGAAAACTGTATTTTTAAGAACTGATTGAAACTGAAAGACTCCAACAAGCATCCAATTATTTAAGGCCCAATGCGATCACTGAATCGTGGCATGGAAAGATTCAGTAGGTTGTCCGTACAACACGACTGGCAACGAGTCTACTGTAACTCTGCTGGAGTTACTTTTGTGGATAACTTCAGAAAACAGAAGGTGCTCTACAGAGCGGGGTCCATCCAAATCATCTTGGTGCCTGGACTCTGCCCTGCGCTCAGAAATTGACTTATTAACACTCCAAATTCCACTCAAGTAATCCCAACTGTAAATTTAAAATCAGCATTGTCATTATACTGCAGGCAAGCAACAGATTACTCTGTTTTAACCCACGTCCTCGCTTGTGGCATAGGCCAAATGGTTCAGTTCTTGACAATATTGTACCTATATCAATTCAAATCAATCCCAAGGTATTTTCAAATAAGGGTTTAACTATTGATCATAGTAATGTTGTATTAGAGACTCCATCTGACCTAAAATCCCGCAGATGTGGTCTTTGATTTGTTCATGGAAATTCTGGCGTCTTAATCCAAAGTGGACATTCTGGTAATTTCTAAGACTCGGTTGAATAATAATGTGCTGGTGTCTGTCTGGTTATAATGTTTACAGATCAGACAGAATTGGCAGAGGTGGGGGTGTTGTGATATTTACCAAGGGAAATTTAAGTGGTTCTGTATCTCTTGCTGCCTCTGTCCCTAAGCAAGTTGTTCTTAATGTGGGCCTGTGTCATAATAAACAGCTCACAATAGTAGGAGTGTTTCCCCCTCCCTCATGTTCTCTTAACAATTTATCTTAATTGCTATCTAACATGCTGACTAGTCCAGGCACACGTGTGCGTCCGCATGTTGATTTTGTCCATCCACAACAGACATGATCAGGACATGCAGGTCAAAACAAATGAAACATTCATGGACATATAGCTAGCTAGATTGCTGTCACCCACATGGGTATATGCTTCTAAAATCTAATGAGGATATGGGAGAGGCGGGGCAATGCAGCAGTGCCTGGCAATGTAGCCGTTCTTTGACGCGCGCAAGCAGTTTGGAAGAAAGCAGTGTGTTAAGTACGGCAAATATGAACTATTAATTTTGGTTGATTTTAATATTGATTGGAGGACATCAGTGTCAGACACGTTGAAAGGTATTTGCTCTGAGCTAAACCTGTATCAACTAAGCCTACACGGCAGAATCATAACAATCCAACTAAATCAGCCTGGATTCATCTTATTTTGATGAATACTCCAAATACAGTACCAGTCAAAAGTTTGGACACACCTATTCATTCAAGGGCTTTTCTTATTTTGACTATTTTCTACATTCTATAATAATAGTGAAAACATAAAAACTATGAAATAACACATATGGAATCATGTAGTAAGCAACAAAGTGTTAAGCAAATCAAAATATATTTTAGAATCCTCAAAGTAGCCACCCTTTGCCTTGACAGCTTTGCACACTCTTGGCATTCTCTCAACCAGTTTCCCCTGGAATGCTTTTCCAACAGTCTTGAAGGAGCTCCCACATATGCTGAGCACTTGTTGGCTGCTTTTCCCTCACTCTGCGCTCCGACTCATTCCAAACCATCTCAATTTGGTTGAATTCGGGGGATTGTGGAGGTAAGGTTATCTGGTGCAGCACTCCATCACTCTCCTTCTTGGTAAAATAGCCCATACACAGCCTGGAGGTGTGTTGGATCATTGTCCTGTTGAAAAACAAAATGACAGTCCCACTAAGCCCAAACGAGATGGGATGGCATATCGCTGCAGAATTCTGTGGTAGCCATGCTGGTTAAGTGTGCCTTGAATTCTAAATACATCAGACAGTGTCATCAGCAAAGCACCCCACACCATAACACCACCTCTTCCATGCTTTACGGTAGAAAATACACATGCGGAGATCATCTGTTCACCCACAACGCATCTCACAAAGAAATGGTGGTTGGAACCAAAAATCTCCAATTTGGACTTCATACCAAAGGACACCGGTCTAATGTCAATTGCTCGTGTTTCTTGGCCCAAGCAAGTCTTCTTATTGGTGTCCTTAGTAGTGGTTTCTTTGCAGCAATTCAACCATGAAGGCCTGATTCACACAGTCTCCTCTGAACAGTTGATGTTGAGATGTGTCTGTTACTTGAACTT